>NW_026020323.1:198437-543423 GCF_900185275.1 Solanum verrucosum
GTGAGTAATCTTGAATTGTTCACATATCTCTTTCATCAAGTGACTGTTGAGATTTCACCATTATCGGTAATGATGGATTGTGGTACTCCAAACCTACATATCAGGTTGTTGCGAACAAAATCAGCTACATTTCTTGGTCACCGATTTGTACGAAGCTGCTTTTTACCCATTTTGTGAAGTAGTCGATGGCAATCAAAATGAATCTGTGTCCGTTAGAGGCGGCTGGCTCTATCGGACCAATGACATCCATCCTCCAAGCTACAAACGGCCAAGGTTAACTCATATCAATATGTTCGTGAGGTGGCACTCGAATTAAATCACCATGCACTTGACATTTATGACATTTCTGCACAAATTTGCAACAATCATGTTCCATAGTCATCCAAAAAATAGCCGGCTCGAAGGATCTTCCTTGCCAAAGTGAGACCATTCATGTGAGTACCCACAAACCCGGCATGTATTTGTTCCAGAAGCTTTGCAGCTTCCACTAACATCAACACATATGAGAAGACCTAAATCTGGAGTCCTCCTATAAAGGATTCCCCGCTTGCAAAGAAACTGAGGGCCATACGACGTATCAACATCTTCTGGTTGAACGTTGCATTCTCAGGACAAGTCCCGTCCTCTAAATACTTCTTGATGTCAAAATACCACGGCAAACCATCTGGTTCCACTTCGACGTGTGAACAATGAATACGTTGTTCTTTTACCTCTATATCCACTGGATCAATATAACTTGTATCTGGATGCTTAATCATTGACGCGATGGTGGCAAGAGCATTGACCAACTCATTCTGTGTCCTGGGAGTGTGTCTGAACTCAATCTTGCGAAATCTCTTGCACAACTTCTGTATATACCGCACATGCGGTGTGATCTTTGGGTTTTTCACGGCCCATTCCCCTTGAACCTGATGAATCAGCAAATCTGAATCTCCAATAACCAGCAACTCATGAACATTTATATCAATTGTCATCTTCAGATCGAGGATGCAAGCTTCATACTCAGCCATGTTGTTCATGCATTCAAATCGGAGTTTAGCCGCCATAGGATAGTGCTGACCGGTTTCTGACACTAACACCGCTCCGATTCCTTTCCTTTAATGATTCGCCGCTCCATCAAAGAACACTGTCTAACCAGGGTACGCTTCAGAAATGTCCTCACCCATAAATTTTATTTCTTCATTGGGAAAATAAGTCTTGAGTGGTTCATACTCTTCATCAACCGGATTCTCTGCAAGATGATCAGCCAAGGCTTGTGCCTTTATTGCCTTCTGAGTCACATACACAATGTCAAAACTCACTCAAAAGCATTTGCCATTTAGCCAACTTCCCGGTCGACATTGCATTCTGGAAAATATACTTCAACGGGTCCATCCTGGAAATAAGGTATGTGGTATAAGAAGACAAATAATGTGTTAACTTTTGAGCGATCCAAGTCAAAGCACATCATGTTCTCTCCAAAAGAGTGTAACGAGCCACATATGGAGTGAACTTTTTGCTCAAGCAATAAATGACTCGCTCTTTCTTCCAGTTTTGTCATGTTGACCAAGCACACATCCCAATGCGTTATCTGAGACCGACATATATAGCAATAATGGGCTCCCTTCTCGCGGAGGGACCAACACCGGCGGATTGGAGAAATAGTTCTTGATAGCACCAAAAGCAGTTTGACATTCTCCAGTCCACTTGGTCGAGACATCTTTTTTTAATAACTTAAAAATGGGCTCACACACCACAGTGGATTGAGCTATGAACCGACTGATGTGGTTCAACATTCCCAAAAAACTCATCACTTCTTTCTTGGTCTTCGGAGGAGGTAATTCCTGGATCGCCTTGATCTTGGAAGGGTCAAGCTCAATGCCTCTTCTACGAACTATAAACCCCAACAACTTGCTAGCCGGTAGTCCAAAAGCACATCTGGTGGGATTTAACTTCAAATTGTATCGGCGCAAACGATCAAAAAATTTCCTCAAGTGAGTCAAGTGATCCGAACTCTCGGGGGACTTGATTATGACATCATCTACATACACCTCGATTTCCTTATGAATTATATCATGAAAGATGGTTGTCATGGCCCTCATATAAGTAGTACCGGCTTTCTTGAGACCAAAAGGCATCACCCGATAATGATATACTCCCTAGGGCGTGATGAAAACTGTCTTTTCTGCATCTTCTTCATCCATTAGGATCTGGTGGTAACCCGCATAACAATCCACGAACGACTGCATCTCATGCTTGGCACAGTTGTCATTAAGAATGTGAATGTTTGGCAACGGAAAATTATCTTTCGAATTAGCTTTGTTGAGATCTCTGTAGTTGACATAAATTCTGATCTTTCCGTCTTTCTTGGCAACCGAAACAACATTGGCTAACCAAGTCGGATATTGCGTCACTTTCACTACTTGGAACTCGATCTGCTTTGTAATCTCCTCTTTGATCTTCAAACTCAACTCAGGCTTGAACTTCCGAGTCTTTTGTTTTACTAGACTGAAATCTGGATTGATCGGCAACTTGTGGGACACCATATTCGTGCTCAGCCCTGGCATGTCTTTATAAGACCAGGCGAATACATCAATGTATTCCCTGAGCAAATGAACCAGGTCTCTTCTTTGGGCTTCAGTCAGATGGACACTTACTCTGACTTCTTTGACACATTCCTCATCTCCGAGATTCACAGTTTCAGTTTCTTCAAGATTTGGCTGGTGTTGATTCTCAAATTGTAGAAACTCCTCAGCAACATGTTCGGGTACCTCATTTTCTTCTTCATTTTCCTCACACTTATTATCACCTGCCTCATTTTGTTCACTCGGTTCATGACATGACATGACATTGGTAGGTTTTAAATTAATATTAATGAAATCATAAACAAACAAAGTTAGAAAAGTAAAATATAAACAGATAAGTAAACAAACAAATTTTGATAAAAGAGGCTTTTCATTTAAATTGAAAGACAAGCATAAACTTTGGCTATGGCCGAGGGTCATTTTACCTTTTTTAAACATCACAAGGGAATTTAAAAGCTTCAAACAAATAACAATTGCATAAAAGGTGGGTCTCGGGCCTCTTTCGGACTACCACTGATTTTAAAACAAACGAAGACACATGTCTTTTCTACCTAGATGAGCGAGAAATCAGGAGTGGTGTGGAGGTCCAATTCTGCAATCGCATCAGGTTCTGCATCACGGATGCCTGATGTCCCAACCTCTTCCTCGATGACCGCATCAATCTTCTAAAAAAGGCCCAGATTCCTTCCCCGAGACCAACATCGTTGACATTTTCTCGTATCGAAAATGACTGGTACAGATGAGGAATTGGCCTGGCCAATGCTTGATCAATACTCTTGTTCTTCATCTCTGCTTCGTCGTCTGTTAGGACATATCCCAAACCAAACTTTCCTCCTTTGGCGGGTATTTGGATAGACTCGATGATTCCTTGAAAGTGCTTCCCCAATTTGAAACCTTGTTCGAAACCATTCTGGAGCATGACAGTAGCAATCATCTTGTACACGACAGGCATAAGAGGTTGTGGAGCCAAGTTATCACCGGTGGCATTTACCAGCTCCACCTTGTAGAAATCACAACCTCGAGAGACATCATCAACGATCGGTGCATACCCATTGGAATGACTCCCTTCACCATAAATGACCAATTCCTGGTCCTTCCAAACAAACTTCATTAGTTGGTGAAGGGTAGAAGACACAGCCTCGGCCTCGGCTTCACTGATCGGCCTTTTTGTTTGGTCCTTTTTCTACCCTCCTTGAGCTAACTCTTCCGGTGTGTAGCACCTGCCGGATCTGGTCATACCCTGGGTAACAGCCGTTTCAATCACAAACTTTGATCGGGAAGAGTTTCTCGCGGCACCAAGGCAATAGCCTTCTCAGGTGTCAGAATCATAAACTATTTCTTCTCTCTAATGCTCAATGAAGCCACAACCTTTTCCAGTTCATCAGGAGCAATCAGAACTATTGCCTTCGTCATGCACCAATCATCATCTGTCTCTATCATGTTGATAGCGGCGCCTCCATGATTTGGCAAAGGATTACTATTGACATTGGGCGCAACTGTCTAAAGTGAGACCACATTCTGGACAATCAGGTCTTGAATCTTATTCTTCAGGTTGATACAGTCTTCGGTATCATGTCCAACACTGTTGGAGTGATACGCACACCTCTGGTCAGGTCTGTAAAACTTTGAGCTAGTGTCTACTGGCTTGGGCCCCAATGGATGAATATATCCTGCTGCAGTTAATCGCTCGAAGAGCTTTGTTCGGCTTTCAATAAGCGGAGTGAAAATTCTAGTAGACTTCTTCTCAAATCTAGGACGGGGGGGATCGTAATTGCCTTGTTGAGGAGGAGACATTTGACGATAATTTGGATTGTTTGGATGAGGGGCTTGATATCTGGGATATGAGTTGGTTTGGTAGTTTGGTTGTGGAGCTTGGTAGTTCGAGGGGGCATTTTGGTAAAGTGAAGCTGGAGTTTGGTACATTGGGGGAGGCGTTTGGTAATTTGTCTGAACGTTGGCACATTGGGGGCGGCATTTTGGTAGTGATGAGATGGAGTCTGGTAAACTGGAGGGGGAGTTTGGTAGATAGTGGGCGGAGTTTGGTAGTTAGGAGGGGGAGTATTTTGATAACTGGGAGGGGGTATTTTGGTAATCAGCCTGTGCATAACAAGCCGTGTCTGAACTCTGTGAAGGTCGAAAACGACCTTGGTATGATGATGATTTCCTTGGGGTCTTCTTCCCTCATAAGAGATAGAGGACACATCCTCTCTTTTCTTCTTCAACAAGCCCGAAGATCTGGGCGAGGCAGCAACACGACAATCTTCTTACTTTTCAATCCATCTTCGATAGTCTCACCTACCTTGACTATCTTAGCAAATTTTGCTCCGACGAGCACCATGATTCTGTCATAATATTCTGGCTCCTGCACCCGCACGAACACTTCGACAATTTCCTTTTCTGACATAGGAGGTCTAACTCTAGCTGCCTCCTTTCACTATCTATATGCGAATTCTCTGTAAATTTCAGTCGGCTTTTGCTTCATCTTCTCCAAGGAGTAACGATCAGGAACGATTTCTACATTGTAGGCGAATCGTTTGATGAAGTCCTTAGCCAAAACATTCCAACTAGACCACTGTCTCGTTTCATAAGACGTAAATCATTCTAGAGCCTCTCCGCTCAGACTTCAACTAAAAACCGCATTAACAAAGCTTCGTCTCTTCCAACTCCCACAAGTTGGTCACAGTAGGCCCTCAAGTGTGCTAAGGGGTTCCCCGTTCCTTTGAAGATGTCAAATTTTGGCACCTTGAACATTTCCGGGAGGTCCAAATTCGGATGAATCCACTGGGCTTCGTAACTCAGCCCGGCGACCTTAGGAATGCAGTTCAACTCCTTCATGGCTTTTCTAATTTCTTCCTTCATATCTATCTTGGCGGTCTCTTCCTTTGACCTCCACTCTCTCTCCCTCTCCTCATAGTGGTCGAGCTCTAAACCAGGGGCGTCATGCTCGTTTGGGACCGGTGTTTGGAAAGTGGCTTTTTGTGGTAATGGTGGAGCGATAGAGGTACGCTGGCCATTTAAAGGGGAGTGATAGTTTTGTGGGAAAGTCTGGGGGCTGGTATACTGGTTTTGGTGAAGGAGGGAAGTTCGTGGGTTATTAACGTTTTAGCTGTGAGGGGGTAGGCCAATTTGGTGGTTTGCATTAAGGGGAGGGAGTGGTGCTTGGAGGTTGGTATTTTGAGGAGGGGATGGTGTTTGATAAGAGGCTGAGGCGTAATGAGGGTTTTGGGTGGTAAGGTCAATGATAGAGGGATTACGAGCAGGAGTTGAAGGCAAGTTTTGAGCTTGTTCCACGTTAGGAGAGGGAATTTGAGCTGGAGGTCTTCCGTCTGGTTGAGCGTTGACAGCAAAAATTGGAGGAGGCAAATCTTGTTTTCTCTGCATCTCAACCCTCATCTCAGCAATTTGTTGCATCAACTGAAGGATCAGTTCATTCTGATCAGCAAGGGCGGGCTGAGCCACCACGACATCAGTAAGGGTGGTTTCTTCGTTCTTATCACCCATTGCTGCTTTTCCCTTTTGTGAACTTTGGATAGGGAAGGAATCTGTAGGCCCTTTAGATCTAGTGAAATAAGGATGATCGGCCAGTGTATCAACATAGATTAGTTCTAACTACCTGTAGAGAAAAACAACTCAAAGCCAAATCAGTCAGTATTAGTTCTGGATGAATAATGCAAGATATCACATAAAAAGCATATAAACACATAAAAGTTGCTTCGTTTGAGGACACGTTAACCCACGAGTAATAGGGACTGATTTTTTAAACAAACAGGAATTTGCTCGTTTTATTTTGGGGCTAGTGACTCAGAAAGGCTAAATTGCGTTGAGCTAAGGTCTTCTTGTTGCATCTTCTGGCATCTGTTGATCTGAACTCAATGTTTCCTTGTAGAATGAAAGAGAGGGAAATGAAAATTTGAAAAAGATAGGGGCCGGGCCCTGAAAAGCTGCCTACGTATCTCCGAATGAGAATTCAGACCTTACGTAGTTCAAATACAAAGGAAAAATTTGATTTTCATTTATTCATTTTTGGTGATTACAAGGAAAGTGAAAAACAAATAATAAAACTCCTAAAAGATAGATGGTGC
The DNA here is from genome assembly GCF_900185275.1 of Solanum verrucosum. NCBI lineage: Eukaryota > Viridiplantae > Streptophyta > Magnoliopsida > Solanales > Solanaceae > Solanum > Solanum verrucosum. Next base: position 205,084 of record NW_026020323.1, read on the forward strand.
CTTCACCGAAGCTCCTTCCTCTGACTGCCATATTAGCCATGGTGGACAAACTCAACTTGAATCTTTCCCATGTTGACGAGGGATTCCACGTCATAGCGAAACCTGAGGCATCTTCCAATGTTGTGATGTATGGCATCATAATAAGGGCAGGGTTTCCAGATCTCAATTCTAACAGGATCGATTGTTTCGTCATCCTTTCTAATAGAGGCCAAGACTCCTTTTTGAACTAACAGACTGTAGATATCCAACAATGTTTTCTTGAAAGGCGTGAAGTAGTGACAATAAAACAAAGTGTGCTCAGTGACCGGCATACCAGGCTCCTGTTGGTCACAGGTAAGGACGGTGTTCCCACCCCACATATACGGGATCTCCCCAATGTTGATCAGGTTGCGGATTGCTTTCTTAAGCTCCACACATTCCTCTACAATGTGTCCTCTTTGGTTCGGGTGGTAGGCACATGTCTTTTGAGAGCTTTCATGCCCAAACCCAAAATTGGTTCCTTCGAGAGGCTTCAGCATACCTGACGCCATAAGGTGCTCGTAAATGAGAGCACACGGCACCACTCTTGCCCCCACGCTATGTGTCCGCTCATAAGTCGGGAGAGTGATATTTTGGTCCCCTCCTTTCAGATGTCCCAGGAAGGGAGGCATATAGATGATTTCTTCATCGACATCTACTTCAGTAGCTCCAGGGTGAGTGTCTTCTTGACCACTATTGGCTTCTTGATTGAAGAAATAACATTTTCCGCGTATCTTTTGAAGTCTCATAGTTATGTCAATCTTGAAGGCATCATGTTCCTTCCGCACAGCAACTGTCTTTTAACTTATAACATCGCATTTAGTCATCTTTGCTGCTAATTCCGCGTCTAGTGCCGCATTTGCTGCGTGTGCGACCGCGGTGGCAAACTCAACTTTTATTCTCTTTTCCCTGGTTTCATGGATCTCTCGCCTGAGCCGCTGCAATTCCATCCTCAAATCCTCCTCAGTTAGCTCTATGTCGATACCCTTGCCCTTTTCCATCTTAGCAACAATTTCACCTTTTCTGAGATGATAGAGTAATAATTTAGAATTTGGTAGTAAGATTTTATTTCTGGGTGACAAACTTGAGACTCATGGAATTTTGGTTGGACATTTGGTAGTGACTTGTATTTAGTATTGGTGAAATTTTCAGAAAAATTTCGAAAAGGAGTGGGCTAAAAATGTCCTCATTCAAAACAACAAAATCACATAAACAGTTAAAGCATATAAGCGGCTAGCGCACGTCCTAAACAAGTAGGGGACCCTTTTGTGCCAAGGGTAGGCCTTTTGAAAGATGTATGTATAGAATTGAGCCACTTTGTTACCCCAAAGCAAATTTCGCATATAAAATGATGTTCGAAAAAGCGAAAATATGCGGGGGAAGTAGGGAATAAACGGGACACAAAAAAGAAAAGGCACACGCATGGGTCATTTAAAAAGAGTATCAAAATACAAGAAAGGCAGGCCCACGCAGGGGCAAATAACAATAAGTACATATAGAAAAACCCACGCAGGGGCGAAATCCGCTAAGATGTTCCTGATGGCCCCACCTCTGATCTGCTCCTCTTTCTCTGTGCCATGAGATGTTGAAGCCTATATTGAATCATTAGCAAGTATCCTTCGCTTCGGCGGCCTTTCTTTTCCCAGTCTTCGAGACACATTCCGTTTTTCTTATCTCCAATCCATAAGTTAAGCTCTCCCAAATCGTTTCTCAAGCTTTCTAATTCTTGAGTTACGCTCTCGAGGGCGTATTTATCCTCCTCTTGCTTTCGGAGAAATTTTTCGTGCATTTCCTGAGCTTCTCTTCTTACCTCTCTTAGTTCTATCAAAGCTTTGGACTCTTTGTCCTCTACACTGCGGTAAATGTTCGGAACTGAGAAGGAGATACCCTGTATATTGCGCTTCAACCAAGCTTTGTAAGTTTCATCGTACCCCACATTAAATCGATCTATGGCAATAGTGTCCTTGTTCATTCGCACTGCTCTTTTCCATTCTCTCAGCATTTCTGAAGCCTCATGCACTCTATCATCCCCGATGTCGAACACATAGATATAGTAGTATGCTTCTGGATGTGGCGGATACCTCGAATACCTGGTAGAGGAAGCACAAGTTGTATGTCGCCCCATACAATGGCATCTTTCGAGATGAAACGGCCGAACATCCACTGGATATTTTCTTCTCTCAACTCAGGAAAAATTTGAGCCCATCTTTCTTTGGTTCTTCTTTTTTCTAAGTCTGCCTAGAACAACATGTCATTCAAACTCTTAAGAGCGTTATGCTCATCGAGGGTATAAAGTTCTTGAGTTCCGTGTCTCTTCACCAAGTGACTCATTATCCACCATTGAAGAAGAAGGTTGCAACCCTGAAAGTAACGTGCCTTTCCTTGCATTTTCCCAAATCACGGTACAAGTCAGAAAGTATGACATGTGCGATAGAATAATACTTTACTTGCCCTTGGTTCAGATGCCCGTGGAACAAAATGTGTGCAAGCATTATTACCCGGGTGTTGATACTGAGGCTCGGGTCGTGTAGGAAAACCATGGTGCCCAATAGTGCGACGGTGAATGCCAAAGGTCTGATCCCGTCCCATTCTCTGTAAGTGACCCTCAACTCTTTGTTGTAATTCGTATAGAAGCTCGCATGCCTGAATCTGACATAGAGATCCATGAAAGAAACGTTAGAACCTTTGGCCCAGTAAGCACAATCATTTCTTAATCCGAGCCAGTTTACAATATCCTCGAGGGTAGGCTTGTTAGGGATTAAGATGTTTTCCCGTTTTCTCACTCTTCCTTCAAGCCCTGTACCGACTGTGTCTATTTCGTCCCGAATTTCCTCAATTGTCGGGGTGATTTCCATGGTTCCAAATCGGAACACCATTTTCTCGTTGTCGTAATAATCCATGAGGACTTCAATCAGTTCGGGCCACCCAATCATGTTAATGAGTTCTGTTAAGGCCCCTACATATTTGTTGAGGTCCCTTTTGTGAACCACAGTGAGGTCGTTGTACCACATCTTGAGTAGAACCAGGGCTTCCACTACCATGTCGAATTTGGGGAATCGATCCATACCTACAAAACAAAGCACGGTTAATATTCCCTCCCCCAAATAGGCAATAATCAGGTTTCCACACATACATCTTTCAAATGTCAAATAATATGATATGTCGTTAGGTCATGGACCTTGGACATGATTTTGGTGGTTTTACTAATGGACTTAATACGCTTTGGGTATTAAGTCGTCTTAGGCTAATGCTTAGATTTAGATTTGGGTTTGCTCTACTCTAGGTTGACTAGAATTGGTTTAAAAATGACGGTTACCCGAATCGGACAAACAACGGGGTGAAGTCTAATAAACGACGTTGGATGACCAGAAGCCAACTATTCATTTATCACTTCCAAAGAATTCAACTTGTGTTTTTTCTGAAGGACAGCTGTGGTAAGCCACGTAACTGCTTTTTTCCTAATGCAATCTATTTGTCGTTTGGCGGAATCGGGTGCCATGAATGCCACAATTCAATATAAGCGATAAATAAAACAAGTAGACAGTTAAAACACATAGCCAAATACTTAATCTTAAGGTTAGAACCCTTCAAATCCCCAGCGGAAGTCGCCATTTTGTTTTATTTAAAAATATTATTGTTTGACTGGTTTTAAGAGTCGTCACTTAATTTTTAAGAAAAAATCAAGAAAACTGATTTTCAATAGATTAAAACAGGGAATCAATTGAAAATACTTATGGGGGGTTCGGGGGTTCATATTAGTGTTCTAGGAAGGGTTTTAAAGCACCTAGAACATTCGCTAATGCGGTTATTCGACAATTAATTATTTGGCTAAAATGATTTAACTTAGCTCGAATTGCAAAACTAAACTATTTTATGGTTAGGACCATTTTAAAGGAGAAACAGAAAAATGTCGCCATATTATTTAAATGAAGTATTTTATAAACTTACGTATTTATTTATTTATTAGTTGAGTAAGAAACGAATGATTTAGTTAAGTAATTAATTCAAAATGGGTGGCTTCTGGGGATTCGAATTTTCGACCTTAAGGTTAGTGGAAAATATTAATGAGCACATAAACACAACAAAGAGGGGAGGGAAAGAGATTTGGGCCCAAATCTGGTTTTTTCGTCCGCCTGGGCTAGTATTTGTGCCCACTTTCGTTTTGGGCTTTCGGCCCATTTGAGTCACCTGCACCTGTCCTAGTCTAACATGAAATAAATATCTTTCTTTTAGACCTTAAGCCCAATATCTCCACCTGTCCTAGGTACTAACAAGTAATAGTGAGTAAAATGGCAAGGGCTTAGGCCCAATAATAACAAAATACAATTCCGAATAAATAAAGGTAGGTTTTGGCCCAATCTTTTTCAACTCCCGATTTGCTCCGCTTTTCTTTCAATTTCGAGACCTGTTCGTCGATTTTAATATCTGACTGACTCGGATAAAAGGGGATATGGGCCTCCGTGGCCCAAAGGAAAATGCAAGGATAGAGTTCGTGAGGACCCGAACAAATTTCACATGCAAACACGAAAATGAGAATCAGTAAGTAAGAGTTATGAATAATATAAGAAAATTTATTATATTCTAATATTTATTACACTACTATATATTACACTACTATATTCTAATATTTATTATACTACAATATTCTAAAATCTATATACTACCGTATTCTAAGATTTACATACTGCCATATTTTAATATTTATTATACTTCCATATTCTAAAAAAAATAAATTATATACTACCGTATTTTATTATTTATTATACTACCATATTCTAAATTTATATACTACCGTGCTCTAATATTTATATACTACCATATTTTGTTATTTATTATACTACTACTCAAATGAAAGAACTGCTAGGAGACAAACCTTAACAAAATAATTTAAATAATTCTAGACACAAGCCATTTAATTCTAATTGGAGGACAAACTAGTACATGCGTTGGAAAACAAAATAAATAAATACTCAATGTTTAAATATCATAAGTATCCCATAAAACCCAAGTAATCAAATACTTAGCCAAATAAAAAAAATAAAATAATAATAATATAAAGCAAGAATAAAGCATTTTAAGGAGAAGTCTAAAACGTATCATTAGAATAATCAATGGCAAGAGACCATTTGGAACTAATACTAACCAACAAGAAAAATAAAGGTTTGGTCAAATGAACTCTTTACAGTAAGGTACCAAGTAATCATTCAAGAAAAAACATACGGGAATAAATAATAGTCAACTTACAAAACCCATAGAGAGAGATGCTAAGAGCACATTGTTAACTTAAGTCAAAATGAAAGTCACATTGGTATCGAGCCATGGAGAATCACTGATTATAAAGGTGCCTTCCATCATAAAATGGATACATAGATGAAGGGGTGACTAAGATAATGACTAAGTTCCCAGATTTCAGACCATTTAAACAGCACAAAAGCAAACCAAGCTATGCTTAAAAAATACAGATTCTAAATGGACATGAACAGATTCATAAAGCCAAGGTAGTGAATAATGAATGACTCAAGAGGATATGCAGAGGAAATCTCCATCAAAATTGGATATGAACAGACCTATAAACATCTTTTATTTTTATTTTTAAGAATCCAACTCCGACAAAAATCAACTCATATTCATAAGAAGCCAAATGTACAACGACCTAATGCATTTCGACACTTTCTAAACACATAATGAAGGAATGAATGTGATTTCAACAAAATGACAACAACGCGATTCCGATGCAATTATCAAATGGGTAAACCAAAGTTGAGACGAACATAATCAGCAGAGAACTTCAAGAACATCCATAGCAGAGGAAACGAGCTCAAAGAGGCGTAAAATCACTTCGGAATACAAAATACACATACTAGTTTCGGAAAGATTATGATGAAAAGAAAGCTTGGGCTCAAAACAAATCAAGTAAAATCAGTTCATAAAGACAAATCAGTTCATAAAAACAACGAATATTTCATGATTCAACATTCGTTGGAATCGGAATGAAGAGAGGAAAAAGGCCGAGAGTTGTTTACCTTTCTATGAGCAGCGACTGGATACAAACGAGCAAGGAACCACAGTCTTCCTACCACAGAACTTGAACACGAATGGTGGATAAGAAATTTGAACCGAAACTGAACAAAAACACCCTAAGAAAAAAAATGTTGTATCCTCTGCCTCCAAAACGTATTTCCATCTTTTAGATACTAGTGTTCAAGCACTTTCTTTGAATTGTTTTTGCTAAAATGAAAAATAAAAATCCAACCCCAAAATTTTTCCCCCGTTCATAAGCCACCAGAAATTATTTATAGAAGGGAAGAAATAGGGTTCCGAAACGGACCAAAAATCCTACAAACCAAGGCCCAATTCAAATTTTAAAAAAAATCAAAATCTTTCACCAATTTGGACAAACACTCTTTTCTCTGCAATTTTGCCCAATTCTAAAAGAGGAAAGGGCGAATCGACACTCCAGATTGATTCACCCGTCCTTGGGCTCAACGTGGCTCCATCTTAAGGCCACAAGGACAAATTTCGTGTGTAGGCAAGTTCCTTTTTGCTGCTGTTGCAGCGATTTTGACTGGGTTTCGCATGAGGAAGAAAGTGTAGGGGTGGGTCGGTTGTTGTACGGTGTACGTATGTTGTTGGGAATGGGTATTGTATTAGAATGAAAGTGGGCTGCTGCTGGGATTTTATTTGAGAAAAAATTAAAGAAGTGGGCTGGAAAAACAAAGAAAAGGCCCAAAAGTGGGTCTTGCAAAAAAAAATGGCCATTGAAATCTAGCCCGTTAAGTTATACAATTTAACCAAATTGAGGTAATCAATTAATTCGGCTAGAGCTTAAATGAGATGAATAAATATAACTAATTAACGAGCTTCTTATTTTTTAAACAATATAAAATAATTAACGTAAGTATAAACTAATTAACTCAAAATATAAGTATTTATTAACTAAACCAATTAACCAACTATTTAAGTAAAACTAAAATCTTTTGAGACGAATTTTGAATATATATTGAAATACTAATTATATGCAAAATTATATACAAGACACATTATTATTTAAAATTATAAAAAGTGACAAATTATTTAAAATAACTTGCAAACTATATATTTTTGTTTTATTTTTTTTCAAAATTTCTAAAATTAATTATTTTAAATCGTTTGAAAATTAAGAAGTTTGAAAATTAATTATATCGGGGAAGGTCAAAATTGGGTGTCAACACATATTCACGGCTTCTATCACTTTTAATTTTTTTTTATTTTTCTACCAAATTGATTTTCAACCTCATGGAGATAAGTTTTAAAATTTTCAAAAGCATCACTTTTATTTTTCATCAAGTAAACATATGTAAACTTAGAAAAACCATCAATGAAAGTGATAAAATATCTATTACCTCTACGAGTTAAAATTTTACCAAGTTTACAAATATCAGTATGAACTAATTCTAACAAATCAGTTTTTCTTTCAACTTGAAAATGAGGCCTTTTAGTGATTTTGGCTTTACTACAAGCCTCACACTTTTCAAAATTCTTTTTAATCATTGGGATTAATCCTAAACTACTCATGATTCCAACATAACGATCATTAATATGACACAAACGAGCATGTCAAAAATTAGTAGAAGAAAATATATAAACAGAAGTAGAAGCTTTATTCGCTTCTACATTCAAGTTGAACATCCTATCACAAGCATACCCCTTTCCCACAAAAATATCCTTCTTCACAATTACATATTGATCAGATCTGTTTAAAGCTTGCTTTATTAAGAAGAAAACTACACAACAAATTTTTTCTCATGGAAAGAGTATAGAGTACATCTTTCAAAGTTAATACCCTTGCAGAAGACATCTCACGTTCCAAGCACTTGAGTTTTGCGAGAATCACCAAGCATGATGGTTTTGGGCTCCTCAAAATGAGTATATTTTTTAAACCAGTATTTGTCATAACAGACATGATGGTTTACACCAGAATCAGCCCACCATCCATCAACACTTTTAACCATGTTTATGTCGGTAATCACCGCCACAAAAGGTTCTTCGGTAACGTTTTTCAGAGGGTTAGGACCACGTTTTTGAAATCTGCAAAATCGAGCAATATGCCCACTCTTGCCACTAACAAAGCACGGTCCTTTATCTTGAACTTGTTGATTTTGTGCTTGGTTATTTTCACCATTATTTTTCTTGGAAGGTCTACTATTATTTTTCTTAAATTTTTTCTTCTTAGGTTTCAAAGAAGTATTTTTGTGAGATTCAAGAGTAGCATTATTTGAAGTAAATAAATTTACCTTCGTTGTGATGTTGCTCTCTTCTCTTTGTAAAAGTGCATCTTGGCCCCTTGCCTCTTCATCGTACTTTTCCACTTTCTTATGATGAGAAATAGGTTCATCATCATCCATGGAGGTGTCATCAACTTTATTAGGATTCTTCTCAGTTAACACATAAGAAACATTGAGAAGAGTTAAGTAGAAAAGTATTTTACCCTTCCATCTTTTGAAATGGTTACCATTGAACTGAAATGGCTTGTTAAGGTCTCCCATCTTGACATCCGCGGTTTTTTCAATTGTAGTCATTCTGAATCTCCTTAAAATTTTCAGTGAAAAACTTACAAGATAACAAAAAATACAAGATTACAATTGAAAATAAAAATGAAGAAATAAATCTCTTCAGGCTAAGGCGCGGATATCTCACTCTCTTTAAGGAGATTCAAGCCCACTGCAACAAATGTTTTTCACCGGTCCAACAGTAGTCCTCTTGACTTGTCCCCTCTAGGATACAACAACTTTCACAAAGTATAACTCAAACAACTCTGGACAAGAGTTAAGTCCAAAGCTCCACAAAAAAGAGCACCTCGTCTTCAACTAATAAGAACTCTCTTTTTGACAAACTTTATGCACTCTATATTTTTTCTTGTGTATGTTGTGTATCACAAACCAAATGAAGACCACCACTATTTATACTTGAAGAAGTCTTTCTAGCAATGAATAGTAAGATAAATGGTGTAGTAAATAGTGAAGATAATGGCCTTAGGAAACATGAGTTATAAGGTATAATGAAGAAATAAAGAGTGAGATAATGGAGAAATAATATGGAGAACTTATGGCCAAGATGCCACTAACGATGCTGCAAGAGAAACAGTCAGTAACATCAGCACTTACTCCAAATGGAGTAATGCTCCAAATATATTTCCAACCGTTAAGACAAATGAATTACCACCAACGGATAACTTGACAGCAAAGGCACCATTTGACTCCAAACTTTTAACAAATTAATATATAAAATATTAATGTTAAAATGTTGACCAACAATTCCATAAAAGGGTAATATTCCTAAATAATTGCTCAAACATAAATGACTATTCAATAATCTGTTGGCTAGGATCTCTAGCTTTTTGTCCAACCGACATCACCACAATGTACATCTAGTACTACGATTTCTGAATTTCAAAGTTATGGTCAATTCCAATTATCTAATTCTCTTTTTAACAATTTTTCAATATTCTCTCATTCTATTTTATATACTAGATACAAAAGCCCGGGTAAATCCGGACCTAATATATATTACTTTATTTGTTTTAATTTATGTGATACAAATAGAATTAGTATAGTCAACTAAATTATTAAATATTTTCTTATTATTTTTCAAATAATATAGGTGGAACATGTGATATTTTATAAGTTAATCAATTTTTCAATATATTTGTTTAAATATTTAAGTTATTAATGATTGTGATTTACGTGATATGTATGAAATTTTAGAGTTAATCATTTTTTTAATATATTAAGTTGTTAATTATTGTGATTTTTGGTATTATTAGTTAACGTAATTTTCAAATAATATATGCTCACATGTTGTTAAATACTTTAAGTTGTAATTTTATAGTACTTTTAACGTAATTTTCAAATAATATGTGTTATTCACTTTGTCCCAACTTACATGACACATGTGAAATTTTGAACTCAATCAAATTTTCAGTATGCTTTTTAAATATTTTAAATTTTTAATATTGCAATTTATAGTACTCTTAATTAACGTAATTTTAAAATAATATATGTTATTTCCCTTGTCCCAATTTATGTGGTACATGTGAAATTTTGAGAGTTGATCAAATTTTTAATATTTTTTAAATACTTTAAGTTGTGATTTATAGTACCTTAACGTAATTTTCAAATAATATATAGTACTTTATTTATCACAATTTATGTGGCACGTGTGCATTGCAACTTATAGTACTCTTAATTAACATAATGTTTATTTTATTTTTTAAAATAATACATGTTATTTCTCTACTTCAATTTATGTGGCACATGTGAAATTTTGAGAGTTAATCTAATTTTTAATATATATTTTAAATACTTTAAGTTGCGATTTATAGTAATATTAACGTAATTTCCAAATAATTTATATTACCCCCTTCATCACAATTTATGTGGCAAATGTGGAATTTTGAAAGTTCATCATATTTTAATATGTTTTCAAATATTTTAAGTTGTTAATTTACGGTTAAAATTATCAAAACCAAACCAAACCAAATATAATATACATTTATCGGTTTGGTGATTATCGGTTTCGATTTGGTTTGGCTCGGTTATTCGGTTATTAATCATACACAAAAATAAAAGAAACAATTCATTTAAAATGTGAAAAAAGTGACAACAATCCATTCAAAATGAAAAATAGTTAGAATGACTTAAATTACTAAACTTTCAATCACTAAATTTACTATCAATAAAGCTTTAAAATTCACTATATTGGCCTAGAAGGAAGAGACAATAACATTTTCAGTCCCACAAAGAATTGACATAGACACTCATATACATGAAATCAATAAGATTAATGTTTCATCTTGGGCATTTTTGCTTTCAATAAGTAAATTATAAAGAAATTTTAATGAAAATATGTATAAGATCTTTAAAATTGTTTATAAAAATAATATAGTAAGTATGTATATTAATAAAATATATGTATATAATTCATCGGTTCGGTTCGGTTATTTCTTCGGTTTTTTTCCGAATAAAACCATAACCAAACCAAATACTATCGGTTTTAAAAAATCTAAAACCAAACCAAACCCAAATAAAATCGGTTTTATTTTATTGGTTTGGTTTGGTTTAGTTTTTCGGTTTGGATCGATTTTTATCCAAACTGTGAACACCCCTAACTACTAGGCAGCTCTCACATAGTTTAGTTAATGTGACAAAAGAAGGTATTATGTTTTATTGTTATAAAAAAGAAGAAAGCTTAGTGATAATATAAGTGAAACATATCATTTGATATGTTAAAATTTTCTCAACGCTCTAATCAAATTATTTAGGAAATAAGCTCAAATATGTTATCGAATTTTGAGAAAAGACTCATTTATATCATTCATTAAAAGTTTGGTGCCTCATTTATGTCTTTTCAAGTTATACATATAATCAAATAACTTATGTCTCTTAATAATGGACATTTAGGGACTAATAGGGCAATGAGAAGGCTAACACAAGTATGATTTGTGCTAGAAAAAACATGGGGGGAATAAGAATAAAAAAAAGTAGGTGTGTTTGTTTTTGTACTTTATAATTTGTACATAAAAGATGCCATTTTTTTTCCTATTAGTATTCTTCTCTTTTGAAGAGAGTGAAAGTTAGGGGTGCACAAAACCAAATCGAAAATCGAATCAAACAATAAATTGAGTTAACTCAAAAAAAATAATCCGACTAGTGGTTTGGTTTGACTTGGTTTGGTATTGGGAAAAAAAACCCAACTATATTTGGGTTGGTTTTGCTTTTAACTAAAAAAAAATAACCCGAGACCAAACCAACTCGACATTATATATGTAATTTTAAAATTTTATTTTATACATAAAAATATTTACTTTGATATAATTTTAAAATATTTCTTATACTATTTCATAGTTTTTATCTTTTAATATATTATTTCAAGTTTAAAACTTAGAATTCGAAGTGGTCCAATAAAGATTATAGTTCATAGATGTTGATAATTACAATAAAACTTAAATCAAAATCAAATTAATACTAATACAAAAAGAAAAACAATTCAACACTAAGAATGACAATAATATTGAATATTTGTTCTTTAGTTTTACATTGGTTTAGACAATTAAAATACATAATCTAATTTTAATTTTCCTTAAATATTTAGTAATGTAACTAATACTTATTAAACTTATTTTAGCATGATTTAGTACTTTTAAATTATGATCATTTTCATTATAACTTTGCAATATTTATTTTATATGATGATATCATTATTATTTTTTATTGAATATTTTTGTGTCATCAATACTAATATCATATTTTGTGTTATTTTTTTAAGAAACATCTTAGATATATGTATTTTGGTTGGACTAAAGAAATATTTGGAGCACAAGTTAATTATATGGTTGTATGCAAACTTTATCGAAAAAATTCAAAAATTTGAAAAAATCCGAGGTTTATTAGTTTGGTTTGATTCATAAATTTAAAAATTCGACACAATGGTTTGGTTTGGTATTTGAAAAATCCGAACCAATCTGAGGTTGAAAAATCCGAAAAAATCCGAATTTTATTAGTTTGGTTTGGTTTATAAATTTAAAAATTTTACACAAATAGTTTCATCCAATCATTTTCACTTTTCCAGATGTGGGCATATTTTGATAAATTTCGCGTTGTTTGGCATTCTTATTGTAAAACTCTGTTGTATTGGCAGGACGCTTTCTTGTTTCTTGAGGATTCATTGATACTGTAATCACTTTACTAATCTATAATGCAGCACCAACATCGTCAAGAATCACAACAATGGTAAATTGAATATATACAAACATTCTATTTTAGAGAGAATTTAACAAAATAATTGGGATCGTAAAGAATCACAACGCCGATAAATTGAATATATACAATAATTCAAAGATTCTAAATTAGAAAGAATTTAACAAATAATTTAGAGCATAATTTTTTTTAAAGCATGACTATGATTTAAGGTAGGAATGTTAATTTGGAGGCAGACGAAGGGAAAACAGGAATTCGTTATTTCTATTTTATTGAAGTGATAATTGTAACGTTAGAGTGAGTGGAAATGCCCAATTTTTCAATGTAGCAAACTGATTAGTAACAATGTTCTTAATTCCCATTCCATTTTTCCATTCGGTCGTTTCATTTTGCATTTCCATCAGACACCAAAATGAAAATTCAGGGAAAAAAATTGCGTGGGTGGGCATAGAAAAGATTGGAAATGCTAAAGAGGGATCAAATGTTTACATATCGGCTGCAGCCGGAGGAGTTGGAATCATAGCTGGACAACTAGCCAAAGTTAAAGGTTGTCGAGTTGTCGGAAGTGTAGGCTCTGATCATAAGGTATAACTCTGTCGATCTCTTCACTTTTACTTGTTCACTGTACTAAAAATAAATATTCAAATTATCGTATATTGATATTTTGATCTTTTTGTAGGTGAAGTTGTTGAAAGAAGAATATGGGTACGATGAAGCTTTTAATTACCGTATAGAGACAGATTATGATGCTGCATTAACCAAGTAAACTATTTTGATTTTTGTAGCCTTTTTTCCCCCTTATTTTGGATTAATAATACTTTCTATAACTTAAAATTTACCTTATTTTCTTATAGATATTTTCCGGATGGAATTGATGTATATTTTGACAATGTTGGTGGTAAAATGCTTGAGGCTGTCCTTAATCACGTCAACCATGGAGCTCGTATTGCACTTTGTGGAATGATATCCGAGTATAATAAGGTATTTTTTGTTCTAGTATTCAGAACTTACTGACTCGACATATCTATAAAAAAAAATCCGTGGACTTTGTAGGTTTGGACAGAAAGAGAAGGAGTACGTTAGGAATTTATTGAACATGGTGGGTAAAGAAGTTATGATGAAAGGGTTTATGGTGCCTTCCTATTTTAATCACTTTGAGGAATTTATAAAGGAGATGGAAGTTCACTTGAAAGAAGGCAAAATAAAGTCCAAGCACAAAATCTATAATGGTATTGAGAGCTTTTTGGAGAGTTTAACATCTCTATTTACTAGCTCCAATGTTGGAAAAGTAATTCTTCAAGTTACTCCTTAAAAGTAATTCTCAGAATGATTAAACAAGCAAAAATAGATTATATATTATGCTTGTTAACCATGCTAATTTTTTATATAAAAATGTTGCATTAATTATTACTTGTATAAGAGGATATATATATATATATTTGTGATGGATTAAAAGAAAAAATTGGTGTTTGTGATATATGTTGAGTATCTAATCTCTCCTTAGAATATCTGTTTGGATATGATTTCAAATAATAATTGCATTCAAGTCATATGTATACTTACTTATCAAATAAACATGTGTTAGGCAAGTCACAAACTCAACAGACAACAAACAATAAATGTATATTTTATGTGTATAATATCAAATATGTGTAAAGCAAGTCACAAACTCGCTTTAACTCGTTTTACTTATCACTCACTCTTGTTTTTTTATTTGCTAACTTGCTTTTTTTCTTTTTTACTTGGCTACAACTCAAATTATCACCTCTATTTTTAGATGGTATTGAAAGAATCTAACTAATGATATTTTATACTCTATTTTAGAATGTTCCTTTAACTATCTAATTTTAAAACTACTCCATTCTAAAATATTTCTAGGTTTTTCTCTCTACGACACTCATTCTAAAGATCTTCCTTTAATTCTCTACAACACTAAAATATTCTAGATTCTTATTCTTGAAATGTCTTAGGTATTAATTAAGTTAGTAATGAATTTTTAACAATATCCATAAAAATGGTAAAGTCAGCATCATGACCAGCTAGCGGAATAATAATGCTCAATTTATTACTACACGCATATGAAGTCTTCACTCATGGTTCTTGGTTCTATGGAGGCATCCAACAAATAATAATAAAAAAATAATAATAATAAATGGAGTCAGTACGATTCTGTTAGAGTTTAAAGCAAATTTTGGTGCGTTACGTTATGCTTTTTGTTTTTTTTGGACTGATCGAACACAAATTATGACCTTCCGTCAACAAATAGCTTATAATAAGTTAGCATCAATCAGTACTATATAGAATTTGATATCATTGGTGTAGTAATAGAGTACCTGGGGATGAGCATTATATGTTGACCACAGTTCATACAGTGAATTTGCATGATGATCGGATAACGAACGTCCTGTCCACAATTGTAACATACTAAAACATAGTATTGTTATGGAATGGAAGAAACTAGAAAGATAAATTAAAGAGAGAATAAATGATAACTCTTTGTATTGATTCTTGCATTGATTCAAATAGAAGAGTACATCCCTATTTATAAATAATTAAGGAGAATCCTTCTTAAAGGAGAGTCCTTCTTAAAGGAGAATCATTCTTAAAGGACAATCCTTCTTAAAGGAGAATCCTTCTAGATACTAGACTAAAATAAAACTAAATATTTTGCAATTAATGTAAACCCTAGACTTGAAAGGAAACTAAATACTATAAAATATTTTTAGACTAAAATAAAATAAAATAAAAAGATTCTACCAAATTCCAACAAGTATTTCTTTTGGTCAGCTGGGAAGGATATCTTTGCTTTGATTGAAAATGTTTGTCCCTGTGTTAGGAAAAGAGTGAATGCAGGTGTTTGTAGTGAGTCTTAAGATTAATTAATGAATCATTTTTTTACTAACATCTTCTTGGAATTTGGTGTTTGCAATTAGGATGACTTCTTTATCTACTGGAATAGAGATGAGAGATCCAGATTTTGATGTGCTCCTGAAAGTAAATGAAGTAAGTGTTGCTTTGTTCTCTGTGATCCTGCAGAGAATTTCCAAGAAGGTTAATTGTTGACAGTGTTTAATTTATATATGTAGAATAACACAGTGAGAATATATGAAGGAGTACAATAATACCATGCTCGTAGTTGCTGGCTTTGTGCATAAGGGGGATCAATTTGAATTGTTGTGTTGAATTTGATCGTCAATGATATCCCTGTGTGAGTTAAATTAGCTAGTAATAAGTCTGAACTCAGATGATTTATAGTATGCCAATCGAGATCATTTAAAGCTAGTATGGTAAGACTAATCAATCATTAGTGAAATGGTAGGTAAACCCAGCATCACAAACAAAGAGGATGTTATTATATATATATATATATTTATCATTATGACAGCGGACAAATAAAACTGAAATGGAAAAACGGTAGATTTCTCCTAGTATACATTCAGTTGCACACACATGTGTAGGTAAGCTCACCTACGTGTGTTACACCAGTTATCCAACACAAATGTAGAATTTTCCTACGAATAGAAGATGTTTTCTACAAATAGAAGACTGATGTAGGTGAAACCAACAATATTAAAGCCTATAATATTGGTAAGTCATTAGGCTAAACATAAGCAAAAAAAAATTTGTAGCTTACCGTTGTATCTTGATCCTCCAATACGACGTGCTAGTATTATAGGATATTCATGGAGCTGCTGCAACAGTTTGCTGCCTTCATTATCCATAATGGTTTGATTCCATATAGTGAAGGTGAAAGTGTGTTTACTGTAGAGTGCAACAAATTTATGTGCATATTTATTGTTTAAAAGTTTACTAAAAGAAACAATCAAATTCCTTTTAGGTTAAGCAAATATACTTACAATATATCCATAACAATAAGTTCCTGCAACCATTTGTTCATACTCATAAGATATTTCGGTGGAAAACAATTGACAACAATTGCTAGTATCTGTTGAGGACGACATTTAAAATGAACATATGTACATTTGAAGTAGTAAGTTCGCAATTCTTATTAAAGGGTAAAACAGACTTACCAAACTCTTTCTTGTTTAGATCAGTCGTTGCCTGGAGGACCTGCAGCTTAATAGCTGTAAAAGATGTAACAGTAAGTTTTGTCGGAAGCGGCAATGCATCCATATCATTTTCCTCAACTTCGACCAGTACGCTTTTCTTATCAAAAACCAATTCAAAAGCATGCAATGGTTTTTCATATTTGGAACTTGACGGTTGCATGCATGTTCCTGCAATGTAGTAGGTGTGGTAGAGCTTGATCCGACCTTGATAACAGGGAATGTCATCAGCGTAAACAATGCCCTTTATTTGATCTTCCTGTGGTTGAACATGAAATTTAGCTATGCGTAGAAGCAGAGTTGACACAAACATAGACAATTTACATGAACATCTGTAAGTATTTATTAAGTTGTCTAATAGTTCAAGTTTTGTGCTATTGTCAATAGCATGATGTATAGAATGGTTGGGAAAAAGGTAATGGGAAATGATGTAGCAGGTCCATTCTCATTAAGCTAAATGAGTTATTGAACTTTTAAAGTATTCAAACTTTTGGCAAATAGCAGTTGGGGTCGTTACAACCTGGGAATTCAGATTAGTTAACAGAATGTTGAAGAATACAAAAATCTAGGAAAGTAAGCAAAAAATGCAGAGCTGAAAAAAGATTTCCAAATCTAAATAATAACACTTCGGATTGAAAGAGAAGTCCTAATCATTATGTTATTCTGGTTTTTAGTTTTAGATACCTTTGAGTTTACTCAAGAGTGACATTGGTCCTTTTAGTCTCAGTTGATGTTTAAGAGCACATTAGTAGTTGTAGCATAAAAATGGAGAGGTGGGAGAGGGAATCATTGTCCTATACTGTATCATTATTTTAGTTATAATAATACCCGAAGGCAAAAATTTACAATCAAAGATAGTATAAAACATACCAACAATGCATGATTAAACCAGCATGAGATAAAGCATTGACAACAGAAGAAGGAGAATGTATTTCTCCCATTGGTCAGACAAATAAGAATTCCTTTTATTTTCACAGTTTGAAGGTCCAGGTATAAGTAATTGTTCTTTTCTAAACAATTGTTTTTACCAAAGTTTCCAGTTTACCAAAATTTACAAGCCAGGACAACAGGAAATCTCATATGGGATTCAGCAACCTGTTGTATGTTCAACATTGAAGACGTAGAGAGAAAAGAGGAAGATGACATTGGAAAAGTTGCCTAGACTGTTAGAAATATATAAATGTTGAGGATTGATTTGCTGATATCTGAGAAAAATATTTGAAACAGCACAACACACATGTTTAATTGAAACATTAAAAACAGTGATGTAAAATGAAAAGTCAGAGGTAGTAAAAAGGAGACAGTGATAAAGAGTAATGTAGTACCTATTTATCTTGAAGGATCATATTTAGATATTTCACCCTTTTTTCCTTGCTTTCTGCTGGGCCACATATATCTACAATTTGTATCTTACAGATCCAGTTTGAGCTTTGTGGAGTTAATTCACATATACGAATATTTTGTTCCATCTTCTGATGAGATGACGAGCACAAACACACTATAAGTTTAATGCTTCGCTAGTCAAAGATAGTATAGTATAAAGATCGTTTCCACAGGGATTGATACAAATAATAATTCAATTAAATCTTGCTAATTATTATTCAGGTGATCAAAATAAAGGAGTTGATTGTGGTTATGAACCACTTTTATAGACTAAATGATAATTTAAAATCAATTGGTAAATATGAAGATTAATATCAATACTAAAAGATAGGGTACAAGACTAACAAGTGCATAATGATAGTTAGGATTTGACTCATTCATTTACCACATCTAAAGTTCTATCAATTCTCTCGAATTCGATAGCTTAGTAAAGTATCCTTTAAGCCTTAGATTTTTCTTCCGAGTAAATCTCAAGTTAAAGAATAAACCAATTATACTCAAGTGATTTTAATATGCAAAAACATGTTAATGATTGTTCTTAAGGAAGTAACGTCCTTCGACTATTTTTCCTTTAGATTTAATCAATAATTATCAAGAAGCTCCTTTGATTACTTTAGAGAAAATATATTGATTCAATCCAACAAAACTATGCAACAATATTCACCAAGATATTCCTCTTTCGATTAAATAAAATAATGAACAAGGTTGCAATTTAATTCCAATTCCCATAACAAGTTCAAGCATAAGAATGAAAATCAAAATCCCAACAAATTCATCAATACAACATGTTTGTCAAATACCCTCTAAGAATCTACTCCATGGATGGAAATAAGTTTACTAAGAACAAAAGAGAAGGAAAACATAGCCATCAAACTTTGAATCCCAACTTCCGTTTTGGATTCGAGTAGTGTACCGCGTCCTCCTCTTCCTCTCGCTAGTCGTCGCCTTTTCTGCTCCTTTTTCTCCCTTCTTCACTTGGGGAAAGCTCCAACATCATATAGCATAGGATTTCTTCTTCCTCAAATTCCAAAAACACCCTTACTTTTATGTTTTCACGCTACAACTCCACGCAGGTGCACTGCGCAGGCACTTGGTTAATATCTTCATATTTATTTACCACCTAATTTGCGTGTATTTCGATTCTTAGTACAATTTTGTTGAATTACTAAAAATATTTTATGTAAAAAGGTATAAGTAGAAGTTCTTGTAATAAATTAAATATAATCATTAAGTTAATGACTTGACAATTTAAGCTCAATCTAATATATTATCGAACCTGAACCTGCAAATGTAAGGAATCAAATAGTTAGTAGTTAACATCAACTCTAATTACGTAACTTTTGATTTATTAAGAATATAACGTATCCGACCCATTACTTCCATCAAATTTGCTAAAACCAAACTCATTATTTGCATTATATATTATTAGTGTCGTTGTCGTTGCTGCTGCTATTTATGGCTTGATTACAAACTTTGCCTAATTTCTCACCACAAAGCTCGGAATTCCCCTTGAACACGAACTCTCATTGAATCATGATAACGAAACAGGGATTTCCCCTTTCAAGTTGTTATTAGAAAGATGGAGTAATTCTAATGTCAGACTTCTTCGAGGCTGGCGGTATTGGACCTGAGAATTCAATGAGATATTGCAGCTCCATTAATGACGACGAAATTTCATCCGAAAATTTGTTGCCATAACTTCTTCAACGACAACATTTTTTCAAAGTAATCTGAAGGAATTTCACCAGAAAATTGATTTTTCGACAAATAAAAACTTTTTAAAGCACCCATTCGATTGAATTCCGGAATTGGTCAAGAAAATAAATTGCTTAGAAAACTAAGTGTCCGCAGACCAGGCATTTGTGATAATGCCTCAAACGTCTATAATTCCACTCTCCAGATAAATTCGTTTCTGCAAGAACAAGTCCAGTAACCATTTTTTTCTGACAAAAAACACCCAACCAACGTATATTTTTGTCACACGGATCCGTTCCGAGTATTGGAATCGGGTTAATGGATCTTTATTTTACTAAATGGGTCGGATAGAATACTAAATAGAAAGTAAAATTTTACTCCAATTATAATAAAAATATGTACACATGGAGCCTCGTAGACTAATAAAAATGGTGAAACAATACTTAACTGTACAAGGTGCATATGTGCCCAAAGTTGGATAGTAAGGACAAATATACCAAAAAAGTATGACGAAGGGGAAATATGACCATTTTCTAAGAATACAAGGGCAAATATGACCCTTTTCCGATGCAGTTTTAATGGTTTTGAGAGTACTTTTGTTTGGAATGTGAGAACTTGCCTCTTTTTTATTTCAAGTGAATTTGTGAGATTATTTTTCTGGTATTTTGAACTCTCATTTATATAGAGGAGTGCTTATCTCCCTCTTGTGAATTATGTCGCTTAATCGAACCATGTTAAATTATTGTGTTTTTTAATAAATATTTCTCATTTATCTTCTTTTTTAGTGTCTTCAAGGTTTGCTTGTTAGCTTCCACAAGATATCTAAATATTTCGACCCTACCATATATTGATTTCGATATATACGTACCCTACCAAATGATCCCTTCTTGTCTTATAGCTTAATTTGGTGGTTGATCCATTGTCATATAATCCACTTATTACGTTCACTCTCTTAAGTGATTGTGCCACTATATAAATATAGAGATTAACTTTTCTCCACTGATGGTGGACAACAAAATTACACTGTTGGTTTATTTTTAGAAATATTTATTTTCTTTAATATGTTCACATATTATAAATATTTACATAAAAATAATTTAAAAAGTATTATATGGTAACTTAAACTCTAAATTAATTATAGGAGTTTGTTTAGGATTCTTATTTGGTTGTCAAAAATAAGAAGGATTCTTTCACCACTTTCTTGTCCTCGTTATTTTCACCTCGTTCTTCATCAACACCATAGAAGCAATTTGAGACAATCATCAAATAACTTTCTACTCCTTTTTTTCTTTTAAAAAAATTTGGACTAATTAATCTTATAAAATAATTATTCATATCTTATTAAGTGTTCTTTTCAACATCAAAAACTTTTTGGATTGATGCTTCTATTGCTTCAGACTATATCTTCTCTTCTTAGTTCATTCAATCAACAATACAAAAATTAATTTAAAACAAACTTTGATTCATATACTATCATATGTACTCCAATTTATTTAAATAATTCTGAAAGTTGATAGTATCAAAAATATTTGAACGTTCTTTCAAAAAAAAACTTGTTTTAAAAAATAAAAAATGTAAAGAAAAAGAGAAGCTGAAATATCATAAATCTTTAAATGTAAAAATATAATAATTAAATTAAAAGAAATTAGTATTTCTAAAAAGGAACGGACAGTGTAATTTTATTGTCCACTGTTAGTGGAGAGAAGTTAATCTCATAAATATATAGCATCTAAGTATTCTATATAGTACTGATTGATGCTAACTTATTATAAGCAATTTGTTGACGGAAGGTCATAATTTGTGTTCGATCAGTCCAAAAAAAACAAAAAACATAACGTAACGCACCAAAATTTGCTTTAAACTCTTACAGAATCATACTGACTCCATTTATTATTTTTATTATTATTATTATTTGTTGGATGCCTCCATAGAACCAAGAACCATGAGTGAAGACTTCATATGCGTGTAGTAATAAATTGAGCATTATTATTCTGCTAGCTGGTCATGATGCTGACATTACCATTTTTATGGATATTGTTAAAAATTCATTACCAACTTAATTAATATCTAAGACATTTCAAGAATAAGAATCTAAAATATTTCAGTGTTGTAGAGAATTGAAGGAAGATCTTTAGAATGAATGTCGTAGAGAGAAAAGCCTAGAAATAGTTTTAGAATTAGATAGTTAAAAGAACATTATTCTAAAATAGAGTAGAAAATATCATTAGTTAGATTCTTTCAATACCATCTATAAATAGAGGTGATTATTTGAGCTGTAGCCAAGTAAAAAAGAAAAAAAAGCAAGTTAGCAAATAAAAAAACAAGAGTGAGTCATAAGTAAAACGAGTTAAAGCGAGTTTGTGACTTGCTTTACACATGTTTGATATTATACACATAAAATATACATTTATTGTTTGTTGTTTGTTGAGTTTGTGACTTGCCTAACACATGTTTGTTTGATAAGTATACATATGACTTGAATGCAATTATTATTTGAAATCATATCCAAACAGATATTCTAAGGAGAGATTAGATACTCAACATATATCACAAACACCAATTTTTTCTTTTAATCCATCACAAATATATATATATATATATATATCCTCTTATACAAGTAATAATTAATGCAACATTTTTATATAAAAAATTAGCATGGTTAACAAGCATAATATATAATCTATTTTTGCTTGTTTAATCATTCTGAGAATTACTTTTAAGGAGTAACTTGAAGAATTACTTTTCCAACATTGGAGCTAGTAAATAGAGATGTTAAACTCTCCAAAAAGCTCTCAATACCATTATAGATTTTGTGCTTGGACTTTATTTTGCCTTCTTTCAAGTGAACTTCCATCTCCTTTATAAATTCCTCAAAGTGATTAAAATAGGAAGGCACCATAAACCCTTTCATCATAACTTCTTTACCCACCATGTTCAATAAATTCCTAACTCCTTCTCTTTCTGTCCAAACCTACAAAGTCCACGGATTTTTTTTTATAAATATGTCGAGTCAGTAAGTTCTGAATACTAGAACAAAAAATACCTTATTATACTCGGATATCATTCCACAAAGTGCAATACGAGCTCCATGGTTGACGTGATTAAGGACAGCCTCAAGCATTTTACCACCAACATTGTCAAAATATACATCAATTCCATCCGGAAAATATCTATAAGAAAATAAGGTAAATTTTAAGTTATAGAAAGTATTATTAATCCAAAATAAGGTGAAAAAAAGGCTACAAAAATCAAAATAGTTTACTTGGTTAATGCAGCATCATAATCTGTCTCTATACGGTAATTAAAAGCTTCATCGTACCCATATTCTTCTTTCAACAACTTCACCTACAAAAAGATCAAAATATCAATATACGATAATTTGAATATTTATTTTCAGTACAATGGACAAGTAAAAGTGAACAGATCGACAGAGTTATACCTTATGATCAGAGCCTACACTTCCGACAACTCGACAACCTTTAACTTTAGCTAGCTGTCCAGCTATGATTCCAACTCCTCCGGCTGCGGCCGATATGTAAACATTTGATCCCTCTTTAGCATTTCCAATCTTTTCTATGCCCACCCATGCTGTCATTCCAGGCATTCCTATGTAATATACATGTATACCGAGGTAAATTTAAAAGATAATCATTGTCGGTGTTTTAAAAAGCTTTGTTGGGACTCGTCACGGGATGGGGCTCTAGCGAAACACTCTGAGACTCAAGTGTGAGACTTAGTTCTGTAAAACTTACATCCTAACCCGATTGTACGTCCTAAGCATGCACAACGTCCAATAGATCTTATACAAATTATGTTTTAAATTCTTTAGTTAACATTATTGACCCTCATAATTCTTGAATAAATGAATGATAATTAATAGTTTTTTTTAATTTATAGAAATAAGAAGATTAAGAGTAACTCAAATAACAAGTTGCAGTATCACATATTTACTATTTCGAAAAACTGTGAAGGTGACATAACATTTCTTTTAAAAGTACATAGCTAAATTTTACTTTTTCACTTATCATTGATCTTCATGTTTTTGTCTTTGTCATATGCAGTGTTTTCAAAAACATTTTTGGAACGAGTTTCAGGGTAGGGCGTACCAAAAACGCTCCAGGGCGCAAATTGAAGACGTAAATCCATAGGACGTAAGTTCTAGAATTTGGGGCGTAAGCTTCGAAGATAAAAACGTAAGCTCTGGTCGTAAAAAGTACGCTATGGGCGTTAATTATATTTTTGTTTTTCGACCTTCTTTTTTCTTTAAATTGTATTTTTATTATTGGTGTAATGATATTTTTCTCAAATAGTAATTATAATACTTTTTGTCTTCATTATTAGTTATTAATACCTTTTTCAAATAAAAATCATAATATCTTTTCTATATATTATAAGTTATTTATTAAAAAACTATTTATAGAATTATTGGAAGTTTTACTTTTTGTTTTCTTAGTAATAAATTATAAATATAAATATGCATGAAATTACGCTCCGTATATCCATGAGACTTACGCCCTGTGTATCGGAGCTTACGCCTCACCCCATACTGCATAAAATGTCTCGCCTCACGCCTCCACCTTTTAAAACATTGGTCATATGCCTTAAAATTTTCATATTTTATTTAGTTATTTAAGTAATTTTATTTTTATTCATGATGTAGTGATGTTTTTATTATTAATTGGGGGTGTAAATTGTATAGTAGATAATAATATAATTTTAGAAATAATGATTCTTTTATTATTAGAAAATTAAGATATTAAATTATTTATACTGGTATAATAACGTTAAAAATTTTATTTTCTATGAGTTTCCTTGAGATCATGTTTGCAATTATTTCAAACTATTGATGTATTTTTTATAATTTTGTGTTATTATATTACTATACTATAGATCGCAAATTAAAAATTTAAAAATTCATAGAGCTTACACCCCATGTCTCGAGGCTTACACTTCACCCTATGCCAAGTAAAACGAAAAGTTCAAAAAGGATGAGATGAGATATATACCTAAGGAACTAAGATAATCCGGCAAGGCAACTCCATCGCCAGGCTTAATTTTCTGAAGCAAATTAGAAGGCAGAACACCAAATTCAGAAACAGGGCAAAAACGGCTCGTTACTATTTCTCCCTCTGAAAATTTGGCGTCCTTAGATCGAACCACCTTCCCTATTCCAAATGCTCTTATCACCTGCAATTTTTCATATATAATAAAAAAGTTTGTATTCGATCAAACTAAGATACATAAATTGAAACAGAGTGAGTACGTAGTACACCTGACCGAGTGGGATTTGAGGAAGAGAGAGGCCATCATCGAGGCCACTCAATTGAGTGCGCATGTATGGATCAATAGAGACATAGAGGATTTGGAATGCTACATGATTATCGGGAATACATTCCGCTCGTAGCGATAGAGTGACAGTGCGTAGCTTAATATGGTCAGAATTGGGAACACCAGTTGATGCATAACTAGCAACATACCACTCTCTGTTCTCCACTTCTGCCGTAGCCATTTTGTTGGGTAACAATAAAATATCACAATAACGATAATAGTACTGAAAATTAGATAAATATTACTACGATAAGTACACAAAGGCCAGAGGGAATGGAAGAGTAAGTGGAGACAAAGAAAGTATTATTTTCCGTTCTTAATTTCACATATGAATGGGAAGCAATTTATAGGAGGAGGACACTCATCAAAGGGAAGACACTTGTCTTCACAAAAACTTTCAAATGTCACCACTTTTCTTTCAATTACTACATCCTTCTCCAATACTTATCTCAATTATACCGTACGTATGAAATTTTGAGAGTTTATTGAATTTTTAATATTTTTAGTTGATTTTTAGTACTATTTCTATTATGTTTTAGTACTATTTACGTAATTTTCAAATAATATATGTTACACTCAATTTTAATTATGCGATACATGTGAAGTTTCGAGAGCTAATTAAATTTTTAATATTTTAAATAGATTTTATTACTGTTTTATAGTAATTAGAGGAAGTTAAAGGAGACAAAATATTGTAATTTTAGTATTATTGTAATTTAAAAAGTAATTTTTTTCGTAACTAAAGTATATAATAACTAAATATGAAAGTAAGACAAATAAATTGAAACAAAACTACTCATTATACAAATAGTGAAAATGATTGGATAGTTTATTATATACAAACATTCCACAAAATAATTACTTTGTGAGGAGCTTGGGAAATGACTAAGCAGCTAGCTTGACCCCAAGCTCCTCACACTCTCATTTATATTATAGAGTAATATACTAGTTAAGAACACTCGTGCTAAGCACCCGCAGTGGCGGAGTTATAGCCATTCCAGGATATCTAATTTGATATCCTTCGTTTGAAAATTACGATATATATATCAAATTTTACATTTAAAGGATATATATTTAAAGTTTGATATATTTGACAAAAATTTCTAATACCCATACTAATATACAATTACATGTAACAAACATCTATTTTCAACCACGCATTACGCATATGTGGTTGAGATATAGGGTGTGTTGGTATGGAGGAAAACATTTTTCAGAAAATATTTTTCAAATCAACTCATTTTCCTCAAATTTAAGGAAAATGACTTTCCTTCCAAAATCAAGGAAAATATTTTTCAAAACTCTACTTCATCCTTTATTTTTTTTCTTACCCTACCCATACCCCGTATCCGACCCTCCCTATTTTTTAAAAAAAATATTAAATCAAATTTTCAAATATATTTTTCTACCCCCAAACCACCCCTCCCCCCCCCCCCCACCCTCAAACAAAACAATAAAAAATTTAAAAATTATTTTTCAAAATTTAAGATTTTTTTACCTCACCCTCTACCACCCCTACACCTACCCCCACCCCCCCCCCCCCCAAAAAAAAATTGCTTTTGAAAAAAAATTCAAACTTATCCTTTTAAATTTTTTTATGCCACTCCCTCCGGCTCCCCCCCTCCCCAAACAAGGCCACCCCCACTCCCCCGCAACCCCATCAAATTTATTTATTTTTTAAAAAATTATTTCTGGGAAGTATTTTATATTTTTTTTTAAATCAATTTTTACGTCATCCCTATGCACCCCCGCCCCCGCCCCCGGCCACCTCGTCAATTTTATTTTTTTAAGAAAAAAATGTTTTTGGTATTTCAAATTTAAATTTTTCCATTTTTACGCCATCTCTATCCAGGCCATTTCCGTAAAAAAAAGTTTTAAGAAAAAACTATTTTTAGGAAATATTTCAAATTTTAAAAAAAATCATTTTACGCCACCCCCCCCCCCCCCCCCGTCATTTTTTTTTAAAATAAAAATATTTCAAATTCAATTTTTTTTCATTTTTACGCCACCTCTACCCCCGCCACCCCTATCCAGAGGCGGAGCTAGGTGGGGGTTCATGGGTTCGGACGAACCCATTAGCTTTTTCGTAGACCCTATATTTGTATTAGAAAATTAAATAAATATATGTATGTTAACTTGTGAGCTTCCAAACAAAATTGATTTATAATCCCCAAACTCCTAACCTTAGCTCCGCCTCAGCCCCTAACCCACCCCTCACCCAGGCCATTTCACTCAAAAAAAAAAAACTAAGAAGAAAAATTACTTTTAAAAAATATTTCAAATTTTTAAAAAAATCATTTTTACGCCATCCCTACCCCCACCCCACCCCAATCGACCCTGTAAAAAAAAATCTTAAAAATATTGTTTTTGAATTTTTTTTCTTGGGTCGGATTTTGGAATGGTCATCGGGGTCTTGTCCTATTTTGGATGTTGGGCTCGGGTCCTTGATCAATTATCGGAGTTGATTTTCGAATCAGAAATTATTTTCCTAAGAGTATTTTTTAGTCTGAAGCCAAAAAAAGAAGAAGATATTTTCTGAAAAATATTTTTCATTCACCAACTAAACAATAAAAAATATTTTCTACTTTTCAACCAAACATGAGAAAATAAGTTAGAAATACACTTATTTTCCTTGAAAACATTTTCCTTCCTACCAAACGCACCCATAATGTAAAATGTGACAATAAATTGTATGAAAGAGTAGAAAAAACTAAATGAAGCAAAAAAGAACAAACTTTTAAAGGGATGGGCACGAAGAAAGGAAAGAATGAGAGCAAACTACAAATACATATAATAAGAAAATTGCAGATACAGATAGCAAAACAAAACTAATCAGAATGAAAACACTCAACAGGAAAAAGATGAGAATTGTAGTCAAAAGATACAGATATGTTAGGGAAAGGCCACATGTGAGTTAGTTGCGGTTAGTTCCAGGGTCGTGTTGATCATAAGGTCACTAAAGCAATCACACATTTTAAAACCCTACAGTAATAAGGAGATTGTTTTTGTCAGTTAATCGACTTATTTTTTTCATTGTTTTGTTACTATCGATTTTTATTTAATCGTAGCAACTAAGTATTCTATATAGTGATTGATGGTAACTTATTATGAAAAATTTAATTTGTTGACGTTAGATCATAAATCGTGTTCAGTCCAAAAAAAAAGAAAAAAAAGAAACATAACTTAACAAATTGGCTTCAAACTCCATTTGTTTGGCAAGTTTTTGGGGACTAAGAGTTGATGTGAAAGGAGCAAGCTATTCTTAATTTGTTCACATAGTGGCCACTTGACAAAGTGATTCTATTGGAAGTTCCCAATGGATAGCTCCTTGCACAAAAATATTTTTCAAAAAAATGACGTCATTCTTTTCTTTTTAGTTTGTTTAAAAAAATTAATCTTTTTTTTTTTGGTAACATTTTACTTTCAGTTCTCCACATGGCATGTTTAAAACCCCAAGATTAAAGGACAATTTTATACATTTGACATAACTTTAATTTAAAACTACAAGATTCAAAAGTTTTCTTTATTTTCTTAAGCTCAGTGTCAAGTCAAACTAGGTCACTCTTTTTGAAACAGAGAGAATAGTATTTAGAAGCCTTAAGCAAACGGCACTTGCATTTTGCAATCAGATAGTCTTCTCTTAAACGGCAATTGCATTTTGCAATCATATAGTTTTATTTATAATATACAGTTACATGTAGCAAGCATCTATTTTCAACTATGCATATGTGGATAAGATCGAATATAAAAATGTAGTAATAAATTGTATGAAAGAGTAGAAAAACTTAAATGAAGCCAAAATGAACAAAGTTTTAAAAGGATGGGCAGGAAGAAAGGAAAGAATGGGAGCAAACTACAAATACAGAACAAGATAGAAGCTAAAAATATTTTTTGGTGTATTCTTTAAATTTCAAGTATTATAACAAATCAATATTATTTTATTTTTCACATTCTTACTTTATAAAGTCTGCACACATCCTATCTTCACGAGACTTCACTTGTAGATTACACTGAATATATTATAGTATTCATTAATTTACATATGACAACTAAAAAGAATAAGACCTCTCTGTAAAGTTTGGTTTTAGACCCCAAAACTTGTTGAGACGATCCTAGTTCGTTCTTATGTTTAACCCACGTGGAAACCTAATGAGCAACCAAGTGACTGTTAATGGGTTACCTCAAAAGGAAAATTACAATAGTACCCTTAGTCGTCCAAGGGAACTCCCTCTTAATAATTTGGTTATATCATTTTCAACTCGATCATATAAACAAGGTCAAATACATACACAACCCCTTATAATTCATTTTGACACTTTATAGCTATACATATTGGGATGGCAAGCGGTATGGTCCCAACCTAATATTTAACTTTTCCTATTTTGTTAGGATCCGTTTTGCTATGCTATAAACGCAACCTAATAGTTAAATAACTTGGTTATTTATGTATTAATTTTTATATATTATTTGATTTGTAAATAAAATAAGAGTTATTCATATATTAACTTTATAATACGAAGTCTAGTTGATTTGTTTTAAATGTTATAAATGAAAATTATTTATGTATTAATTTACACTGTGTTTGGTTGTGTTTTAGTAATTCTACATAATACTCAAATAACTTATGAGGAAATTTATATATAATTTGATATGGGATAGAAGGTGAAATAAATTATGTAAATATTAGCTATACATGATTAAAATAATAAAAATAAATATTTACTCCACGAGAAAGAAAGAGAGAAAATGGGAAATATTAGAGTCTAAAATCAAGGAACTACAATTGCTTAAGTGACTGAATTTTGAAAAAGCTTGTTAAGTTGGGTAATTAGGTGTAAATGTTGCCATTGTTTTGATATTGCATGTGTGGTTTAGTGATAAAATTGTTTAATGTCATATGAAATACTTGTGTTCAATTTCAAGTTACTATAATTATTTTATATATATTTATGAAAAAACAATTATTAAAACCTACGTCGTTCATCATTTTTTATAAAAAAAAATTATATCAATTTTTTTAATTTTAAAACACAAACAGACATCCCTCAGTTTTAACCGAAATCAACCTTAAACCGACTCACTGACAAAATCGAGTCCGTCGATTTTGGGTTGGTTGTAGGCAAAACAACCAGAGGCCGTCCGTCGGTTTTGACCCTTAATTTTTAATGTTTTTTTTAGCAGTGAGGTACAATATTTGTACAATATTTTTAATGGTTCATTTGAATTATAGCTAAGTAAGAAAACAAAAAAAAAAAGTAAGCAAGTAAGAAAATAAGAGCGAGTGATCAAGTAAAGAGTGTTACTAAAGCAAGCAACAAGTGAGTGATCAAGATTGTAAGATTGAAACAGATTTTATTTTGCAATAATTAAAATTCAAATTATGAGCAACCGATCGTGAATCTCTCAAAATAAATCCCGTCAATCTCACAATATATATCTTTTATTAGAAAAGAAACCTAGGATTTTGGGATTTTTGTAACTTAAGTTTGAAACGTGATTTCTTCAACGTTGTTGCAAAAATTTCAAATGATTTTGTTGATTTGAGACATAATTTTCACGAGATCTAGTCCTTGTTTTTGAATGAGGGTGCAGTTGCGTTTGTGGCTTGCTTAACACGTGTTTGATATTATATACATAAAATATACATTTTGTTGAGTTTATGGGTTACCTATAATACATGTTTGATATGTCATATGCATATACATAACATATACACTTATTGTTTGTTCGAAAGAAAAGACATAAAGTGACACTTGAAATTGTCCCAAATTTTCAAAAAGATACCTTAACTATGCGGGCGTTCTATTACTCCACAAAAGTACAGGGGCAGCTCAATGTAATCGGAGGCCTAAAGCGAAATCTTAATTAGAGACCTAAAATCTAAATAAACTTTACATGCATTTATTTAAAATTTATTTTCTTACATTTTTAAATGCAAAGTATTACTTAATATCTTTTTTATATATAAATAATTTATTCGATTTCTTTTTCAATTATTAGTTTTAAATAAGATTTTATTATTCAATGTTGAAAAATATTATTTTACTCGGGCAATCATTATATGAATTGTTAACATAGTTCTACAAGTAATAAGTTGACAAATTTCAAATAAATATAAGAGTTAGAACCATAGCTTTGATGAAGTTGATAATTTGGTTACCCCACATTTTACTATGGTTGTTGTAATGCTTGAAAATCTAAGAAGAAATGGAAAAAGAATTTACAATTTAGTTTGTTTAACACTTTTCGACTATTAATTGATATTTTTGACAGAATATTACTCTTAACTTATCAACAATTTAAAGAAGAAGAGTGTAAGAAAATAAAATAATATTTTCTTGATTTCTTCTATTTGAATGGGGTTGAAGAGAATAAAATAATAGTTTTAAATATATACTTTTTATCATAAATAATCAATATTTTTCTATAAAAAATTAACACATAATTTATTTTTGATAAAAAATTGAGGCCCCCAATGCCAATGCCTTATTAAAGTATACATAGAGCCGGCCCTGCAAAAGTATTAAATATCATTGTAAAGAGACCATTTTCTCCCTGTGTTTGCATTCACACAGATGATACGTGTGGATGTGAAATTTTTTTTCAAAAACGAATTAAAAGGCGCCACATGTCATTTCCTTCTCTATTATTTAATTACTTCTTTTTTTAAATACTCCATCTTCCCCAATTCTTTCAAAAAGAACTCATGGTTGAAGGTTTAAACTCAAAAAAAAATCTTCTTCTTTCTTGAATGAAATCAACCCAAAAAGATAAGAACTTTCTAACTTCTTGTTAATTTCCAGTCGTCAAGGTTTAATTTCTTTAAAATTTGAGAAATCAAGTTATCTTTTGTGATTAGATTTGTCACACCCCTATTTTTCCCCAAACGAGGATGTTTGAAAAATAGAATTTCTCCAATTAAAGTGACATTTTGAAAAGGGATTATTTTATTTCAGAGTCGCCACTTGGAATTGAGTTTTGGTGTTCCAAGTCACCTAATTTTTACCCCTAATCAAAAGGAAGTTGACTCTAATTTCAAATGGTCTGCGAACTAGAAATCTGAATAAGAAATTCTATTGACCGAGGGGAAGGTGTAAGGCACCCCTCGAGTCCCGTGTTTCTAGCACAGTTGCTTCATTGACTTATATCTTGGCTTGACTTAGTTTTTGGATATAGTATACTTATTAGCTATACATTTACTTATATCCCACCTTCTTTGATTTATTGTAACTATCTTGTCTAGATTCTTTAGAGTCCGGAGAATTTTAGTATTGTCGTTTTAGTGGGAGTCGATATTTGAATTATAATAGGAGGTAAACTTCTACGGGATTTAGGATTAATTTTAGAAAAAGAAAATGTTAAAGAGGTTAAGACCAATTTCTTGGAATTTTTTTCTTCTTATTTTCTTCTATTTTTTTTTTGCACGTTATTTTGTAGTTTTTACTTTCATTTTTTTTTTTTTTAACATTCTGTTTCTTCTTCTTCTTACCTTTATTTTTGTCCGACAAAATTGTTTCTCTTCTTTATTTCATTTAAATAATTTTTGGTTAAGTTTTGTTTTCCCTTTTTTTTATTTTACCTATTCTTTATTTTTTACTATTATTACTTTTTATTCACTTTCATCTTTTGTTTCTTCTGTTTTTGCCTTTTTTATAATAAATGTTTATTTATTTTATTTTTATTTTTATTTTTACTCTTTTTTTTAATGATCAATTCCTCTTCTTCTTTTTTTTTTTTTATCTTCATTTTTCTCTATTCTACACCATTTTTCCTTTTATTATTATATTTTTTCTCTGCTCACGTTTTTTTTTTTAATTCTATATATTATTTTTTAGTTAATTTTTTCCCTTTAAACTAATTGAGAGAAAATTGATATACGTAGTGATATAATAATATTCCTTCACCAAATGATGATAGTGTGAAATTACTAATAAAAGAACTATCTCACGTTGATGAATTAATGACTCACTAAAATGAACTAATGTTCATCTCCTCCATTTTTAATATTTCGGATACAATCAAATTATTCTAATAATTAATTGTCTCCATAAGTATGGCAATATTATTTATTTATTAAAATCCAAAAACTCCAAATGATAACTAATACAGAATCTCTAACCAATTTACATGTAATTAAATTAAAGTTATAAACGAAGTTGTCAATTTGTACCATCAAATAAATGTACATAAACATGTTGGAATAAAACTAAGAGTAAACAACAACCATCTTTGGGTCAAATTAGTTGATTAAATTAAAGTCAGGTGTAAAAATAATTCGATGAGCAAATTTAAACAGTAGCAATTCATACAATCAACAATATGATATGCGTCATAAAATAGTGGCATATAACAATATATACATGTAATTTTAAGGACTCCATAACATCATAATCGAATTCATGACAATTATTTCATTGAACTATATAAGAAATTAGAATTACCTTTTCGTAAAACTTAATTCCAACAAAAGAAACCGCTATAATCTACTGATTTCCAAAGTTAATTATAATTAACTTTAAGGAGCCACGAACTTGAATCCACGAAAAAATCTTTCTGACTTAAAGTGTATTGCTTTTTTTTTTTTTTTTTTTTTGTGTGCACTGTTATTCCGTATAACTGATGATGCTTTATGATGGTGATGTATTGTGATAGATATAGGAGTCCTCCCCTCTTTTCAGATACGTGGGGGTGTGGGTCTCTTTTTGGGTTTTTTTTTTATTTAATTTTAGTCGTGTATGTATAGGGGTCTGTTAGTTGCTGATAGTTTTTGTGGGGATATAGTAGTATAGGGGTGAGTATATGGGGGTGGTGGGGTATGGGAGGTTAGATTATTTAGGTTATTTTTACTTTACTTTTAGTTTTATTTTACTTTTAAGAGAATAATAATTAACTATATAAAAAGCTAATTAGAAAAAGTCAAATAGCTAAAATAATAATAATAATAATAATTAAATAAATATTAGCTTATTTATAAAATCTTAATTTTAAAATAATATAGATTTTTTTTTTTTGTAATCTTGCATTCTTTTTTTTAAAAAACAATTGAAAATACAACTTACCTTAAAAAAAGTGATTCTATTTCTGTTGTTTTCAAATCTTTTAAAAATAAACTTAATAAAATAAGATAAAAGTCAAAATATTTAGTTTATATTTATAAAAATATTTCAGCTCTAAAAATGGTATAAAATTTTAGGTTCGGTCAAAAATTACGTGTCTACAGTTTGCCCCTCTTTGACTGGAAACACGAAGAGTTTTCAGACAAAGA
Source organism: Solanum verrucosum (assembly GCF_900185275.1). Taxonomy (NCBI): domain Eukaryota; kingdom Viridiplantae; phylum Streptophyta; class Magnoliopsida; order Solanales; family Solanaceae; genus Solanum; species Solanum verrucosum. Next base: position 239,574 of record NW_026020323.1, read on the forward strand.
AGTAGACAATGTGACAAGTTTTGACCGGACTCTTATTTGAAAAGAAAAATATGCGACAGAGTCCTAGTTTTGGACAGCCTACATATCCCGGGTTATAAGGGAATCATGTCATATGTGGTTCAAGTAGATGAGACAATGAGTTAGAAGTTGAGTGAGGTTCTATCGAGGCTTCAGTTCGCGGCTCCTATTATTACACCAACATGAGAAATAAAGAATTAAAAGAAAATGCAAGTATCATATTCTAGCTCTGCAGCTTCTCTTGAATCTTGACTTAGGTCTTTATGTTTCTCAAGTTGTGAGATACTGATTTTCCTTTTGAGTGAGTTCGAAAGTAATGCCTCTCTCCAGGTAGGCTCCTCCTACTTGGACTTGGATATCGACCTTGTTCTTAAGATGAGCTCTAGCCACTTCAATTGAACATGAGCTTGAGAGTTGACTCCCTTCTAGATAAGATCCTGAACTTTGAAATATGGATTGCCCTTATTCTACAAGTGGATTCCTGAAATTAAAACAAACAAAAGTAATAACACAAAATTTTGCCCCAATTTATAATAAGGAAAATTTTGTGAGGAAAATAAAAGACGGTGCTTAGCTTTGCTTCGATACTCTGAATAACTCGTGCTTCGTTGTGAAGTACTCTTCAGAGGGCTTATGCATGTAAAAACTAACTTCATTCTTCATGATGAACCAGTTAAATTAAATTATGTTAGTCTAGTCCCTTTATCCAGGAGGATCTTACTAGTCCCATTATCCAGGAGGGTCCTGCTACGTCCCATTATTCAGGAGGGTCCTTGTTATACTACGTCTCATTATTCATGAGAGTCCTTGCTATACTACGTCCCATTATTCGGGAGGGTCCTTGCTATACTACGTCCCATTATTCGGGAGGGTCCTTGCTATACTATGTCCCATTATTCCGGAGGGTCCTTGTTATACTACGTCTCATTATTCGGGAGGGTCATTGCTATACTACGTCCCATTATTCAGGAGGGTCCTTACTATACTACGTCCCATTATTCATGAGGGTCCTAGCTATACTACGTCCCATTATTCATGAGGGTCCTTTCTATACTACGTCTCATTATTCAAGAGGGTCCTTGCTATACTACGTCCCATTATTCAGGAGGGTCCTTGCTATACTACGTCCCATTATTCAGGAGGGTCCTTGCTATACTACGTCCCATTATTCATGAGGGTTCTAGCTATACTACGTCCCATTATTCAGGAGGGTCTTTGCTATACTATGTCCTATTATTCAAGAGGGTCCTTGCTATACTACGTCCCATTATTCAGGAGGGTCTTTGCTATACTACGTCCCATTATTCAGGAGGGTCCTTGCTATACGACGTCCCATTATTCATGAGGGTCCTTGCTACACTACGTCCCATTGTTCATGAGGGTCCTTGCTACACTATGTTCCATAAACTAATAAGACAAACAAACACTTACCCAATATGGACTATAATTCTTGTGCAATGTTGCCATTTAGCTATTCGTAGACTAAATTGAACATCTAGGTTTTGGACCTTTGATCTCAAAATAACTTGTACCCCTGCTTCAACAAAGAAAATTTGTGAGTTTAAAACATGTTGGTTGGTTTGTGGTTCTGCCTTTTGACGAGGATTGCTCAAGTACTTATCGTGTTTTACTTTTTTCCAAACTCTCAGTGCTCGTTATTGATTGATTGTATTTTCACCCAAATTTGCTCATTTTGAGGGACTTAAATCCAATATCTGCCTTTATGTCATGACACTCATTATTTACCCTTCATCAAATCATGGACTTCTTCTGAATCCAAAACTTGCCAACAGATGATAACTCATTGGCCTGATGCTTTGCCTTGTACAAATTTAGAGTTAGTAACAAGTCTTGAAATCCTTTCTTACTTTCTGGACATAAACTCGACTCAAGGACATATAAAACAAAGCGATGAAAAGTGGAAGAAAAATATATACTACACGAGAATAGCAGAAAATGATTCGATGAAGACTCTCTTTTAGAAAGAGGAAGAAAGAAAAACTTATCTGAGTATAGTAGCCGACTCTATTGATCATGACATGCAATTTGAATTGATTACCCGATTTGTCCATCCAATCTATTCATCAACCATTATTGATCATCTAATCTTGATGTGGAGTTCCAACTATTTGACGAAGTCATAACTAACTTCAAACTCTTATTTGCCTTATGATGTCCACGAGGGTTTTTGCCACTAAAACTCTTTCACTTTGAATCCTTTAACTCACATTCGCCTCATGGTGCCCGTTAGGGTTTTCACCAATAAAACTCTTTCATTTTTATTTTTCTCTACTCGCATTCGTCTTATGATGCCCAGTTAGGGTTTTCACCAATAAAACTCTCTCATTTATTATTTTTTTCTTTCACAGCTCACTTTCGCCTTATGATGCCAAGTTAGGGTTTTCTCCAATAAGACTCTCTCATTTTTGTTTCTCTCAACTCACATTCGCCTTATGATGCCCAGTTAGGGTTTTCACCAATAAGACTCTCTCATTTTTGTTTCTCCCAACTCACATTCGCCTTATGATGCCCGGTTAGGGTTTTTACCAATACGACTCTCTCATTTTTGTTTCTCTCAACTCGCATTCGCCTTATGATGCCCGGTTAGGGTTTTTACCAATAAAACTCTCTCATTTTTGTTTCTCTCAACTCACATTCGCCTTATGATGCCCAGTTAGGGTTTTCACCAATATGACTCTCTCATTTTTGTTTCTCTCAACTCACATTCGTCTTATGATGCCCAGTTAGGGTTTTCACCGATAAGACTCTCTCATGGTTTCATCATTTGTACCCTTAACATACTTACTCTTGACACTTCAAAGGTTAATCCAAAGGTCTTTCTCCAACTTTTAAACAAGGTTAGAAAGAAATGACAAGATGAAGTCTCAAATACGACTTTAAATGATGGGATCGACTTTAGCTTTGGGATAGAAAGAATAAAAAGAAAAAAAAATGACATTTGCCCCAATTTTTTGCAAATATGGAATTTTGGATTTTTTGTTTGGTTAGACCGAACCCAACGACAAGGTTGCCTACGTATCTTACCGAAACAAGAATCAAGTCAAACGTAGTTCATGTTGATGGATTTTTTTATTTTTATTTTTTACTTTTTTTTATGGAAGAGCCAAGGAAGCAGAAGAACCAATGAAGTAAATTAACTCTCAACAAAGGTGACAACATATGAATTAAACATTAGACACAGAACCAAGAATTTCCATTACATCAACCTTTAAAATGTCCAGTCCAAACATAAAGGTTTCTAATATCGAAAAATCACATCATATATAATATCTCTTCACAACATCAGCATTGATGACCATTTCTGTCATTTTGCCTTTTATATCTGCTAAGTAAAGAGCACCATTGGATAATACCTTATTTATAATGAATGGTCCTTTCCAATATGGAGAAAATTTGCCTTTGACTTCAGCATGGTGTGGCAGAATACGTCTCAGCACTATTTGACCCTCTTCGAAACGTCTGGGATGCACCTTTTTGTTGTATGCTCGTGCCATTCTTTTCTGGTACAATTGTCTATGGCATTCTGATGTCAATCGCTTCTCATCAATCAAACTTAATTGCTCCAAGCGTGTTTTGATCCACTCATCATCATCAATTTCAGCCTCTACAATAATCCGCAGGGACGGAATCTCAACTTCTGCAGGTATAACTGCCTCAGTCCCATATACTAGCGAATAGGGGGTGGCACCCACTGACGTACGAACTGTAGTGCGATAACCCAACAAAGCAAAAGACAACTTTTCATGCCATTGTCGAGAACTTTGCACCATTTTACGAAATATCTTTTTTATATTTTTGTTGGCAGCTTCTACAGCCCCATTTGCTTTTGGGCGATAAGGAGTCGAATTTCGATGTTCAATCTTAAATTGACGGCATACTTCGTGCATTAAACGACTGTTGAGATTTGCTGCATTATCGATAACAATTGCCTTTGGAATACCAAATCGACAGATGATGTTGAAATGAATGAAATCCACCACGACCTTCTTGGTCACTGACTTGAAAATTACTGCTTCCACCCACTTTGTAAAGTAATCAATGGCCACCAGGATGAACCTATGACCATTCGATGCTTTTGGTTCTATTGGTCCAATCACATCTATTCCCCATGCCACGAAAGGCCATGAAATAGACATCGCATGCAACTCGGAGGGAGGAGAATGTATCAAATCACCATGTATTTGACATTCATGACACTTACGAACAAACCGTATAGAATCTCGCTCCATGGTGAGCCAATAATAACCTGCTTGAAGTATCTTCTTTGCCAGAACATATCCATTCATATGAGGTCCACAAACTCCTGAGTGTACTTCAATCATGATTGTTGAAGCCTCTTTAGCATTTACACATCTTAGAAGACCCAAATCAGGTGTTTTCTTGTACAATATGCCTCCGCTTAAGAAAAAACCACTAGTTAGTCGCTGAATAGTTCTTTTTTAATTACTAATGGCATTAGTAGGACATTCTCCGGACTGAAGATATGTTTTAATATCATGGAACCAAGGTTTATCGTCAAATTCTTCTTCCACCAAGTTGCAATAAGCATGTTGATCACGAATCTGTATGTACAAAGGGTTGATATGAGCTTCGTCAGGATGTTGAAGCATCGAAGATAAAGTTGTCAATGCATCAACAATCTCATTATGAACTCTAGGAATGTGGCTAAACTTTATTGACACAAACTGTCGATAAAGATCTTGTAAACAATGTTGATATGGTATGAGCTTTGGGTCACGAGTCTCTCATTCTCCTTGGATTTGATGGACCAGTAAGTCTGAGTCTCCTAGCACTAGCAACTCTTGGATGCCCATGTCAGCAGCTAACCTCAAATCCAAGATGCAAGCCTCATACTCTGACATATTATTGGTACAATAGAATCTAAGTTGGGTTGTTATAGGGAAATATTCCCCTGATTCAGACATAAGAACTGCTCATATCCCAACTCTCTTCTTGTTAGCGGCACCGTCAAAGAACAACTTCCATCCTTGATCCTTATTATGAATAACTTCATCGATACATGATACCTCTTCGTCTGGAAAGTAGGTCTTAAGTGGTTCATATTCATCATCAATAGGGTTTTTTGCCAAATGATCTGCCAAGGCTTGACCCTTCATTGCGGTCCGCGTCACATTGATAATGTCAAACTCTGTGAGTAATATTTACCATTTCGCAAGCCTGCTCGTGGGCATGGGCTTTTGAAAAATGTATTTTAACGGATCCATACGAGAAATGAGATAAGTATTATAAGATGAAAGATAGTGCTTCAACTTCTGTGCTACCTTAGTTAGGGCACAACACGTTCTTTCGAGAAGGGTGTACTTCGATTCATAAACGGTAAATTTCTTGCTGAGGTAATAAATGGCCTGCTTTTTCTTCCCAGTGCCATCATGCTGACCCAATACACATCCAAAATAATTATCCAGTACTGACATATATAATATCAATGGTCTGCCCGGCTCGGGAGGAACCAACACAGGAGGATTCGATAAGTAATTCTTAATCCTTTCAAAAGTCTCTCGACATTCTTCGGTCCACTCGACTGTGGCATTCTTTTTTAACAACTTAAAAATGGGCTCGCAAGTTGTTGTGAGTTGAGCAATGAATCTACTGATATAGTTTAACCTTCCTAGAAGGCTCATAACCTCAGTTTTATTCTTTGGATATGGCAGTTCCTGAATGACTTTTATTTTTGAAGGATCTAACTCGATACCTCGTCGACTGACTATAAACCCCAAAAGCTTTCCTGACGGTACTCCAAATACACATTTTGCAGGATTAAGCTTGAGATTATACCTGCGAAGCCTTTCGAAGAATCTTCTTAAGTCTTGTACATGATTTGACTGTTTTTTTTATTTAATGATCACATCATCCACATAAACTTCGACTTCTTTATGCATCATATCATAAAACATGGTTGTCATTGCCCTCATATAAGTTGCTCCCGCATTTTAAACCCAAATGGTATGACTCGATAACAATATGTACCCCATGGTGTGATAAAAGACGTTTTTTCTGCGTCTTCATCATCCATAATAATCTGATGATAACTCGCATAGCAATCCACAAAAGATGCAATCTCATGTTTAGCACAATTGTCCAACAAAATATGGATGTTGGGCAAAGGAAAGTCATCTTTTGGACTTGCTTTGTTCAAATCACGATAATCAACATACATTCAAACTTTGTCGTCTTTCTTAGGGACATGTACGATGTTAGTTAACCAAGAAGGATATTGAGAGACTCGAATGACTTTGGCCTCAAGTTGCTTTGTGATTTTCTCTTTAATTATTACACTCATGTCAGTTTTAAGCTTTCTCAACTTTTGCTTTATTGGAGGGAACCTAGGATCAATCGGCAACTTGTGAACCACCATGTCAGTGCTTAATCCAGACATGTCATCATAAGATGACGCAAAAACATCCTTGTAATCAAGCAGAGCCTGGATTATATCCTCCTTTTGATGTCGAGCATGTACGCTTATCTTAGTCTCTTTAATATTTTCATGATCCCCTAAATTTATCGTCTCAGTTTCACTCATATTTGGGTTTGATTTATTCTCAAAAGATTTGAAATCCCTGCTTACTTATTCAAATACTTCGTCTTCATCATATTCAATTTTTTGACTTATTATTTCAGGATTAGGTCGAAGATTAGATTGGATTTTAAGATCCGGTGAATAATTCTGTATGCATGTCATATTACTAGAATCGGCATAGAAAGAACTATATAGAAGAAAATAAAATAAATATATTAGACTGAAATAAAAACACAATTACATCCTATTGAAAAGGAAAATAGAGAGTTTGAAATAAAACGACGAGACAAAATCCGAATTACAACCCTTGAATAAATCGGATGACAAAAAGAAAACCAAGATAGACTACCAAGACTCATTCTTAATGGGGAGAGGAGTGGCCTCCCAATTGTTCAGCTGGACATCAGGACCAATGAATTGCACATCTCTGTCGCTAGTGCCCTCTTCGAGTTCAATCATATCAGCCTCGACAAATAAATCTTGAAAATAGTTGATCAATTCTTCGTGAACCTCCAACACTAGCTCTGGGCATGGTGACTCAGAAGATTCTGTTGTGCGGGCTTTGAGGAAAAATTTGTATATGGGTGGTATAGGCTTGGTAAGTGACCATACATCTCTCTTCTGCTTTTTGGCCTTCATTTTGTCCTCGACTCTAGGCTTGTATCCTAAGCCAAAAGTACCAAGACTCTTTCGTGGACTCACCGGATAAGCTCTCCCTTGCAAGAAGATCCCCAAGCCTTTACCTGGTTCAAAACCATGCTTCAACATTTCATTTACCATCATCACGGATGCCATGGGCAGTTGTGGTTTTGAAATGAGATTCCCCTCGAGGATATGCTCAACAACCACTACCTCAAAAGCTTGATAAACTAATGTCTCATTATCATTATTCGCCTTGATAAAAGGGAGGGAAGAGTCTTTGTAGACTGACAGATCCCCCTCACCATGAACAATCACTTCTTGTCGGTCGTATTCAAACTTAATCATTTGATGCAACGTAGAGGGGACTGCCCCAGCTCTATGCACCTATGGTCTTCCCAACAATAGATTGTAGGATGCATTGATATTTAGCACTTGAAAATTCATGGTGAAATCGACAGGCCTTATTTTTAGTATGAGCTCTATCTCCTCAATGACATCTGTTTTGGACCCATCAAAAGCCCTAACACATACGTTGTTGGGTCGTACCCTTTCAACATTAACATTTAATTTTTGTAGAGTTGACAAGGGACAAATATTTGCCCCAGACCCTCCATCAATTAGAACTCGAGTGACATATGAAAGCTCACACTTTACAGTGATATGGAGGCCTTGGTTATGTCCCGTACCTTCCACTGGTAGTTCATCATCTGAAAAGGTGATGCGGTTTACCTCAAAGATTCTCCCAGCAATCTTCTCTAACTGACTCACTGTAACTTCATTAGGAACATGTGCTTCATTCAGAATCTTCATTATAGCTTTACGATGTTCATCTGAATGTATTAACAATGATAACAAAGAGATTTGAGCTGGAGTTTTCCTTAACTGTTCCACAATGGAGTAGTCTGACAATTTCATCTTTCTTAAGAACTCCTCTGCCTCCCCTTCAGTGACTAGACTTTTAACTTGCATTTGGTCATTTTTATTTTCCTTAATTCAGCCGGGGCATAGCATTTTCCCGAACGAGTCATTTCTCCTATTTCATCTACTTCTTCATTGATTTATTTCCCCTTGTATGTCACGATGGTAGGCTCATAATTCCAAGGGACAGCCTTGGGATTAGTCATTGGAAGTTGGGACACTGGCCTAATGATCACAGGTGGAATATAGGCTCCTTGCACGATCAAGATAGACTTGTCTGGCCCTCTTGGAACAACTAATCTTGCCTCTCTCTGACTTGCCCAAACATCTTCAAGTGCTTCCTTCACAATTAGGATGGGTGTGTTTGATGGGCTTAACTTTTTTGACGTTCTTTCTGCCCCTGAAGGCACCGTTTTTGTCAAGTCAACAACATTCGCCGAATTCTCCATGCCAGTTCCAACTTTAAGGATTGGCTTGTATGGGACTGCAACTTCTTCGCAACCTTTCATCATTTCTAACATGTTTGTTTTAGTATGTCTGGGTAGTGGATTTTGATTGATGTTTGGTCCATTTGGGTTTTCAACGATAACTCGATGAGTATCGATCAAATCTTGAATTGCCTTTTTCAAGTACCAACACCTCTCTATGTTGTGTCCTGGGGCATCAGAACAATAGGCGCAGTGTTGAGAATAATCTAGATTTCTTGGGAGAGGATTTGACATCTTTCTTTCAATAGGACTCAAAACATTCAACGTCCTTAATTTTTTAAACAAGCTAGCATATGATTCTCCAATAGGGGTGAATTCATCCTTAGCTCCATTTACCTTCTTGTATTCTTTCCTAGGACGAAAAGGAAATCTAACAGTATTTTGGTGAATTTGTGGGGGTGGTGGATGATTTTGAGGAATTGGGGCACGCCATTGCGGATAAGAAGGGGGGGACAATTGGTTGTGCGTTGAAAACGGGATATGGAGAGTAAGGGATGGGATATTGTGGAGCTTGGGGAGGAAAATAGTGTTGCGGGGGATTATCTTGGACATAGGTCTGAGGTGCTGATACAACCGTAGCTACATCTTCCCTTCTCTTCTTCCCTTCAATATTTCCAGAACCATTTTGAAGCACTTGTGTTGTGGCTTTTAAAGCAGCTTGGCTTACAATCTTTTCAGACTTGATGCCATTTTCCACCATTTCCCCAACCTTAATAACTTCAGCGAATGTCTTCCCGACGGCAGAAAGCAAGTAGTGAAAGTAATCAGGTTCTTGCGCTTGGAGAAAAACGTCAATCATCTCTGACTTCTTCATTGATGGTTTAACCCTAGCAACTTGCTCCCTCCATCTAACGGCATATTTGCGAAAATTTTCTGTGGTCTTTTTCCTCGTGTTGGCTAATGAGGAGCGGTTTGGCACAATGTCAATATTGTATTGGAATTGTAGTACAAAACATCGAGCCAAATCATTCCATGTATGCCAGTTGGCAATATCCTGATCTATGAACCATTCGAATGCAATTCCCACTAGGCTTTCCCCAAAATAGGCCATAAACAACTCTTTTTTGCCCTCTGCACCCCTCAGTTGATTGCAATATCTCTTCAAATGAGCTATGGGGTCTCCGTGACCATCGTATTTCTCAAACTTTGGAGTTTTAAAACCAACAGGCAAATGGACGTGGGGAAACATGCACAAATCGCTGAATGAGATGCTTTTGTGGCTTCCTGGTCCCTACATATCTCTTATGCTATGTTCCAAACTCTTCATTTTCTTTGCCAACTCTTCATGTTCTTCATTCTTAACCGTCTTTTCAACTTCGATAGGGTAACTATATTGATGGATGTGGGGATACGAGCTTGGAATTTTAATTGCCTCTTCAAGGATATAATTATGATCATGAGGAACTTTGGACGAATGATCATTGTTGGGCATCATTGTTGGCTGTTGAATGATATTTGTCGACGCAGTTGGCATAAAAAGTGGATTACTCATCATAGGGGTACTCAAAGGGAGACCCGTAGAAGTTCCAGTGACGTTGGATGTGTTAGCATAGGGGCCGAATCCAGGTGGATAAATGGGATCATTTGTCGACACTTGGATAGAGGGTGGTATGTTTGTATTTAGATAGTCGCGTATTGAAGAAGGCGGAGCTTGTCCACTCGTCCAAGCTTCGTACATATCTGCCATTTGTTGTCTTAATGCCCTTACCTCTTCTATTGATGCTGTTTATTGGGAAGTCATCTGGTTTCGGACCTCATTATGGTCAGACTCGTTCCCGTCTTTGTGGGCCATTTTCTTCTTCCCTTTCGACCTTGTATTATAGGGATGTGATGCCAGTTTAACCACAAACCAATCACCTTTAAGCTAATATGTATTTCTCTCTCTCTCTCTCTCTTCCTCTTTGAATAAAGTAGCAAGCATATTAGTGTTAAGGAATCGTGCATATTACATCCACACATATACTTCTAATATGGAAGACCTTATGTTTCATCCCGGCTTATCTAGGTGTTTTCTCTTATTTAGTTATTCTTGTTAAAAACGTTTGATCGAACCCATTGGGTTGCCTACGTATCATGTTAGTGCATGAATCAGATCTTTGCGTAGTTCGAGAAAGATAATAATATATTATTATTTTTTACTTTTTTTAGAATAATAAATGTACATGAGTTGACCAAAAGTAAATCATTTTCATTCATTTTCAAATATTCTTAACACAATGATTTGAATAAAACATGAAAATAGAAGTAGCTAAGACTAAGATAGACTCAAAATGATTAACGAAAATATAAATAAATAAAAGCAACAACTAATAACTAAGAAAAGAAAACAGACTTGGAAAGAAACTAAATCCTCAGATCTCAATCATCCCCAAGACCCTTATAAATCCTAGCCAAGGCCTTTGGTAGATGTGGAGTAAGAACACGTGCCTGGAGGCCCAGCCTCTCATCATTCTGGTGGAGATAACCAGCATAAACATCATTGAGTGCATCCCTGAGTTGAAGTACTCGATCTTTGGCTTCATTCATATTGTCATAATAATTCTGTAACCAATGTCGAGTAGTATTGACTTCATGCGTCAAATTCTCCATCTGTTTTTGGAGCTCTTCAATTTGAAGGTGGAGTGCATCTCGCTCGGCTATCCTTTAACCTCTCTCAACCTCACATTCTGCCTGATATACACTAAAACGCCTTGCTATTTCCCTTTCCCGTTCCATAGAAGCCTTAACTTGATTCTGGAGTCTAGACTGTGTGCAGATAAGCTGGACCTTTTATTTTTTATACTCCTCCTCTTATTGCTCCATAGCGCCTATGACAATGCCCAAGTCTTCTTGTAAGGTCAGAATGGTAGAACGATGTTTTCTAACTCTCACTTCAAATATCGCATCACGTTGGGCCAACTCCTCTTTAGCATTCTTCAGGTCATTACTCAGGACATCCAGAGTAGATTTATAGCTTCTTTCAACTTCGAGGCGAGCTTGCTTAATCCTAACCTCAATTTCTGCTTCTCGATCTACAGGTCCTTTAACCGATCCTTCTGGCAATACCTTAGGAGGGGGTTGATCATGAACCCATTCTAAGTATGTTTGGTCCACCTCACCCTTGGTGCGATCCTCCACCCTATCGTGGGGACTTGAGAGCATGCATCCCCCCCAAATCTTGAATATCTCTGATTTCCTTAAAGGAATCTCGGGATGAAATTCATACATGAATTCCCGCATATCTTCATTAGGTGGTAAAAACTGGCGTCGACCAAGTTGTCGCATAACTCTAAGTGGCATGTAAGGTTGGACACCTCGAAGACCCATTAGGACGATGAACGATCGAAAGGTAGACATGTATATCACCTCGGCTGATGGAAACCAATGATAATTCCACACAATCTTGTCAGCAATCAGATTATTGAGGTATTTCTTCCAAGCCTCAATACCCTTCGGAAAACTATGATCTTTGATTCTTTCCTCGTGGCCCCCAATGTAATCATTCCATTCTACTTTGAAGTCCACTACATAAGGGTGATGACGAATGTGCTCAATCATCCATAGTTGTAGTAACATATTGCATCCCTCAAAGTAATCTCCTCCATTCTTGCAAATTGTCAAAACGTGGTAGATGTCTGCTAGAATCATGGGTACGAAGGTGATATTAGGATTTTTCTCAAAAGTTGTAATGATTGCAGCCAAATTTATATTGATCTTTCCTCCCTTTTTTGGAAACACCATGATCCCCAAAAAAGCTACTGTGAAGGCATCATAATTGTGTGCTTCCCAGGTCAAACGACATCCGTTATTACGAAGTTTCTTTCCATATAACTCGAACTCATCCTTTCGCCCATATCTTTTGTACAAAAATTCTAACGGAACCCATCCGTTATCAAGGCAACCACCTCTTTCATTCTCATTTATGTGCAATAACTCTAAAAACCTCCTACCATTGATATGTTTTGGTATCATAGGCTCTCCTTCGTGAAGATTTTTACCCCTTCCTATGAATGCGCGCGCCTATCTCCTCTAGTGTGGGGGTGAGTTCAAAGTCAGAAAAGTGGAATACATTTTTTATTGGATCCCAGAAATGAACTAGTGCTTCTATCAAGTCCCGTCGTGGCTCAACATACAAAAGGCTTCGCAGAAATCCCAAGCGTTTGAACACCACTCCTTTCCCATAATTCGTCATATTTTCATACCATGCCTTCAAAAGTGTCGGAACCTTATCTAATATCATGACGCGAGGTGATTGATCCTCCCTTGACCTCTTATCTCCCTTTCCATATGGATTCATATTTTCCTATATTATGATAATGACAAATTAGGACTTAATAAAACACATTTTTATTTTTTATAAAATTAAAAATAAAGTAAAAATTATTGTATATAATAGTAAAAGCATGATTGGACACTAAGGAAAACAAACCATCACATTTTTTATTTTATTTTTTATTTTTTTAAAGAAAAAAAAATCTCCTATTAAATAATTTGAGTAGAGTTGAAAGGAGAAAACAAAATTAGTATAATTTTATTTTTTTTTATAAATAATAATTATTATAAGAAGAGTGATTGAAAAAATAAAAAAAACACATAAGAAAAATAAGCAGTCAAATCTTTTTGTTGTAGTCTAAACCCCTCTTATTAGATAATCCTGCTAGACTTTTAAAAAAAAAAGTATAGTTAGTTATTTTATTTTTTCTTAATTTATCTTTACCCCTTTTTAAAAAAAAAATTAAAAATGATAGTAATAATAACTAAAAAAAATAAATCTTATATTTATAAAAGAAGTACAAATTTTGACAAAGTAAAAATGTTTAATAAAAGAAGGACACTAAGACCTTTGTATTTTTAGAATTTTCCTTCTCTTTTTTTAATTAATTCATTCAAAACCGGTCGACATTTTGTATAGCCTTCCTAATAGTGCAACAAGTAGAACAAAAAATGTACATGATGGTCTTAAGTGAGGGTACCTGTCCTAGAAGGACTCGACCCTTGTGTCGAGCCCCATTAGTTTAAAAATATGCATGATGCAGATAAATCGGATTATATTAGGGATAATCATCGCTGAGACTTATTTTACTAAGTTAGCAACCTAATGGAATGAGTGTCTAGACTGGTCGTAAAACGAGTAGACTACTCGAGTCGGTAAGGGATAGCTTATCGGTAGGAGGGCTTTCCGGCCTTACTATTAGTCCTTCCCATCTTAAGACATGTGTTACTATAGAATCCTTCCCAGGAGCGTTGCCGCATCTCTGGTATCTCATGGCTCGGGAGCGTAATCGCATCTCCGAATAAAGTATCTCAGAAGACTCAGATGGGTGCGCGAGGAGAGACAGATATATAACAATTCACATAATATCAAAGCGATAAAACAAGTAGCAAATAACACATTATACTAACAACACAATATCCAAAAAGAATAATAATAAAAATAAAGATCAAAGTCATATGCAAGTCAATATTTTGAAGCTCGAATTCTTGTTATCTCCAGCGGGAGTCGCCATCTGTCACACCCCTATTTTTCCCCAAACGAGGATGTTTGAAAAATAGAATTTCTCCAATTAAAGTGACATTTTGAAAAGGGATTATTTTATTTCAGAGTCGCCACTTGGAATTGAGTTTTGGTGTTCCAAGTCACCTAATTTTTACCCCTAATCAAAAGGAAGTTGACTCTAATTTCAAATGGTCTGCGAACTAGAAATCTGGATAAGAAATTCTATTGACCGAGGGGAAGGTGTAAGGCACCCCTCGAGTCCCGTGTTTCTAGCACAGTTGCTTCATTGACTTATATCTTGGCTTGACTTAGTTTTTGGATATAGTATACTTATTAGCTATACATTTACTTATATCCCACCTTCTTTGATTTATTGTAACTGTCTTGTCTAGATTCTTTAGAGTCCGGAGAATTTTAGTATTGTCGTTTTAGTGGGAGTCGATATTTGAATTATAATAGGAGGTAAACTTCTACGGGATTTAGGATTAATTTTAGAAAAAGAAAATGTTAAAGAGGTTAAGACCAATTTCTTGGAATTTTTTTCTTCTTATTTTCTTCTATTTTTTTTTTACACGTTATTTTGTAGTTTTTACTTTCATTTTTTTTTTTTTTAACATTCTGTTTCTTCTTCTTCTTACCTTTATTTTTGTCCGACAAAATTGTTTCTCTTCTTTATTTCATTTAAATAATTTTTGGTTAAGTTTTGTTTTCCCTTTTTTTTATTTTACCTATTCTTTATTTTTTACTATTATTACTTTTTATTCACTTTCATCTTTTGTTTCTTCTGTTTCTACCTTTTTTATAATAAATGTTTATTTATTTTATTTTTATTTTTATTTTTACTCTTTTTTTTAATGATCCATTCCTCTTCTTTTTTTTTTTATTATCTTCATTTTTCTCTATTCTACACCATTTTTCCTTTTATTATTATATTTTTTCTCTGCTCACGTTTTTTTTTTTAATTCTATATAGTATTTTTTAGTTAATTTTTTCCCTTTAAACTAATTGAGAGAAAATTGATATACGTAGTGATATAATAATATTCCTTCACCAAATGATGATAGTATGAAATTACTAATAAAAGAACTATCTCACGTTGATGAATTAATGACTCACTAAAATGAACTAATGTTCATCTCCTCCATTTTTAATATTTCGGATACAATCAAATTATTCTAATAATTAATTGTCTCCATAAGTATGGCAATATTATTTATTTATTAAAATCCAAAAACTCCAAATGATAACTAATACAGAATCTCTAACCAATTTACATGTAATTAAATTAAAGTTATAAACGAAGTTGTCAATTTGTACCATCAAATAAATGTACATAAACATGTTGGAATAAAACTAAGAGTAAACAACAACCATCTTTGGGTCAAATTAGTTGATTAAATTAAAGTCAGGTGTAAAAATAATTCGATGAGCAAATTTAAACAGTAGCAATTCATACAATCAACAATATGATATGAGTCATAAAATAGTGGCATATAACAATACATGTAATTTTAAGGACTCCATAACATCATAATCGAATTCATGACAATTATTTCATTGAACTATATAAGAAATTAGAATTACCTTTTCGTAAAACTTAATTCCAACAAAAGAAACCGCTATAATCTACTGATTTCCAAAGTTAATTATAATTAACTTTAAGGAGCCACGAACTTGAATCCACGAAAAAATCTTTCTGACTTAAAGTGTATTGCTTTTTTTTTTTTTTTTTTTTTTGTGTGCACTGTTATTCCGTATAACTGATGATGCTTTATGATGGTGATGTATTGTGATATATATAGGAGTCCTCCCCTCTTTTCAGATACGTGAGGGTGTGGGTCTCTTTTTGGGGTTTTTTTTTAATTTAATTTTAGTCGTGTATGTATAGGGGTCTGTTAGTTGCTGATAGTTTTTGTGGGGATATAGTAGTATAGGGGTGAGTATATGGGGGTGGTGGGGTATGGGAGGTTAGATTATTTAGGTTATTTTTACTTTACTTTTAGTTTTATTTTACTTTTAAGAGAATAATAATTAACTATATAAAAAGCTAATTAGAAAAAGTCAAATAGCTAAAAAAAAATAATAATAATTAAATAAATACTAGCTTATTTATAAAAACTTAATTTTAAAATAATATAGATTTTTTTTTTTTTTTGTAATCTTGCATTCTTTTTTTTTTTTAAACAATTGAAAATACAACTTACCTTAAAAAAAGTGATTCTATTTCTGTTGTTTTCAAATCTTTTAAAAATAAACTTAATAAAATAAGATAAAAGTCAAAATATTTAGTTTATATTTATAAAAATATTTCAGCTCTAAAAATGGTATAAAATTTTAGGTTCGGTCAAAAATTACGTGTCTACAAGATTTTGAGGAAAAACATTCACATAATGTCAAATACAAATCTTGAATCATATTTGTAATGATGAGAATGATTCGATGTTGTGGGTGATACGATGCAAACATGAAGACTTACTTTCAGTGCAAATTTAGTGATCAAAGCAAAAAAAATTTTTATGTCTTTTCTCATTTCTAAAAGCTTCTAGTGTTTATTAAAATTTCATTCCATGAGATGAGTTCGTCTGGAGCATTATTTCATTATGAAAAATGCCACAAATTAAATCCTAGCAAAATCCCAACCCCCAAAACTTAAAGAAGCTCACTCTTCATAACAATAGCTGCAAAAATGGACGATTCCAAAAAGCAAAAGCTTACTTTAGCATCCGAAGGCAAATTAGCTCCCAAGAAATTGAAATTATCAATTGAAAAAGTTCTGAAGAAACCCATAAATTGAAAGCAGCGAGAGCGTCATTTACAAGCAAAGCTGTGCCAATATTTTAGTTTTGGGTCTGCACTTTATTATTATTTAAATTTATTCATTAAAAGGGGGTGTGCATCACTCTCCTATTAGAATTCTTGAATTGGTGAGAAAATGGGTCAAAATGGTCTCTTTGCAACAATATTTATTACTTTTGTGGGGTAATAGAACACCTGCATAATTATTGTGTTTTTGAAAATTTGAGATAATTTCAGTGGTGACTTTATGTTTTTTTTCTTACATTCTAAAGAGAGATTAGATACTCAACAAATATCACTAACGTTGATCTTTTCTTTTAATTTGTCACAAATATAATCAAACATTATTATATAATATATATCCTCTTATAGAAGTCATATAACATTTTCATATAAAAAAAATTAGCAATAGTAAACAAGCATAAATAGATACATATATGGTCATTTTTTGCTTGTTAAATCATTATGAGAATTACTTTTAAGGAGTAACTTGAAGAATTACTTTTCCAACATTGGAGCTAGTAAATAGAGATGTTAAACTCTCCAAAAAGCTCTCAATACCATTATAGATTTTGTACTTGGACTTTATTTTGCCTTCTTTCAAGTGAACTTCCATCTCCTTAATAAATTCCTCAAAGTGATTATAATAGGAACCAACCATAAACCCTTTCATCATAACTTCTTTACCCACCATGTTCAATAAATTCCTAACTCCTTCTCTTTCTGTCCAAACCTACAAAGTCCAAAAAAATAATTTATATGATGATCAATATAGTTCGTTTCATTAACTTTTTAAAGAATTAAAAAAACGAAAGAAATGTCGAGTCAGTAAGTTCCGAATACTAGAACAAAAAATACCTTGTTATACTCGGATATCATTCCACAAAGTGCAATACGAGCTCCATGGTTGACGTGATTAAGGACAGCCTCAAGCATTTTACCACCAACATTGTCAAAATATACATCAATTCCATCCGGAAAATATCTATAAGAAAATAAGGTAAATTTTAAGTTATAGTAAGTATTATTATTCCAAAATAAGGGGAAAAAAATGGCAACAAAAATCAAAATAGTTTACTTGGTTAATGCAGCATCATAATCTGTCTCTATACGGTAATTAAAAGCTTCATCATACCCACACTCTTCTTTCAACAACTTCACCTACAAAAAGAAAATAACAATATAATATAATTTGAATATTTATTTTCAGTACAATGGACAAGTAAAAGTGAACAGATCGACAGATTTATACCTTATGATCAGAGCCTACACTTCCGACAACTCGACAGCCTTTAACTTTGGCTAGCTGTCCAGCTATGATTCCAACTCCTCCTGCTGCAGCCGATATGTAAACATTTGATCACTCTTTAGCATTTCCAATCTTTTCTATGCCCACCCAAGCTGTTATTCCTGGCATTCCTATGTAACGTATATAGGATCGGAGTCAAAATTTGAAGTTCGTGAGTTGAGAAATCTAAAACTTTAAAAATTAGTATACCTAAGCAACTAAGATAATCCGGCAAGGCAACTCCATCGGCAGGATTAATTTTCTGAAGCAAATTAGAAGGCAGAACACCAAATTCAGCAACAGGGCAAATACGGCTCATTACTATTTCTCCCTCTGAAAAATTTGTATCCTTAGATCGAATCACCTTCCCGATTCCAAATGCTCTCATCACCTGCAATATATATTTTTAGCATATTTCAGAAAGACTATAAATTCAACATACATGGCATAATTTTAGACTACAAGATATAACTAGCAATTTTAAAAAAAATCTCGTGCTAAATCAAACTAGATACATGGATCGAAATGGAGACCTGACCGAGTGGAATTTGAGGAAGAGAGAGGCCATCGTCGAGGCCACTCAGTTGAGTGCGGACGTATGGATCAATGGAGACATAAAGGATTTGAAATGCTACATTTCCATCTGGGATGGAATCTGCTTTTAGCGATAAAGTCACAGTGCGTAGCTTAATATGGTCTGAATTGGGAACACCAATTGGTGCATAACTAGCAACGTACCACTCTCTGTTCTCCACTTCCGCCGTAGCCATTGTTGGTGTGTTTGCGTAATTGAGGGTTAGTCGCTGAGGCAGACGAAAATATTAGTGCTGGTATTTTTGCGGTCCCCAAACTAGATGTTAGTGGGGTGGTGGTCCTTGTACTGGATTTTCCTAGTCCAAACTAAAAGAGGGTGATATTATGTGGTGGAGGAAAAAACTAGTACTTTCTCCGTTTAAAAAAGAATGTGCTAGTTTGACTTGGAACGAAATTTAAGAAAAGAAAGAAGACTTTTAAATCTTATGATTTTAGATTAAAATTATGTTAAATGTATCAAAATGTCTTTTAATCTTTTGGTCTTAAACATGTCACGTGGAAAGTTGAAGTTAAAGTGTTGCCCAAAAAGAAAATGGATCATTCTTTTTTAAACAAACTAAAAAAAAATGAGGTCATTCATTTTGAAACGGAGGAAGTATCATATTATTTGTCCAATATTAAATAATTACATTAAGCAGTACTCAAATTTAGAGTTAAAAGGAGGGAGTAAATGATTTTTGGTCCATAAATGCATGTGCACGTTTCTTTTCATGAGTAAATGACTAAAATGGTCCCTAATAATGCTTGGATCGTTAATGTATTTCAGTTGATTGAAATGATCCTTAATGTATAATAAATTTATTAATTTTGGTCCTTAATATATTTCACTTAATTGAAATGATTTTTTATGTGTTCATTTTGACCCTTTATACTAAAATTAATAGATTTAGCCAAAAAAAAATGTTAAGTTTAATTATAGACCCCACGTGGCTAACAAAATTCAATGCTAATGTCATCTTTGTTAGTTTCAAAGAAAAATCTCATGAAATCTAACTCCATTTTCTTTACTTTCTCTAACAAAATCTATTATTTCTCTTGCTTAAAACAAAAATGAGTATTATATTAGTAGAATAATATTTTAGAAAAAGAAAATAGTAAATTTTGTTGGAGAAACTAGAGAAAATGATGTTAGATTTTATGAAGTTCTTTCTTTGAAGCTAAGAAAAAAAGACAACAACAATAAATTTTGTTAGTCACGTTACTAAAATTTAACACTTTTAAAATAAATAAATATGTTAGGATGAAGATAAATGACCAAAATGAACATCTTCTATCATACATTAATAACTATTTTAATCAAGTGAAATATATTAAAGACCAAAATAAACATCTTTGTTATACATTAAGGACTATTCTCATACAGTAAAATATATTAAGGACCAAAATAAAACATTAACCATTCGTTAAGGCCTATTTGGTCATTTTCTTTTCGTTCTCAAAAATAAAATACGTGCTCCCCAGGAGGGGTGTACATATGTCGGTTTGGTTTGGTTTTTTATTAAAAAAAATCTAAATCAATTATGTCGATTTATTAAATCTAAAAATCAAATCAAACCACGCAAAATCATTTTTTTCGATTTCGATTTTAGTCGGTTCTTTCGGTTTTTACAACTATATGGTGTTTGAAAAAGAGATCAAATATATTTTCACTTACCTGTGTGATAAGCTAAACTTAAGAAATGTTAAATGAATAGAAATTTTCGTAAAAATGGTAAAATTCACATGAGTACATTTTTTTTTTTTGAAATATCAACGTTCATTATGTTAAATTAATAAGATTAAATGATACAGTCAAACTGGATACAAAACGAAATATTTACAAAGTAAATTATTAACTTCGAATTTGAAAACCTATAACAATATAATTGTAACTTCAGATCTTAATACAAAATAAAATATTTACAAATTTTACAAGCCCAAATTTGAAATAAAATATATAAACATTGAAAACTCTAAACTAACTAAAAATATATCAACAAAGTAGATTATAAATAATATTTTTTATCTATAAATAAAATAAAATTATATATATAATATTTACAAAATTTTACAAGCCTTAATTTGAAATAAAATATATAAACTAACTAAAAATATATTATTAACAAAGTAGATTATAAATAATAATTTTTATATATTATTAACAAAGTAGATTATAAATAATATTTTTTATCTATAAAAAAAATAAAATAATAAAAAATAATAATAATAAAAAAAATATATAAATTATTATGTCGGTTCGATTTGACTTTTTTCTTTTAATACCAAACCAAATCAAGAGTGGTCAGTTTTTTTTTTCAATAGCCAAACCAACCAAACCAAACCACAAATCAAATTTTTTTTAGGTTTGATTTGATTCGTCGATTCAGTTTGACTTTACGGTTTGACTTGTACACACCTACTCCCCAGTTTGTGCTTGAACATGACCCGGTTCCTTTTTTTCTTTCCTTGGGTAATTGATGACCCGAGAATACTGGTTTCGGGTTCGTATATAAACATCGCAATGCTTTGGAAAACACTTTCCCCCTCCTCCGCCTGTAAATTGAATGAATGCAGAAAGGGAGGGACTTCATCAAAGCCATTCGTAGAAGCTTCTTCACTCTCCACAGCAACACTTCCATTTCTCAGGTAACAAAACTCTCTCTCTCTCTCTCTCTGCCCTAATCACACAGTTTAAACAGCATATGCTGACATTGTGTACAGATGGATCAATCAACGCGTTACCGTTACAGTCCAACTTTGAAATGGAACCCTATGGTTGAAGAATACTTCATCAAAACTTACGGAGCTGATCATTTCTCTCGGATTTCTACTGCTCTCACGTATGCTGTTTGCCTCATCTACCTTATACGTATTACTACCATTTTGCAATCTGTCATTTCCACCAGTGGCGGAGGCAGCATGTAATGAGGGGGGTCGGATGACCCCCCTCGGCGAAAAATATTACTATTTATACATGGTTAAAATTATTTTTTAGATATGTATAATAGATGTCGAACCCCCTTCCACTAGTTCGTGTGTTTACTTTTCAGATTTTGAACCCCCTTGTTAAATTTTCTGGCTCCGCCACTGATTTCCACTTTACACTTTTTCTATTGTTATATATCTGTTCGGTAACTTGTACTGTAACTTTAGTAGTTGAGTTCTGTGTTGAACTGATAAGAAGTTCTTAGATTTGATGAAATAGAGTTGAGCTCAGTCTCTTTGTTTGTAGGTCCTGGTATTCAGTATTACAAATCTAATGCTAAGCAATTTTGGCAGAAATGAGGTTGAGATAAATAAGAGATAGCTAAAGGACTATTAGTAATTAAATTCGTTATTCATGTGGCTTCCGAGTATTTCCTTCGTTTGTTAAGTAGAAGATGCTTTTAAGGAAAGCTGGAGAGTATAGCTGTTGTTAAATTCAAATTTGTGAACAACATTCATTGTATTAGCACAAAGGGAGTTTTCTACTGCATTGTTTGATGTTATAGACTTGTTACAATCTTTAACTATGTGATCTATACAAGTTTAGACTATTTTACTTTTGTCAGTATCATCTTGGTACGGAAAGTTGAACAGAGAATTTCTATTACCGTTTACAAAATAAGTACTCCTCCTTTTGTTATGATTTCTTCTTGTTTCCAACTGTATGTATAAACACGTTTCTTTGCTTTGTTTGTAATATTTGAACACCTTAACTGTAGACACGAAAAGCATTACTGATATTTCCTTTATGTGTAGATGTTCCCTTCATGTGGGATTTCAGTGGTATATTGTTATTGTAGATGTTTCCTTCTAAAATTCAAATGTTAATGCTTTTCTTAGGCGCCCATCATGTTACTCTTGTATCCGTGTGAATACGCTCAAATCAACAAGTGATGCTGTTATTGAGAAGCTTTTGGAAATTTTTAAGGAAAGAGGAATGCACGATGTTGCAGTTCAAGAATCTTCTACTACATGGGAGCCAGACAACTGTTGTAAGGCAACCTCAAAATGCACTGGAAGTGCAGAATCTCTTAAGGCCATCAAAAGTATCTCAAAGTGTCAATTTCCTGGCTTGGATTATGTGGTTTTTGTTGAAGGTTCAGGACCGCATGCAATTCATTATGGGGACGACGAAGGCAAACCTCTTAAGGAGGTAATTGTGAGCCGAAAGTGTGCAGAGGCAGTTCTTCGTGGTGCCCAAGTGAGTAATTATTCAGACTTATATAAACCCGGTCAGCTATAGGAATCCACTTTGAGTTGAATTGGAGAAGTTCATTGTCTTTCTCCCGAGTAATGTGGATAGTAGGTATATTTCAACCTGTAGATAGAAGGAGGAAAAAATGCCAAATCATGATGATATTTCTAACTTTTACCACGTGATGTGTTGTGTATTTAAGTTATCTGTATTGCTGCTTAAGTACATGCATGCAAATTCATGATGCTGTTGTTGATATATGAGAGTGTCCAAGTGTTGTACATCCTTACCTATTATCTTCTCTATTATGTTGAAACACTTGACTGTTTTCCAGACAACATACATACCTTTGTTTTCAGCAACATTATAGCCCAAAACCTGTGCTAATAAGACAAAGAAATTGAGAGTCTAAAGTCTATGGCTTGAATGAATCAGTAACAACAGATTAGTGGAATGGGGTATTAAGAGACGGATAGGGAGGGAGTGATCCATCAATCATTAGTTGACCTTCCCGTTGAATCAGTGACGGTGCTTTCAGCGGAGCTGTCTAAGTTTTTGAATTCCATCTCTAGTTCTATTTGTAAGTATTTTCAGAAAGTGCACTGGAAAAGAACTTCCAAAGAAGAAGGAAAAAAAAGAAAAAAAATCATAATAGAAGAAGGAACTGTACTGTTGCATAAATTGGAAGACTTCTAAGAATTAAGGTCATGTAATCATGTGAGTATCATATTCGACATTTTATTCTTTTCTTCTTTCTTTTGTTAATTTATCCTGTCTTATTCAGGGGTGTAAATTTTGACTGGTACTTAAAGTAGTACTTACCCTTCTTCTCCATCTATGTACATTTTATCTGGAGCTATGTAATAGGCTCATACCTTTGTCAGGATTAGTGACATCTTGACCTTCAATATCACTTGATGTTATGCATTAGTTTTTTATAGTCTATAGGGGCACAAATATACCAACAGGAGATGCATGTTCCTGCAAGTTGGCAATTTACCAAAACAATGGCATTGGAACACCGAAAGATCTTTCTTCTTTGATTTGCTAGAATTTTTTTTTGTAAAGCGTGCATGTGCTTTTGTTAAATTACAAATTAGTACCTGACACAATCTTACCATCTACTTGTCATATTTCCCAGGTTTATGTGCCTGGTGTATTGGCATGCAGTGCTCATGTTGAAAGAGGTGATGCAGTTGCAGTTTCAGTTGCTGTGGAACAGTATGGTCCAGATGGTGGATGGGGTGTTGCAATGACACGCGGGACTGTTCTACAAGGATCACAAGAAGGTAAGCTAACTTCTTGTTTAGCACCTTTTCATATCTAATTAAGGATTCTTTCTGAATTCTTACACTGATTTGACCCCAAAGGTATTAATGTGTTTCTGTGTGGAAAAGTTTGCTGAGGAACTTACTATTTCTTTGACATAAACTTGACATGTGCGTGTAACTGCAGTATACATTTTGGTCTTGCTTTTGGTGTTTACTCATTTTCACTTTTAGTCCAGACATGCGTCCATTGCCAATCCTCCAGAATTCCACCCTGTGAACACATTAGATCGTAACTTTCCTTGATAGTGTATTCCCCCTTTTTAGATGTACCCCAAATGATTTTGTCTACTTGGTAAGCCAGTTGGTTTACAACTAGTAGTTAGAACTGGGGGTAAGCCAGTTGGTTTCAATGCAGAAAAGGTTTCATTTGCTGGGGTGACGGTATGTGCTTAATGCACAAAATTCAGATATTTATTGATAGTCATTGACTCCTTATTTTGGTGAACTTCTTGCAAAACGAAAAGCGAGTTTTGCGGTAAGTTATTTGAACCATTAGCTTCATCTCACACCAATGTAATCTGAAAGGATTTAATATTTTCAGAAATATCATCCTTCTCAGATGATTATAATGGGATATACTGCATTTTTATGGTTAAATACCAAGATAATTTTTCATCTAGCCTGATTTTGTGGATACAAATTTGCTATGTTCTTTTTTATTTATTACTTGCAAAAAAGGTATGCTATGATCTTTCTGAAATATACTCTAGATCTGCTTGATTTGTTGAAATGTTGTCTTCTCTCTTACACCATCAAATTTTGCAGTATATAAAATCTATGGCATCTTATTATTTTAAAGTTGTATGACATCCATCCAGCCAATTGAGTGACCAATCTCAGTTTTGATTAGATCCTTATTATTTTGAAAGAGATGGCTTCTACATTGGCCAAGCAACAGCAATGATGTCAAGAGCTGGGATGTTTCGTGTTACTGAAGGGGTTGCGGTGGATATGAAGGAAAGAGTATACAGACTACCCTCCTTTTATGGTATAACTTTCTCGCCTTTTCCAGTATTTTTGAAATCATTTACAGGATATTATGTGCATATATCTTTATGGCATACTCTGGTTTGTCACATTTGATGATGAGAATCTGCTTCAACTTAATAAATGTTGTTACCATCTAGTTTTAAAGAATATCTACAGTTCAGCATTTTTCAAATTGCTACTTAATTCTGGTCTGACAGTGGTATCGCTGCCTTTCTATATATGGGATTTTCCCCCATTATGAATGAAATTAGTTCTTACTTGATATAAAAGTGTTTGCCTTTTTTCGTTGGGTAACTGTTTCAATTTCGATTCTGTTTCTCATCCCTGTCGAGAATTACTGTGGCACATTTACACTTTTAGCTGATAGTTTTAGTCTAAGTCATGGTTCTGAACTGGAAATGAGGAACTTTAACATACTCAAGTTCACGACGACGGAAGTGATGTAAGATGTCTGAGAATCAGAAAGAACAGAAGTATAGTATGCTAATATGGTGTTTTTTTGTTCGTTTGGTGCATAGATTTTACTTTTTAGAGTATAGTAACAGTTGATGCACCACCTTTGTGATGACTGATTAGAATTCATCCATTTATCATGAAGAGTAGAAAAGAGAGTTTATTTCCGTGTGATTTTACTAATTTCGTATTAGAAGCTTTAGTTTTTTTGCCTTTCTAAATTGCAGTGATTAGGATGTGGAGAAATTTTCTCGCCATTTTGGAAGGCAAATTAAAACCAAATTTCTGGTTAGACCCGGGATTGATTCTACATGAATGATATTTTGCCGTTAGAGACCCTTCCAAGCTCTCTCTAAATATGTTAATCATGATAGTCAGTTGCTTATTTATTTTCCTGAGAATGGAGAAGGGGTGAATTGGTCCCATTAGTTGTCAGAAAGCAGTGTACATGATGATTTCTGGTCACAGTCACTAAACAATATAAGTTTCTATTTCTAGACAGAGACATTAAAGGCTTTGGTCACTTTAAGAAGGTAAGGCTCTTTGGAGGGATGCCATATTTGCAAATTTTCAACTCAATTGGTTAGAGTCCGACAATATTGCAAATCACTATCTTCCTGCAGGTAGCGCTTGGGTAGATGCTATTGCCACTTCCCTTGTATAAAGAAAATGGAATGTTTTAGTAGTCTAGAGCTATTAGGGATGCAGAAGGAATGAGCCATGGGAAAGTCCATTAAGTTAAACCTTTGTTGTTATCAGTGTACTTAACAGGTCTTCTCTGATTGTTTAAAGTATCTTTATTTATGACAAAGGAAACACTTCGTACACTTGTCATCTCCATGAGTGAATTTCTCAGTGTTGCCTATTGTCTTTTTGCACAGTGGTTTTCTGAATATGAAAGAAAGAAAAGGAAACATTATACACAAGAATATACTCCAAGTGATTTTGGATTTTCTGTAAATAGCAACTTCTTTTTGCAGTTGTGAGATTGATTATAATATCTTGCTTTCAGATTTGCTTGAGGGCGAGATTTTTCTTCAGAACCTTCCAAGCATAATAACTGCACATGCCTTAGGTATGCCCATAATTTCTCAGACTTTTTTTTTGTGTAACAGTGAGTCTATATCATTTTATATGCACACTATATATTCTTATGGTAACTCATGCATTTTGAACTTTGTTTCTTGGTTACTGACTATATGCTGCAAGTTTGAAGTATTCGTATTGTAAGAGCAATGAGTTCACATTAGTTTTAAGTGCCAGTTCAAATTTGAAGAGGATTATTACGCGTTTAGATCAAATGATGTAATTGGTAAATTGATTAAATGGATTATGCTGTTTCCAGTTTCCTCTGAAAGATGAACTCTGGGATTAATTTCTCTGAGAATAAGATTTAATCCTCTGAAAGTATAGGAAAATGAAGAAGTCTTCGTACAATTTATATCTCTCAACTCTGATCCATGGTGGTGCCGCATCAGTTTATCTCCTTGACTTGATACTTGCTTTCTTTGAGTCTGATACAGTATAATCCCCTAACAAACTTCACCATCCCTTGTATTAACCTGTTTTTTACTCTTGTCAATTCTACTATACATGGCTATCATTGATCTTGAGCGATGCTGTCCAACTTAAACATCAGCTTTAACAAGACCACTCTGAGAGTAACTACTGAGTGTCGATAAAGTATTGCATGTGCAGGCACTTGCTAGCAAATGCACCTTATGTTCTGACTATGGTGATTAAGCTATTGTTTTTGCTGAATATCTCAGTCTATAGCCTAATACATTTATAGAGTGGAAAGTGGAATTTTGGTTTTGTAATAAGGTACCTTGCTCTACATCCTGCATTTGTGATAACTTGAAGATGTATTCCCCTTTCTTTCTATGCATGAAGTTTCTTCTTCTTTTGTCTATCCTCAACACTCTAATACAACCTATCATGTAACTTCTGCAAAAAGTAGCTTGGTTAAGTGAGTATTTTTCTCATTTCCAATGACATGTTTCTTCTTCCTACAACAAATTGTTTTAGATCCTCAAGCAGGAGAGAGAATATTGGACATGTGTGCAGCTCCAGGGGGGAAAACCACAGCAATAGCAAGCCTTATGAAGGACAAAGGGGAGGTTGTTGCTGTTGACAGATCTCATAATAAGGTGCACCTTCTGAACTTGGCAGGTGATAATAAGTGTATTATTGTCTACAATACTTGGATATCTTTAACTTCACAGTATTTTGGATTCCGTCGTGCTAACCAAAATGATTTTTCATGGATGGTTGTCACCTGGGTTAAAGGTGTCCTTAAATTGCTGAGACTTGCACCATGGAAGTCTGATCTGTTCATTGATAGTATTTTCTTAAGAATGGTGTATCATTTTACGTTGAGTAATAGAAACAATGACATGTAAGCTGACATATCCCTTACTTGAAGCAAATTTATTCAATGGCATACACCTTTATAGATGACACTTGTTCAGGTGCTGCTTTGGCGACTTAGAGAAATCCAGGTATCACTAGCCTATGATTGGTAGTGGAAGAATTAGCTTTTATGGAGTGATTTAGGTGCATATTTTATAAATCTGTGGAGACGTCAGTTTACTTCCCCCATAATGAAGGAACTTATATTCCCCTTCAGATAAAGAAAGCCCCTGGTTACCTGCAGTGGCAGTTTGAGCAACATGAACATTTTTGGATGGTCGACAATGTAAAGTATATTATTCAAAGATGTGTCCAATCCTCTTACAATTGCTACACTTGGGGTTGAGATATTAAAAACGACTTCTCTTCGATTCTACATAAAGTGAGATGTATGATTTTTTATTGTCTGAGATACGAGAACAGAGGAGTCTATGGTTGGTGATGAGATCACCGTGTGACAAGATAGCGACAAGGCGAAGTAATTGAGTGAATTCATCCACGGTAGGAACAATATAAGGTAAAAAAGAAGGGGCAATGGGCATAAAGAACCTCAAAGTACAGAATCAGAGTCTCCTATTGAAGTGGCTATGGAGGTTTGTCTCAGGGGAACAAGGTTTGTGGAAAGATGCTATAGCTTCCAGATACACAACGGAAGACTTATGGATCACTAAGGAAGTTAGAAACCTTTATGGGGTAGGTCTATGGAGAACAATCAGGAATCAGTTGCCTAAAATGTGGGGAAATTCAATAATTGTAATAGGAAATGGAAGGAGGACATCATTCTGAAACGATGTGTGGGTTGGTCAATACCCCTTAAAACAGTTGTACCCTGTGATCTATAATCTGAACCAACAGGAGGCAACAGTAGCAAATGTCAGGGACAACCAAAGATGGAACCTCTCTTTCAGGAGAATGTTGAATGGCTGGGGGATAGACAACCTAACTAATTTCTACAGTTCTCTAGAGCAGGCCAATAACCTTCACAATAATGAAGATAATCTACACTGGTTGAGGGCCAATAATTGGAAATTCACAGTAAAATCAGCTTACAGACACCTTGATAGGCCAGCTGCAATGCTCTTACCATGGCCTTGGAAGATAATATGGAAAGTTAGAGTACCTCACAAGGTTGCTTGTTTCACCTGGTTGGTAGCCAGACAAGCAATACTAACTCAGGACAATCTAATGAAAAGGGGAAACAATTATGTTCCAAGTGTTCTTTTTGTGAAAGAGAAATAGAGATTGTTTCTCTTCATCCATTGTAGAGTGACAGAGAAACTGTGGTAGGTGTTTTTTAACTTGAGGGGTATCAGTTAGTCCATGCCAAGGCATACCTCAGAAGCTCTAGCATGCTGGAATAGAGAAGGAAATATGTCAGGCCACAAGGATAGATGGAAGATTGTCCTTGTTTGCATCTGCTGGACAATATGGAAGGAAAGAAACCAAAATGTTTTGAAAACAAGTGCATTCCTTTTAGAGTTTGAAGTTGAATTGTCTTATAAACTTTTATTTTTGGTGTAACTTCTGTGTCCTCCCAAAAAGGTGGAGGATATTACTCACTTTATAGATAGTTTAGGAGGGATATAGATGATAGCAATCTTTGGTTTTGCTTACTGTAAACTCCTGATGTAATTACTACTAAATACACCATTGGTGTATTTTGTCTATAAAATGTTAACTTTCTCAAAAAAAAAAAGGAAGTCCTATAAGTGTAAGAACTAGAAACATTTTCCTTTGTTATTCATGTTGTTTTTCAACACTAGTAGTGACTGATATCAACTTCTCAAATTTCTCAATGGCTGTCTGTACCAATCCCAAATAAGAAGACATCTAATTTCTGCTTTTTCCTTCTCAAAAAAATAATAATTTCTGCTTCCTTATGTTAGTCATCTGAATTACATCATAGAAACGAGATATGCTATTTAGCACCGAACAATTTCTCGACTTTGTTAGCTCTCTAATGCTAGTTTGAAGATTGTAAAGGAGCTAACAACTTTTGCTTATTTTCTTCGTGAGCCCTTTTGTCTATTCTGTAATTCTGCATCTGCTTGATGCTTTTTAATGAAATGCCTTGCTTCATCAAAAAAGAAAAAGAAATGAGATATGCAATTAATGTATAAAGTACGAGCCTTTTCCCAAACTAAAGGTATCAACTTGCAATCAATAGTTTGCCATAAATGACTGCACAACTGAGCATCAACCTTCCCCTTTGATCTCGGGCCTTCTCATCACACTGGCTTCCCTTTTTTGTTTAGTGATCTTGGACACATGACCTTGCACTACACCTCAACAAGGAAGCCCAAATTAAATAGATAGAACTTCCCATTGAGGGTTCCAAAGTAATCATAAGACTTGGATTTCCAATCCCGTGTATTTGGAACTAAAACGTGAAACCTGAAAGACATGGTTGGATTGAAGAGAGTTCTGGGGAAACAAAATAGTAAACAATCAATATTCAGGAAGGGAACAGTATCAGTTCTGTCTAAAAACCCATCGAAGAGTTGCTTAAACTGCTAGTGCCCTGCAATAAAATCTGAAGAGTAAAGATTGTTCATTCAGGCAACAGTAAAAGGAGAAACTAGAGAAGCAGATGGAACTGGAGAACAAATTGTTCGGAAAGTGAAAATATGACCAGATCTGTAAATCTGGTTATTGGAACTGTTGGAAATGGGTGGGCTCAGTTCAGAATCACCTGTTGTCTCTACCTCAGATCAGAGGTGGAGGTCGCCGGAAAAGAATGCTTGGTGACTGTCCCTGATGTCGCTGATTATCGCACAACGAAGGTTTCTCCCCAAAGATCTGATACCATGTGAGAAATAAAGGCATGAGAGAAAATATTATTGAGGTTTTTAAAAGTGATTTTCTCTCATCATTGTTTGAATGATGAATTTGTTTTTGTGAATATACAGTTACCTTTATCTCAAAAAAAAAAAGTATAGGCACGAGAAAAAAATATCATTAAGATGTGTGTTGACAATTGCTTACAGCGAACCTTTTACATTCCATACTTACACATTACATAAGACATGGTTTCCAATGTGGGCACCAAGTATGATATATATATGTATATATACAAACTACCTAACAGAACTCTTATTGCCAAAGTCTTCCAGCCTTGATAGGAAAGCCAACCTAATGCTTATATTTGAGGTTAAAAGTGCATTCATTTGAGGTAAAGGCCTTCTGCTCCAAATACTCATACCTCATCATTTCATAATTAGTAAATAAAGAACTTTTGAAGTACATAAAAGAAATTCCTGTGTCTAAGAAGAAACTGTAAATTTTTGCACTTCTCCAGTTCAGAATTCAAACCTTTTTCCAATTTTTGAACTGTACAGAAGAGGGCCAAATTTCGCTGGTCCACTTCTTTGAAGAGATCTAATTGTGTTACAATTATACAGGTGCTTGGAATTCAGAAATTAGCGGCTGAGATGGGTTTAAGCTGTATAACTACATATAAGCTTGATGCACTGAAGTCTGTTTGCAATGGAGCTGAATCTGATAGTTTGCCTAACACAAGCAGTGCTGAGGATGCGCGAACACCAGATTTATTATCCACTGGTATAGATGGATTTGATGCAAAGTTGCTATTCGAAAAGAATTGTGAGTAGTTCAAAAACTTTCAATTTGATCATGATATTTTCCAGTTCGGTGATGTGTTATTAATGTTGTATTCTGTTTGTTGTATATCTATTTAAAAAGAACAATCTTTTGGTGTTTCTTTTAGCTTGTCAAGAGGTTTTGGCATCTACTTGTTTATTTTTTGGGATCTCATAAAACAAGGAGCGTCCCTACTAGTGATTCCACTTGATTGATGTGCGTTGACCATGCCTAACCCATTATCTTGTGGGTGGGTTATAATATTTTGGTGGTCATTATTGCCACCTCTACATCTACATGTGTGTATAATAAACAACGAATATTTATTTGGTTAAATTTTGTAATATAAGTTGCTTGATCAGACTGGTTTGATAGCCTTTTGAAGAATTCTAGCTCAGGATGCTCTTAATTCAAGGACATTTTTACAAGATCATATTCTGTAAATTCAGTTTAAAAATGTTTACTGAAAGTTCCAGTTAACTAGAGTAACTAAACAAATCTCTCAGTCAATGATTTGCAGCTGAAGGATGGTCAGTACCCTAGTAAAGCTGAACTACGAAAACGTATTAGGCAACTAAAAAATGGGCCAGGAAGGAATCACACTGCTGGTGGGAGGGTTGAAAAGTCTAAAGGGTTTTCTCCCAATAGCTTTGATCGTGTGCTGCTTGATGCTCCTTGCTCTGCATTAGGTTTAAGACCTCGTCTCTTTGCTGGAGAGGTAAGATAGTTTCTGAATTGTCTCATTTCCAAGTATTCTTGCTCCTCTTTTCTTCTCTGAAACTAGTATTCTTGCTCTTTTTGCTATGCTAAAAGTTTCTCCACCATTTTTTTTGATTGGATATGGATGAAATAGCATGTTCTGCTTATGTAGGAATGGTTACAAGGTGCATGGAGATAGTCAATATAAAAGTAGACAGAAAAAAGAAGATAAAAGTTGATGTGTATCATTCCTCTCCGTCCTTTTTTGGACTAATGTATGATATATAGAGCAAAAAATGGCTTACACTATTCTCTTCTAATAGACAAGCACTTTTGCTTGTGTTTAGTAATTGAGAATGGGTGTTATTGTAGAAGACGATTATGAAAGGAAGTGGGAGATGATTAGAAACCACAAGATGAGATGAGGAAAGAAACAAGATTTATTATTGATATTTTGTATGGGAAAGTTTTCAAAAAGATACAACCCAACATAAAATGTTACACCACCCTTTGGGGTGGCCCAGTGGTTTGAGCTTGGGACTTCCATGTTGGAGGTCTCAAGTTCGAAACCCCTTGCTTGCGAAAGCAAGGGGTTTGCCTTCTGGGTCGAGCTCGTCGCACCAGACTTGCCTAGTGCGGGTTATCTCTCCTGTGTGGTTTGCGAGCTATTGCATAGGAGCGGGGGTTTTACCCTGTGCACACCCAAAGGGTAGCGGCTGCGGGTTTCCCTTGTCATCAAAAAATAAAATAAAAAAATGTTACACCATGTAGCCCAATATATAATATTATACAACATTATACCTAGGAAACATTATACATAATATATCAACCTTTTCTAGAAGTGTTTAATAGTGTATGAAAGGTGTTTATACACAAATATGGGCTAAACTGAGTAAGAAACTAAAAATATGGGCTACGTGGCGTAAATATTTTCTCCTATTAGACATACAACAACATACCCAGTTTAGTCCCATAAAGTGTAAGGTTCAATGCTAGGAAAATAGCTTTTGCTTCGCGGGTCTATCACCCCAATTGATTTTGTTAGGAAATTTTTTATATGAGTATGCCCCGGGGTCTGGGGAGGGTAGAGTCTACGTAGACCTTACCCCTACCTCAGAGGTAGGGAGGCTATTTTCTCGGTTCAAGGAAAAATAGTCCAAAGCACTCCAAAAAAGAAAGCAACAGAATTACAAGAATCAACAAATAATAACAAAGCAACAACTAGTAGCTGAACAAAAACTACAACAAAACAATAATCGAAGTAGAAGGATTCAACAGATAGTAATAGAAATCGAAGGACAAGAAACTACATTGTATTGGTATGACTACTAATATGAACGGACAACAAGACAACACACTCTACCTACTAACCTAATTCAAGTCCTCCACACCCTTCTATCTAAGGTCATGTCCTCGGTAAGCTACAATCGCGCATGTCCACTCCAATCACCTAACCCCAATACTTCTTAGGTTTACCTCTACCTCTCTTGAAACCATCCATAGCCAACCTCTCCGTATTAGGGCATCCATGCATTTCCTCTTCAAATGCCCAAAGTGCCCGAACCATCTCATTCTAGCTTTCCACTTCTTGTCCTCCACTGAAACCACTCCCACCTTGTCCCAATTATCTTCATTTCTAATCCTATCTTTCCTAATATGCCCACCCATCCATCGCAACATCCTCATTTCCGCAACTTCCATCACAACATCTTCTTCTCCTAGTAGGCATAGAGTGTAATTTTACTTCTGGTATATGCCTAACATATCAAATTTTGTTTGTGTATGCCTTGTTTTATTTTAAGTTTACATTTTCTTTGATAAGAAAAAGGTCGAATTTTATCAAAGAAAATAAAAGCATACCCAGTAAAAAGATGACTAGGTTAAAGTACCCAATTCAAACGATGCATTCCATAATTGTTTTTTTATTTATTTTGAAATTAGTAATGTTGAAAATGCATTCCATAAATTTTATGAAGGGTGGATTAGTACCTTTTAATTCCCCTCTTTCCTTTCATATTCCATGTCTATCTGAATAATTAGTAGCAAAAGATGAGCAACTCTCAAGTAATAGCTGATCAAACCTTTTATCTTCTTGGGATGTTATATCGTGTCAAGCAATTTTGTCATGAAAGTGGATCAGTGATACCTTCTTGAGGTAAAAAATTCATTAATCCAATGCCATGCAGATATTCTTTGACATCCTATTTTCTGTTTGACAATGAAATTGAAAGTTTTTTTGCTTGTCCAGAGGTTTCTGATGGGTTGGGGGGGGGGGGGGGGCGATGTTTTGATCATCTACACCAATTTTGATCAAAATAAGTGTATTCCTATTTCATGCTTTATATTTCAACACAACTACTCTAAAGTGTATATTCTTACATTGTAAATTTGAGAAGAGAATTTCATTGTTATATGCAGGACAACTAATTCATAAGATGTTTCTCTTTGTTATATCCAGGACACAATTGATTCCTTGAGGAGTAATGCCAAATATCAGAGACGAATGTTTGACCAAGCTGTTCAGCTTGTTCGCCCAGGTGGAGTCATTGTCTATTCCACGTAAGTACTTACATGCATCTGGACTTTCTTTAATAAAACTTGAGACTAATTTCCTTATTGAGATTATTATAGCACATTTCATCACTGGTTTTGTTGATTCAGAATTATCATTCCATCTGTCCTTTTTCTTACTGACTGACCTATATACCAGCTGTACATCTCTTTATCTTAATCTTAACTTCTCTCCTTTTAGATCGTTCAAATGTCTAACTCCCTGTTTTGCAGTCTTCTCAACATTGTTCCTTTGTTCCCATGAATGACTTAGCACCAGATCCTAATTCTTTTCATGTTGGAGATTGTGGCTGTGTAAAGTATTGATGTGGCCTGAGATCCAAATGCATATGCATAACAAGATTCTTAGTTTTCCTTTACTTTAGATATGGTTGTTTATACAAAATCCATGTGGGAGTTGTTGCACAAAATACCTTCCAATATGTGGACTCATGTCCTAATGTTCAAATGCAGAGCACATACCATATTTCAACGAGACATCAAGGTGGACTTATGTCCTAGTGTTAAATACATGAACACAGACTAGATTTCAATGAGACATTGAAGTGTAGAATTCATCGTACAAATTAATAATTAGGACAGAAGAAGTTATAATATAAGGAGTCAAATTCACAGATATTCTGAATGTGATGCATGAATCTAATACAAAATTTTCGCTCTTCTTTCTGAATCCTGCATGGAAGAGATTGAAAGAATGTCTAGTTGTGTGATAGTCATCCCATGGATTATTAACCAGAAGCTAAATTCTCTGTGAACGGAACATGCAGATCGTATTGCTACTTCTTTTTCCTCTCCGGAGAAAATTCAGTGGGTTCGTGTGCACTTGCTATACCTCCATCCCCAAAAGAGAGGACTCCTTTTATCTAGAGAAATCGTGAGTGTGGTAGTGCATGTATTAGTGAATGATGTTCTTAATTTCTGACAGTAGTACCTCCCTATTCCTCCTATTTTTTTGCAAATTATTCAAGTAGTGTTGTCAAAGGCTCATTTTAGGCGCGCTTAAGCCCTGAAGCTTAGGCTAGGTGCTTTGCTTCACTTCACTTAGGCTGCGGTTCAGTGTAAGGCACTAAGGCGTGCTCCTCATTGTGCATAAGTTCTATCATGAATAGAGTGATACTAAACAATAAATATGATTAGCAGAAAGATATATTAATTGTTAAGGAAACACTACATATATATTTTTTCCTTGTTGCACCTTTTCTTTACTAAAGCCCACATTTCCATTGCACTTAAAGATCAATGGACCTGGAATACTTTTTAATGTTTTCGCCTTTGACAACACTGTATTCAAGACAACCATTTAATGTCACGCGTTTTAATTATGTTAAACTTTATGGGGTGTGTTGAGACATAATATAATTAAGTAAATAGAAGCGTATTTTTTCCTACAACTTGGACTTTTTAATGAGATGATCACATACTTCAGCAAATTGGTCGACTGACTCTTCCAATACTTAGTCATATGTTTAATAGCTTGGACAACTGATGTTACTTGTTCCAACTTCAATACTTTGTCATGTTTAATAGCATGAACAACTGATGGTACTTGTTCCAACTTCAGATGTACGATAAACCCTGGTGAGAATGAAGCATTGGTTCGATATGCATTGGACAAATATGAGTTTCTCTCGTTGGCATCTCAGGTTAGCTTAAAAGCTTGCATATTCATGTAAAATAATAAATTTTTGTAGCTTACCATTGATCTTACATACTTTTCTAACTCTTGTATGTCTTTCAGCATCCAAAAATTGGAGGACCCGGCCTTACTGGTAGTTGTCAATTGTCTGATGGATTTGTTGAGTAAGCATCTTGCGATTTCATAGTATTTACTTTGCAAGACTTTTTGTCAATTGTGTGTTGAAAAGCTGAATAAATAGTTTATACCTGTGACAGGTGCTTTAGCTATGTTAAGCTTATTTTTTTCGTTCTGCAGTTGATTTCATATGTTCTTATAAGATGGATGTGTTAGTGTCTATTGAGTAATTTCTAAAATAAATATGGTGAAGCTTGAAGGTCAGTCTCTTTTGAACTTGTCCTGTCAATGGAGAAATACGTGTCTTGGTTCTATGAGCGAGGCACTCTTTCCTTTGCTTGATGGTATAGGATGAGTTACAATTCAAATTTTTGGATAGTAATAGGAGAGTGTCTAATTGTTTCTTGCTTTCGTATAGTTTCTATTTGTCAATATTTGTCTTCATTCTTCCCATCTGACCTACCTTTGGCAGACATAGTTACTTGGTACCTGTTGTTGGTGGGAGGTGGCAGGTATCCCGTGGAATTAGTCAATGTGGTCCCAGACACCACAGTTATCAAAAAAATAAAGTGTGTGCATGCCCATAAAAAGCTAACAACAAAAAGATCAAGAGAGAACCTTTGAGTTATCTCTATTTTTCTAAATTTTAACTGCAAAGACTAATGGTAGAATGAGATCAAATCTAGAAACAGAATTTCGCAAAGTATGTACATTTATTTAAAAGGTAGTATATTTTCATCATCATTCTAAGAACTACTTCCTATAAACATCAATGTCAGATGCTGTTTCCTGTACTAGTGTTGCATTAATCACTAGTGGTGGTATTGATCTCTCTCGCTTCTAAATTCTCCAGGGAATGGTTAAGGCCCGGTGAAGAAAATCTT
Source organism: Solanum verrucosum (assembly GCF_900185275.1). NCBI lineage: Eukaryota > Viridiplantae > Streptophyta > Magnoliopsida > Solanales > Solanaceae > Solanum > Solanum verrucosum. The sequence continues at coordinate 277,205 of NW_026020323.1, forward strand.
GTTCAGAGATTTGATCCATCATCCGACCTTGATACAATAGGATTTTTCATAGCCAAGTTCAGTGTTGGACCCAAAAACATCTGAGTTGAATGTGACGCGAACTCTGGGGACAGGTGATTCGGCAATGAAATTACATGAACTTCGATGATGCAAGTTCAGGCCTACCAGTTCGTTATGTTACTGTAGCAGCTTATCAGATTTGGGTACCCCTCCTTGTTGGCAATCACATACTGTAATATGGGTTGCCGAATCAGTTAATGTAACTGTGAATGCAAGATATTTCAACCCTGCATAATGGTCATGATTTTATTTTATTTTACCATTTATCCCTGTACTAATTTTATTTTTAACCTCTCTTTAATTATTTGTTTATTTAACCGGAGTATCAATTTACATAACCTAGATTCTAGAAGGCCATGTATGTGATGTTCCATTGGTCTTTTTTAGTTTGAGGGGGGTGTTGTAGTGGTTGTTGAGGGTATATGTGAATCACTTTTGTATCGTGGAGTATATCAACTTTAAATAACAAAATTTTGGGGTATATAAAGCTCTTTTCCTTTTTGATTTTTGGCTATTAATGTGTTTGAACCCTCCTGATAATCACTCAACTTATAATAATTAATCCCAAAGTCATTAATGTTGATCTTTATCTTCAAAAAGTCATCTAACTTTACATGACTAGTATGAGTAGTATCCATGGCCATTTTACACTTCTGATGCTTATTTATTGGCATGGCAACTGTAAGTTTTATAAAATAATAATTAAAACATAAAATCAGTACTTGAATTTATTCAAGACAACATATCCTACGACTCATTTCCTAACCTTAGAGTTCACGCAAGTCATGTACTGATACTACTGTTTGAATTTATCTTTAAATCTAAAGCATAAATGATTTCCACATGACACCTCAATGATTGCAAAAAATGTTTTACCAATTTTGATCAATGATTTTGTCAGTTTAAAATTGGGTTGGATCCTAAACTAATTCAAGTATTAATTTTCTCAAAAGTTATATAACTTTCTCCTCATTAACTATGTGTTTCAAGCTAAAATGACTAGACTCTAACTAGACAAAGTTAGTTAACTTCTTGGAAGACGAACAAAAGTTAAGTCACTTTGATGATCTAAATTGAGTGATCATTCAAATAATCAATTATTATAAATTCAGTGATCATTTAAATAAGAAAAAAGACATAAAGACATTACTGTAGTTGTCCTAGATTTTCAAAAAGACACCTTAACTTTGCAATCGTCCTATTACCCGACTAAACAATTTTGAACATGTATTATTATATCATTTTTCGTCCACCTGACATAGAGAGTGGTGTGCACTCTCTCAAAGAGAGTGAACAACCTAAATAAACTAATATAAGTTTATTTTTACAAGTACTTTATTATAAAATATATTTTCTTATTTTTCCTTATTATTTTAACTTTTTTTCCTTTTTATTTTTTTCTCTTTCTTTCTTCTTTCTTATTCAAAAATTCATTGTCATCTTCATTGAAACTTCTCACTTTCAATGTCATCATTTTTATCACAACTTCACCTTCCTTTTTTTACTACTATTAGTTTTACTCTCTTTAATTTTAAAACTTTAACTAAATATTTTCTTACATTTCGAACAATTTGTTAACCCATTAGATTTCAAGATGATTAGGAAGTATCATATAGTTTTTTTTTATCCGATTTCAATTAAGTTCTTTCAATTTTTGGGGAATTCATTGATTCTTTTAAAATTATAATTTCTAATTTTGAAGTTATATGAAAAGGAGTAGTTGATGATATCTTCAAAATTTTAAATTTTCTTAGAAAAATAATTAATTATGTTATCAATAATTCAATAAAGTCTAAAAAATAGTATGAGTTCTATAAAGAATTTGACCAGAGAAGAAGAAGAAAAAGAAAAGAAAAAAAAATGGGAGTGGAGTTCAACTTGACGTGGTGGGTGGGGTGAGGATGGGAGGTGAAGAAAAAGAAAGAAAATGGAGGGATGGATCACTTGAAAGTGAGAGGTGGAAGATGAAATGAAATTTAAGATGAAATCAAAATTAAAATTTGTCAAAAAGTAAAAGAGAGAGAGAGAGAGAGAAAGAAAACAAAAAGATAAAGAAAAAACTTAAAATGAAAAAAAAAATATTTTTAATTAAATTAACACGTGTCATCTAATGATTGATGTATGAACACACTTGCTTCTTAAAATCTGGGGCTGATTGAAAAATGATATAATAATATCTGTTCAAAATTGTTTAGTGGGGTAATAGGACAATTGCAAAGTTAAGATATTTTTTTTAAAATTCAGGACAACTTCAGTGGTGACTTTATGCCTTTTCTCTTTTAATAATCAATTCCTAATGTATCATATTAACTGATCAGATTCTATAGATAATTAGTTAGAAAAAAAAATTCTTTAATTTTTTGTAAAATATATCATAATAGAACACATTTTGTTATGTAGTAATATAGAAATTAATCTAACATCACATATTAAGAATATATGTAACAAATCTATGATTTGAGACTTTTTAAATCAAAGCTATATGTATGTTGATCTCAATGTAGATCTCAAATTGTTATGATTTTTGGTGAGAATTATAAAAAGAAGAGTTCAATAGAATGTTAAAGAACTAATGTCATAAAAAAAAGTGGTTGTTAGTATAAAAATGGTATGCGGATGATAAAATTCAATTCTATTTCATGGAAGAGTTTTTTCTCAATATTAGAATTACCGAGTAGGAAGGACCAGAGACGAATCTAGAATATCAAGAAGACGGGTGCACCATTGTCGGGGGCTCTGTCCCTTTAAGAAAAAAGGCAAATAATTTAGGCTTTCAAATTTGAGGGGCCTTATTTATTTTAGCAATAATAAATATAGGTTTTTTATAAGAAAAATATTAAATACATTTGCAAAATAAATAAATTTTATTATAAGAAAAAGTCAGCATCTGGGAATTGATCCCTCAACCTCAAAGTGGAAAACTAACACTCAAACCAGTGAACCATCCAGTTGTTTGTGTTCATGGATTCATTCAGTTGCAATTTGATATATTTTAAGAATTATACAAGTAATACATCGAGTTTTGTTGGATGACCACGGGTTCAAGTGACCCATTTTTTATGCTTAAATTCGCCACTGGGAAGGACAAGTAACATGGAAGGACATATTTTGTGAAGTACTAAATACCATTTTGGAGGAGGGCATTATATATAGAAATCAGGTGATGTAGGAGAGGTGAATACAAATTTAGGTTACGATGAGGTGAGCGCAAATAGTAGTTCAAATTCAAGTTGGTTTAGTTAGGGGGACCACGAAAGTCACTGAGTGGCTCTCACCCGGGCTTTTTTGTGCTTTCACTGGATTAGTTTCCGGATAGGAAAGAAGGGTAATGCTATCCTTGGAAGTGAGAATTACTAGCAAGAAATCATGGATTTAGAGTTGAATCAAAGACAAACTAACAAGAACTACTCGGTCGCTAGAACATAGGTGTATACGAGAGAAGTGTTAAAACTATTTCAACAATATAATTTGGTCACTGAAAGATATGTATAAGCGAGAAGTGTTAAACATGTTTCAACAATATAAAAGGTGAATAATTTTCTATATTTGTTATGAACTTCTCGATTTGAATTTTAAAGTATTAAAATATGATATAATCTCATTTTTGGAATTCATAGAAAATAACCATATAAATTTGCTAAAATTATTAATGGAAAAAAGAACATAATAACAAATTTATTATTACTAACCAAAAACATAATAACAAATTCATTATTACAACTTAGAAGCCAATGGTGGAGTAGGATCCCATTTAATTCAAGATGATAAGCACTAGAACGAGAAATAAAAATAGCAATTTGTGACTCAAGTCCTACGAAAATATATATTGCCTTTTGTTAACTAGTTCATTGTCTTACTCATCATCTCATCTTCTGATGATGATTCCATATTAACAAGGCACAGAGCTAGCAAGGGCTGAGGAGGTTCATCCGAATTCTTTCGATAGAAAATCACACCGTTTATATATGGTTAAATTACTTTTTACATATATATAGTAGATATAACCTCTTTGATCCAAATGTCGACGTCGAACCAGAGCAACAGTCAGGAAGATCGTGGAATGGACAACCAATCACTAAAACAAACTCCTGCTCAGCATACAGGAGATCCATGGCCTATGTTGTCCACAAAGAGTGTGGGGAAGCAAATGCCAGCGGGGGGAAGTGGGATGCAACCACTAGTGCTGGAGGAACAGCCAGAGACTGAAAAAGGAAAAGAAGCTTGGACGAATCTATTTCAGAGTATCGGTTAGCTGCTAAAGGGATGACGCTGAATTTTATCGCACCAATGCTGCAGAATGGGGAAAAAGTGGTGAAACTCTATAAGGAGGAGGTGGAGTTGGAGACGCAGAAATGGAAGCATGCCCTGATCTTGTATGTAGTTGGTGCAACTCCTACAATTGCAAGTCTGGAGAGATACATTGCTGCACAATGGAACTACATTACTAAACCTACTGTGTATTATCACAATGATGGGTATTTCCTTGTACGATTTGCTAGCTTAGATGATAGAGACGAGGTGTTATACTCAGGACCACACATGTTGAACAACATGCCGATTATTGCGAAAACTTGGTCTCCAGATTTTGATCCTAGTAAAGAGGTCCTGCAAACAATTCCAATTTGGGTAAAATTCCCAAATCTTCCTTTAAACTGCTGGGGGATACAATCATTGAGCAGAATTAGTAGTGGTTTGGGATTGCCTTTGTATGCTGATGAATGCACAACGAAGGTAGCTAGAATCTTCTTTGCCAGAGTTTTGATTGAGCTTGATATCACAAAGGAACTCCCACTTTCAGTTAGAGTGGAGGATCCAAATGGAAGAGTGTTTGATCAGAAGGTGATTTATGAATGGATACCCGCATATTGTCCAAAATGTCTCCAGGTTGGACATAAATGCACAACTAATTGACAAACCAAACCCATTGTTCAGAAGAATAAGCCACAAGTCCCTCAAGAATGGCAACCTAAACGGGATGACCAGGCCAAGTTACCAAATCCTGTTGATCCTACAGGGTTACAGTTGAATGAGTGCCAAACGCCCCCGGTAGAAATGCACATACCAGCAGTGAACTTAAGGCAGAGACAAGTGGAGCTGACCAAAGAAAAGGAGGACGATAAATGGAGGGAGGTAAGAGAAAAATCTGCAGCAAGATGTGTGCAGAGACCTTTGTTAGTGCCTGGTGTTAATAGTGTGAATGATTTCAATGTGCTAGATGATCAGGGAAGATGGCAATATAGCTATTCTGGGTGGTGATCACTGCAACTCCACAATCGTTACCTACATGAAGCTAGTTACATGGAATATAAGGGGGCTGAATAAAGTCTACAAGCAACAAGAGGTTCGAAATTTCATTACTACTAATAATGTTAGTATTTTAGTACTGATAGAACATAAAATAAAAGAGCAACATGTAAGCAAGGTTATGATAAAGATTGCGCCTGGATGGTCGTGGCTGGACAACTAGGATTATAGTGACAGGGGAAGAATATGGGTGATATGGAATCCTGCATACACCCATATTAGCTTGGAATCTATGTCTGCACAATTCATACACACTGCAGTTCAAATTAAAACCTCTAGCCTCACATTTACTTTTACTGTTGTATATGGTTACATACACAAGGTGACAGAATGGGACTATGAAATGATTTGCGGAGCATCCACATCCAGCAGTAACAACCATGGCTTGCCATGGGGGATTATAATGCAATTAGAGCAGTGGAGGATAGCGTGAATAGTGGTACTCCAACAGAAACTGAGTTGAGGAAAGTATCATGAGACAAAAATCAAAGGTGCAGTGGCTTAAATTAGGAGATGCGAACACAACATTTTTCCATGCAAACTTGAAGCAAAGGTCAGGAACAAAAGGTTAACAACATCAACAAGAGTGGTGGTAACTCAACATACACAAATATCAGAAAAAGTTATTGGATATTATAAATCACTCTTAGGATCTTGTGTTGAACAATTGCCTATAGTCATTCCTTTAATAATGAAAGATGGAGAAGTATTGAATAGAGACCAACAAATGCTACTAGTGAAGCCTGTGTCACGCCCCGAGCCTACACCCTGGGCGGGACTGACACTCAAAAACCATTAATGGCCCTAAGCGAACCCTTGGCCTGACTTACTTACTCAGCGGAAGACTTAACTCAACAAAGATAAATCTATGTAATAAATTGGAATGTTATAAAGGAACATTCAACTGGCAATTAAGGCAAACTCAAGTCTCAATATAAGATAATGACAATGAAAAGACTAAAGAGCTAACATTTGACTGTCTATGAAGCCTCTAGAACAACTGAGATGAATGTCGGGACAAGACCCACGACATCCTAATGAACTAATAATAAAACTGAAAGCAATAAAAGGGATCCTCCGAAAAGCAAGAAGGCTCACCACAAGACTCTGAGTGCTCAACTGGATCAACGATGCACTGGATGCTGATCCTGGTTACCTGTGTCTGCATCATAAGAAGATGCAGACCAAATGACATCAGTACATTGAATGTACGAGTATGCGAGGGGAATTCTAAAATAAAACATAAGCTTGAAAGGAACATAAGAACTTACCTGGCTCATCTCAACTCCAACTTAAATGAACTCATTTCAATATAAAGCAGTTTAAAACAGGTGCAATATAAAGAAAAGTTGTTTAAAATATGGATGTCAAGTCTGTGTATTTTGGAAATACAATAATACTTTATATGTATGCAAAGATACAAATATAACTCTAAGATGTATGTTAAAAATACAATTAAACTATGTATATAAGACTACAATTACTTCTGTGGGAGTTTGTCTAACCGACAACCATCACTTAAGAGCTATTGTGATGATACAATGTTTTGCTTCACACTTCCAGAGTCGTCTTATACCTTGTCGATCATATAGAACATGAACTACTAAGTGGATCCACTAGTCTATGCTAAAAAGTACTAAAGGTATCTTCTAAAAAGTATGACCCTTTTCTACCCATGATGACTACATGATTTATGGGGATATGAGTTGTCTGAACTCTCCCCCATATCGGTGCTCAATACTACTCCGATCCGAAAATATAATACTAGCTCTTATGTTTAAAAACATACTTCTGTCTGTGGTTTGAGATAATTGCTCAAAACTTAGCTCAAATGCTATCTTGGAAATCAAAGTTTCCCTTCTTGCTTAATTGTGAAAGCATTTACTCTTTTCTGAAAACTAGCTCAAAGGCTCTCTAAAAATCTCAGTTTCCGTTCTTATTTAAATGTGAAAACATTTTAAACTCTTTGGGAATACATAGTCCCCATATACTTCTTTGAAGAAATGAACTTCAATCTTTACTCTTTACTTTTTACTCAACTTGAACTTTAAGTCTTAAAACAAAGTTAAAAGCATTTGCAAAAGACTTCTTAAAAGGACTCTAAGAACTTCCTAGACTTGGCTCTTAACTTTCCTTGAATTTGAATGTATGAATTTAAGGTTATGATTCATGTTTCTGGATGATTTATAGATGTTTAGAAGTCATTTAGAGTAGTTAGAATCAATAGAAAGTGTTAGCACACTTTATAAAGACTTAAACCGCTTAAACGACAAAAAACTGGTGGAAAACGACGATTCGAGCGCGTCCCTAACTTACTGGGGCTCCAAAATGGCGCACTGCTGGCGCGCTGTCCAAGCCTGCTTTGTCACGCCCAAAATCCCATTAAGGCGGACCGACACCCGTTGCCGAGAAGGCTCGGGAGGACCAACCTGTAATCATGCTCTATCTATGAACATTTAAAGGTGCTGCCATAGTGGATAACATGTTTTCATGAAAGTAGACAGTATTAACAAGCCAAAAGAAAATGCACATGACTTGGCCGTTGGGACCATGATGTCTAAGACACGAAGCACAACCACACTTCACTATACATAGTCTACAAAGCCTCTAAATGATAAAACATTATGGGGTTAAGGTCGGGACAGGGCCCCGCCTTACACTAAGCTACTATACAATACCAAAATACATGCTATAGACTCGGAAAGTCCCGAATCAACCTGGAGCTCACCAATAGCCGCTGGATGTCCTGCTCTCTTACTAGGGGAGGTCTACTAGCTCCTGTACATGCAATATTAATTGCAGGTCCCCCTAGAGAGACGTCAGTACGGGAGAATGTACTGAGTATGTAAGGCATAAAGTACTGTATGTGAAATAAGAACTCAAATGAAATCATATACCAATGTAAGAATACAAGACCACCTTTTCTCATATTATGAAATCAGGTACTTTACATTCTTTTCTTTACTTTACACTCTGCACAACATATAATACAAATGACCAGCTGATTAGTGGTAGACATATAAATTGGGATCGACCCATGCTAGGCTTTCCTTTAACCCCTGGGATACCACCCGTAATATTGGGATCGACCCATGCTAGGTGATTCTTCCACCCCTGGGATACCACCCATCAATAAGCAGATTCATTTAATATCTTTCCATTAACATTTAAGATGATTCTTTTGGTGGTCATAGCATTTTTGAGTTATGGGACTATGTAGTCAACAAGTGACATGTAATAATCATATAATGTAAGAATAACAAAGTAGAGAGTAGTTACACAATTAGTGAAATGTATAGGAGCTGAAATAACATATGAACCTTATTTAGTTAAAAGGAGAACTCGTGCAGGGTATTCAATGTATATGTACAGATTTGACAATGAACATGTATTGGAACGTGCAGACATGTTAAAGAGTGAGAACAAGGTCATAAGTCGTGTTGGAGCTGGTAGGCTGCCTCTATGTATCGAGGACGAGTCTAGATTTCATGCCAATTAATAGGAAATCGAAAAGCCTTACATACCTTGCTGTACCACCTTGTAGTTACCTTGAAGTACATTCCTTTCTTTTCAAATACTTATCTACAATAGAGTAGGTGATAAACTAGTATTAGTAGTTACTAAACATGCTTAGGCAGTCCAATCTCACTCAACAATAATTCTCGGGCAGCAAACCCGTAATTACCAAACTAAGGTTGTTCTTTCAATCCCCGCCTTCTTTTATTGCATTTGTACACTACACAACTATTATTTCAATATCAGCAATTTACACCCTTTCCAGATATCAACCAAGGTGTCCCCAGTATGTTTATACATCAGCCTGTTCCAAAAACAGTCCTAACAATCCAACATACAATAGAGGACGTGAAACCATAGTTTCCTATCATCATCCCACGAGTTCTTATCAACAATACACTTAAAATATCATACTTAGACTCGTGTTTAAGGAAGACAAAGATAGGATAGTCACTTTACCTTAATTCTTATAACTCGTTTTTCTTTTAATTTAAACTCTTCAATAACTTGAGCTTCCCTTCACATAAGCCAAAGAAAAAGAGAAAAGCCTCTCAATAACAAAGGAAAGTGAGCAATTAAACTTTTGACAGATTCAGTCATCTGCTTGTTCTTAACTAATTAACATGTTTATCTAGCATTCCATGAGAGAATTAGGCTAAATCCATTAGTAATTCCACTATCTTACCTTGCAAGGGCTTGGGTTTATCCAAGAACCCTAGGAAATTTGTGGCTGCTGCTATGCTTTGAAAGAGAGAGAAGAAGTTTAGAGAGAAATCTGATTTTTATTTATTCTTAAAAGTGAGGAAATGGCCAGCAACTTGGGGATTATAAAGGTCTTACTTTTCCCCCCTCTTAAGTTTTAATATTAGCCACTAATTTGTCAAATTGGTCAAAGTAGGTGATGCATATGCTTGGAATTATATATACATAAAATGGGCCCTTTATGTACTCATCTTGGGCTGCAATCTTTCCCCTTTCTAATATTAAGCCATGGGCCAGAATTATACCCTTAATTTGGGCCTTAGTCTTTATTGGGCTCAAGTGGTTGGACTTGGACAGATTGGTGTGAGGCCTCATCTCCATTTCCTTTTCTTTTTTATTTAATTTGGGCCTCAAGTGAGCCTACTAATGCATGAACTAATCTTCCCCATCTACCTAGCCCAATTGAGCTAAGCAAGTAAGTGACACTTGTTAGCTTTATAAAGTCCAACAAGCACCTCAATTCTTTTATTCGTTTTCCGAGCGCAATCTCCTTAGTTTAACTCAAAACTTATATACACTTGATCACCTTAACTTTTAGGCTTACATATAGCCCTTCGATCTAGAATTTAAATACTTCTAAAATTTGACGTTCACTCGATCGTGCAATATTGCAATGTACGTGAGTTACCCTTATAACTTCTTTATTATCACCATTCATCTAGGAAATCAAGTTCATTACTTATACCACCAAGCTAAATCAAGTTCCATATGTGTAGGACTTGTACACGTAAAATACGGGGTGTTACATGTTTGGTGCTATGGGGGCGCGTCGCGCCAGCCTTTCCTTCAGGCAAAATCTAACGAACTTTTGGTCTCTTTTTCTGATCTTAAATCGATTAATTCTGATTCCTTTTCTCAAATTCACTTTAGAATCAGATACCCAAGGCACATACACAACATCTAACTCAAACAACTCAAGGAAACAACACTTTATTATCAAGAAACAACACTTTAATATCAACTCATATTCAAGAACAACTATCAAAAACATCAAATTCTCAATCTTTTTAGGACGAAAATACGCTAAATTAAATATGCTTGGCGCATGGGTGAACTAACCCAACGCTATGTGATCTCACATACCTCGTAGGGATCACCCCTTGACGAAATCCACAAGCGATTCCTTACGAAGATGACAAATCTTGAACTTTCTTCTCCTTGCTCTTCTTTTCTCTTTTCTCCAAGCCTTAGCGTGAACTTCAACTTTTCTAAACTGACTAAAATCTGATTTGACCCCAATTAATTATCCAAAAACGAAATAAAATAATTGGGTAAAGAAAAGACCATAATGCCCTTCTAAAATCTGAATTAGACTTTCCTTATTGGAACAACCCAACTTCAAATAGGCATATCTCACTCATACGAACTCGGAATCATGCAAACTCGGTGGCATTAGAAATATTATTTCAAGCTCTTTCCTACGATATCTGGAAACACACCTAACTCATCTTGAGTTAGTAGTTATGATTGTTTTAAGTTGACCAAAAATCTTCCAGATTTTTATATTCTTTCCAAAAATGACTATTTCCATTTTTTAACTTCTTTCTAGTTACGGGGTGTTACAACCTGTATCTGAAGAGGAGGTGGTGGATGCTTTGAAGAGGATAAATGATCTGAAAGCTCCGAGGTGTGATGGATTCAATGCACTATTTTTCAAAAAGGCATGGCCTATGATTGGAGAAGACATAATAGAAGTTGTTCAAGAATTCTTCCAAACATGAGTCATATACAAGGCAATCAACTGCACTACTGTCACTTTAATTCCTAAAATCCCAAATCCTGATAGGATCACTCAGTATAGGCCAATATCATGTTGCACTCTTCTTTATAAGATTATTTCGAAGGTATTGACAAATCGAGTACAACAAGTGATGGAATGCCTAGTGGACAGGAACCAATCAACTTTTGTTCCTGGAAGACTAATCAATAATAACATTATTGTTAGCCATGAACTGGTCTAAGGACATGGAAGGAAGAATATCTCCCCAAGGTGCATGATGAAAGTAGATATGCGAAAAGCATACGACTCAATTGAATGGAGGTTTTTGGATCAAGTGATGGAATGCTTACAATTTCCTGAACAGTTCAGACATTGGACCATGTAATGTGTAATAACTGTCTCTTATTCCATTTTGATTGATGGGCATCCTAGTGTACCTTTGAATGCTAAAAAGGGCCCGAGGTAGGGTGATCCTTTATCACCATTCCTATTTGTGTTATCTATGGAGTATCTCACTAGACTTTTAAAGCAACTTAAGCACAATTCAGATTTTAACTATCACCCAAGGTGTGTCAGGATGAATGTGATACAATTAAGCTTTGCTGATGACCTGCTTTTATTCAGCAGAGGAGACACCACATTAGTAACACTATTATTTGAACTCTTTACTACATTCTCGAAGGCTTCAGGCATAGAAGCAAATGAAGATAAGAGCTCTGTTTATTTTAGGGTGTGGCACAAGATATACAACAGGAAATACTAAATATTTTGGGCTTTGTACAAGATACACTACCTATAAGATACCTTGGGGTCCTCTTAGTTCCAATAGAACATCTATTGTCCAATTCCAAAGTCTGATTGAAAATATTATGGTAAGTGTTCAGAGTTGGACATCCAGATTTCTATCATATGCATGCAGGGTTCAAGTAATTAAAAGTGTGCTCTTTTCAATTTAAATTTTTTGGGCTCAAATATTTGTTATGCCAAAGAAGGTGATCAAGTGTATAAAATCCATATGCAGGAAATTTCTTTGGTCTGGAGGAGCTGATACGTCCAGGAAAACACTGATTGCCTGAGAAACATTGTGCTATGGCCCAAAGTTGTCGGAGGGCTGAATTTCCTAGACATTGCCACATGAAATAAGGCATGCAGCTGTATGTAAACTGTTGTGGAGTCTTAGCAAGAAAAAAGATAAAATGTGGATTCAATGGGTGCATATATATTATGGTAAGAATGGGTCAATATGGGAGGCACAACCAAAACAAGCATCTTGGATGGTTCAGAAGATTTCTCAAAGCTAAAAAGTACTATGAAGAGGTTGGATGGAATGAAGAGGAGATCTTGAGATGGCCAATCTTCTCTGTAAAGAAGATGTATATAAGGATGAGAGGGGAGTTCCCGAAAGTAGAGTGGAGAAGATTAATTAATATGCAACAATGCAGCACCACCAAGGTGGACCTTCATACTATACTTGGCCCTAAATGAGAGACTACAAACTAGAGAAAGGTTAGCTGCTTGGGGAATAGTGGATGACTCGAGATGTGTATTGTGCAGCTCAGGGATGGATAGTAGTGAGCATCTGTTCTTTGTATGCAAGTATTCGACAACATTAAGGAGGAAGATCTTGCAATGGATGCACAGACAGACAAATATTGGGGTGGAAAGAGGAAATAACATGGGCACTGAGGCATTTTAAAGGAAAACATGCATTAGTAGAAATATTTCGAATGGCTCTAGCAGCAAGTATTTATGCAGTGTGGCAGGAGAGGAACAATAGAATATTTCAGAACGAATTGAGGCCAGTTGGTGTTCTTATACAAAAGATTGTCCATGAATTCACATTAGAGAAGGGAGGAAGGCAAAACTAGTAAGTGCTTTGAGTAGTCTAGATTACTATCCATAGCTAGTTAGAATGGTTGAATGATTTGATCTGCAAGGCTGGGGCTGTCCAGATTTGCATTTTCTTTGTACTTACATGGCTCTTTGGTAATAATATCTGTTATTTACCAAACAAAAAAAAACCTCTTTGATCTCTTCATCTGTTTACTTTTTATATTTGAAACCCCTTAGTGAACCGATTCCACCAAATCCATAGAGAACACCATATTCAACCCAACACTAGAAATTAGAAGGAAAAACTTTCAAATTATTGCAGTATTCCAAATAAATTGTACATGAAATCAAGAACAAAAACAACATTTTAAACATTATCAAAGTAGTAAATTGAACTTTGTTTTTAAAAATTGAAGTAACATGGGAGCGACTTTGGTTTTCTTATAAGGAAAAGTTTTTTTACGTTCCTTTCCTAACTTAGAATATAGTGGTGCAATAAATGTGCTCATTTAAGAAAAATTGACAATAAAAATTTGATATAACATGTTTTTAAATATGAATTGTGTACTTATTAAGCAAGAAATAATGAAATATAATGATTTTTACCGATTTTAGTGAAAATTTTTTATGTATAGACAATATTTAGGTAAAGTTGAAAAAGAAAGAACTACTATTTGAAAGTTGAATTGTGTATGAGTTATCAATTTTACTTGGAAAAAATCTGTCTTAGAAGTGAAATTCATTATTCACAATTTCATATCTATGTTTCTCAATAGTAATGTTAAAGACTATATATATATACTGAAAGATATGTATATCACTTACATAAAGATAAGGGCTAACTAAGAGTTCTAGATATACATATATCATATATGAGATAAAGTGCTAAAATTTCTAAATATTAGATAGTTAACTCTATGTCCTAGGATGTCTACTAGTATTGGTATTACATGTTCAAGCAAAAATCTCTTACTCCATATTGAATAAATCAACATACATAATCTCTAACAATCCACGCCTTGTCATCAGATAACAAAGTTAATTTTGTAGACTCAGGGTCTCCCCTTAAAAGCAAGTCACTTTCTTTTGGAGATGGTATGTAGAATTCTTTTGAAATGTTCAAGTTGACAATGAATCCTTAAGGTTCCAGGTTGATTGTAACCAAGATCATGAGCAGACATTTCAAGTAGGGTTACAATACAAGGATCCTTCATCAACTTCATTGGTATCATCACTCTCTCCATTTCTTGATCTTCATGTCCTACAAGCACGGGGATGTACCCTTTTCGAATATTGACATGATCATCGTCACTCCTTCTCACATAATCAGTCGATAGTTTCTTCTCTTTCGATCCGAATGATCTCATCCTTGATATTATTTTCACCATTTTGATGACGAGAAAAAATTACTATAACTATAGGTTATAAAATTAGTTAGAACTTGCTAGGTTAAGCTCCACTTATGACCACTTGAATGTACTTATATATACGAAAGCAAAATGCGCTTCAAAGAAAGTTAAGTGGTTAAAGAAATATGTATATAATCTTTTCTAAGATACCGTTTAATTAATTATTGGATGAAACTATATATTATTCCATGTGTCATCACTCTAAAACTTTTATAAATTATATTGTTATATATTTATTAAGCAAGGAAATGATCATCTCCTATAATCACCTACAATTGGAATAGAAGAGACTATATCTATCTTGTGTGTTTTGGTTTTTGTTGAGTAGTCTGCTCGGAGCCTCGATTAAATTCAGATTGCGCACTGCAGGTGTATTGACCTATTGTGTTATGTCTTGCCATTTTCTTATGAATATACTCCCTACGTCTCAATTTATACGATATTTTTCATTTTTTTGAGATTCAAATTATGTAAATTTTGACCAATATTTAGAATGTATTTTTTCATCAAATTGGCATAAGAAAAATTGCAACTTATAATATACTTTTTTTTTTTTTTTTTATAGTTTTTGAATTTTAAAATTTTAATTTCAAAATATTGTGTTGATTTAATCTAATTATTTAACTTCAAATATTGGTCAACTTGACTCTTGAAAAGTAAAAAGTGTCACACAAATTGAAACGAAAGGAATAGTTATATAACTAAACTAACATTTATTATATACACAAAATCAATCTTCCCTTTTGTAGAAAAAACTAATTTCCTATGGCCACTTACAATTTAAATAGAAAAAGAAGGATCATTCAAAGATTTCATATGTTTTATTTAGAGATCTCTTATGCCTCGACTATGCTTATATATTAAATTTCAAATCTTGTTGATTATTCTTTTTAATTGCTTTGAGTATTGACCCCGTATATATAAATAAATCCAAGTCATGTCGGAACATACTACAAAGATTTCAATCTTTAAATAAAATGATTTTGGTGAATCATGCATCAAGTAATTAGGTGATATGTATTTCTTTTTTGCTTGCTAGTATATTACAAGTAGTTTATATTTGAGATTTTTATTATTTATAGCCAACTCCAAATAGTTTTCTTTTGAGTTAGTTAATTAGTTTGATATTGACAAGGACATATGGACTAAGCTAGAATAGGGCTAGCACAACAACAATTAATTAACCATAATAGCTTAATCTCTATTAAATATGTATTTTTAGTGACAATCAACACTCTTTGTAAATGTTTCTAAAGCCTATAGCGATATTGAATTCAATGACAATTAACTAATGTCGATAATTAATGCTTTAGTACTCTTTGTTAATGAGTATATTTATTGCCGCTAAATATTATTTTTATTGTAATGTATCAAAATGATGGTAAAATTCATGGTTATTCACGCGACCCAACCCATTTAAAAATATAACACGCAAAACTAAGTCTTGGAGTAATTGACTAATGATAATAAGAATCTTATGGTTTACGAATTACGATAGTAGTTTAGCTTTGGAAGTAAAAAATCAACTTTTGACTATTGGTTTAAGGAAGAATCCGACCAGAAATTTGGCCAGAATGGTATTTTACTTTTTTAAATATTTTTTTTACCCTTTTAACTTTAACACCTTTTAACTAAAAATGAAAAAAGATCAGTTTATTTTAAAATTAAAAAAATATTATAGTTTTTTAAAATTTCTGGCCAATTTCTGGATAAATTTTCTGGTCATTTAGCATTACCCTTGGTTTAAATAAAAAGAGTATTGCTCGAATAATTTTTTTTAATCATAATCATTCCCAGTCTGCAGTTATTATTTGTTAAAAAGAAAAAGAGTAAAAGAAAAGTGTTGTTGAGCTTATAATGAAAAAAATGCAATGTGCCTTTCTCATATAGATATGCTCATGACCTCTAGAATTTGAAATGGTGTATTGAGATAATATTTTAGATGGTCACTCAATTATAATTTTCAATAGATTTTACTCATAGAATTATCAGTTTCAAGAGACTGAATTTCGAGAGATCTAGACCTAGTTTTTTAACTTGGAAATTAGGAATTTGAAAAACACCAAATGAAGATACTTAGAAAGCATTATGTTTTAAACATATTTCGTCATGCCTAACTACTTTGGAGAAGAAAAAAATGGAATTGTATGGTCAGAAAATGAAGGGATTACTCAAAAGATTATGTCATAACATTTGGTATGATCAAGCATGCTTAGTGCCATGAATTATTCATGCCATCGAAATTAAGAATTCATGATATTACTTGCATCAATTAATTAATTAAATATATCAATATTTGGTGTCATAAATGTCACCACACTTGCTGCATCAATCTGCTTATAGAAGCCATTTATGTGCCTCCCCAAAATAAATAAATAAATTTATCAATCCAAAACTTGCCAAAGGTGGATAATTTAATACATGAAAAATTTATCTTTGAAATCATCATTGGTAATTTGAGAATAATGAATAACGTTAATGTTGATCGCTTTTTCTGCGAAATCGGATAAACATATATGCCAATTATATCTTGGCTGTTGATCCAAGAGTTCTGCTTCTTCCCATTAAATAATCAATGTCTCTTTGTACAATAGCAGATGATTTAAACATATACATGTAAAACTATTTTTCATTTATAATGAGACATAAAATGGAAGCTATGCTGCAACTCCGATGCCTCATCCTTAACGTTGATTATACAGGGAGACGAGCGCAAGCTCAAGCAATGGCTACTTGAGGGTTTTGTTTAGCTTCAAGTGTCTTTTCATATTCTTCAATGGATTTAAAGAGCTCTGAGAAATTTCCCTTGCCAAAGCCTCCACATCCACCCTTCTGATAAAGCTCACCTTCCTCGTTTTGCAGCATGCACCCTATTCTCTGGATTATTTCGAGAAAAATTGTAGGCCTACAGGAAACAAACGCGATTAATCAAGCAAATTATGATCACCAAACTAATTTACACAAAGTTGCTAAAGCGTACAGTTAAATTAGAGTCTTGACAACGGCCAGCAGGAGAAAAAGAAAGTTTTCCAACCACTGTGTGCTATTTTCATCATGCGCATCATCTATAAAATCCCCAGACTAAACAATCTGAGATAACTGCAATCATCTATAGCCATTTCTATCAAGCATCTAGGAGTAACTGTCAAGACAATAGACAACTGCTTTTGTACTGCACGTAAGAATGTATCACCAAGGCTTAAAAGTAAGTTCTACAGAGTAGTGGTTAGATACTCTATATAGGGGCAGAGTGCTGGCTCGTTAAGATCACACACGTTCAAAAGATGAAGGATACTCAAATGGATGTGTGGGCATACTAGAAGAAACGGGATTAGGAACAAAGTTATACAGGACAAGGTGGGAGTGGCCTCAATGGTGGACAAGATGAGGGAAGCAAGACTGAGTTGATTCGAGCATGTGAAGAGGAGGTTCGCGGAGACACCATTAAGGAGGTGTGATAGTTTAGCTATACAAGTTCTAGCAGAGATAGAGGTAGGCCAAAGAAGAACCAATGTAGGTGATCAGACAGGACATGACACACTAGATAGGAAGATTTGATGGTCAAGGATTAGGGTAGAAGGATAGTAGGTAGCCATGTGTTGTAGAACTCTTACGAGGGAGAAGCAAGAAACTAGTCTCCTCTTCTCTTCTTCTCTGTACTTAGTAGTTTACCCAGTATTCATATAGTATCTTATTCTTCATTTTTACTACTACCTATTACTTCAATTTATTTTTTTATCTTGCTATTTTGTTGTTTCCTACTTTGAGTGCACTTTTTTGAACCGAGGCACTATTGAAAACAACCTCTCTACCCCAAAAAGGCAGGGAAAAGTTCTATGCACATCCTACCCCTCCCCAGATCCCACAAATGGGATTACACTGGGTATGTTGTAATAAAACGATACCAGATACAAATATCATGATAGTTAATGGCCCTTAAAATGTGTGAAGATGAGGATTAAAATAAAAAAGATACAATTGACCAAGTAATGAACCAAAGCTTGGTCAACTTTCCTTCTGGATGGATCTCTAGCACTGTGTTTATCCCAGTGTTTTGTAAGGCTACAACAAGGTCTTTAGCTATTGAAGGGCGGACATCCTCCAGGAAAAATGCCAGGCGTGGGTATAAATTATTTTGGTATATCTCATGTAAATTGGTAACTCGTCCAACTTGACAATAATACATTCAAGTTTTTAAAGACAGTCTAAAAGCTTCTTAGAATCTTTAGGAAAGGCATTACAATAAGCATTTTAACTAATTTAGCATATTTTATCATACTAATTTCTGTAGATTAATACATTTTTTGTTTTTGCTTTCTTCTCCTAAATTGTCCAATGAGCTAAGAATGCCTAGCTACTTCTTGGCTCAATCCTATCCATTAGAAAAGTAAGCCAATGTATAACAAAAAAAATAATATTTCAAATGTTACTCAGAAAAACCAACGTCAAGTATATTCACGAGTTGTCAATCACCGACTCATTTTGCTCAGCTAATCATTCAAAAGCATGTCTCATGCTTTTCAAAGAGCCAAAAGGTTCAGTTCCTTCTGCTTCCCACTTCCCACTCCTGCTTTTTTTAGTATTTCAAAGCACATTAGCTGGCGCAGAATCATCGGTGCCCCTGATTCTCTAAAAGCAAAAAATTCAAGATAACTATCCACCAAAGCAACTTAAGACAAAAAGTGTGGGATAAGACCGAGCTAAATGAAGCAGTTCTCCCAGTGTTATATTGGATAAATTGGCTCAATGAAAACTGAGGGATATTCATAGATGGAACTTAGAAAAGCTTTGTCAAAATGAACTCAATGCTAACATATTAAGAAGCATGATGTTAGTATATCCAATGTAGCTAACAATAAAAAATTAATATCAAATGCAGCTAGGCCAAAAGGAAAAAACAAACCAGTGGTGAAACAAGAATGATAGCAGAAGTATAGAAATAATTTAAATAGAAGCAATGGCTAGTGTTTGGCAGAATATGTGTCATGCTCCCTGCTTAATCAATTCTCACAACTACAACCTTCCTCGATGGAATCTCCTAAGTCTGAAGTTTCGCTTATAGTCTGAAATCGAGACATTCAAAGCAAACAATATTTTGTCATGGTTAATGTGGTCAGTATTCCATAGAGATAGGTTCAAGGAGGTGCAATCACCACTCAACAAGAAAACAATGCTTTCTCCTTTTGAAGTGGCGAAAGACACTCGGAGACAATTATCATAGCTTGTTAAAATAACAGGAAATAAAAAGGTTATCCACATGGCATCGAGAACATCATTCAGATATTCTGCCCCTTCATTTCCAGTGACTTCAATCGTGCAATCAAATTGACTTTGTGCTGTCATCACTAAATGTGTCCTTCCTGATAGCTACGTCTTCTGGAAACATTTCATCCTTTTTGCATGGGACAGAAATATGTAGACTAAATTATGATGGTCGGACACACTACAATTTAAGGTAAAGAACCTTTAGGAAAAAGCAATGCCAGGACCAATAATGGCAAGAGTAGAGAAGTTGGAAGAACAAATGCACAAGGTGCTTCGAATATAAAGTAACTTCGGTTCAAAGGATAACACAGTCTTATAGAGGAAAATGAATTGAATCATCTTAACTGAATAAAGTTGATATAAAAAGTCTTGCAAGATCTCTAGCCAATCATGGATCATAATTAGGAATGAAGAGAGACGATGAAATAAAATAAAGAACAAAAGCATGTATAATAAAAAATGCAACAGGAAAGAACAGGTAAATGGTCCAACCATTTCAAAAGAAGAACATGTAAAGGGTGCAATATTATCACATATAATAACTCAATGCTTATTAAAGAACAGCAATGATAGGTAATGACCCCAATAAGGTTATAAAGATGTCACAAATAGAAATGCTGAGGTCCTTAAGGAAGGAGTACTAAGTAGTGGAGTGTGGAAAGGACCAACATGGCGCGAAAGCTCCAAAGTTGCCATCCACGATATGAATAACAATAAGGACATCATAAATTACCATTCCATTTGATGAGTGTTCCAAATTATGTTACTACAAAATCAACTAAAAATTGGATAGCTGGAGGCAGAAGGGAAATATCCTAATCACAGAAGTCAGTGAAGTGTTCCTGATGTGCTAAATTGACAACAATGTATAGTTTATTATGAAATTTAATCACGAATATCCAAATAATAAACAATAGGAAAACAGAAAGGGTACACACAAAGAGACTGCTCATATTCAGAGACCACATTGCCTCCGTCAAAATCCCTATTTCTTTTGGTCACATTATTCAGTGACTCCAGTACTGCTTCCTGATGTTGGCCTGCTAATCCAGCTCTTACCATTTCAGAGGACTCTTTTCCAAATTTCAGACTGCTATACCATATTCCAGTCAGCTCAAATTCTTCTCCAACTCAAGCTCCCCAACCAACACACATATGAACATGCCCTGAGATGGACACTAGATACTTGGACAAGCAAACGAAATCACCTGGTTAACCTGGTGCCTAATGAGTCAATTACTGATCTCATGCTTCCAAAAGCCACACACTCAGCTTAACTTATGTCCCTAATCCCTATGGAGCTCCACTGGCTAGGATTGGGAAAAGCAACTAGATTTTCAGCAGGCCGCCTAAAGTTCTCATTAGATCCCACCCTTCTCATCATAAGTTCTCTCATATGATAGACTATAAAGGTACATACCATTCTGCAACATCACCTCCTCTGCCCTCAACAAAATTTTGCATGAACTTTCAACCAAATAACAATACTAATCCTGATAAATCATAGGACCCTATCTTCAAGATATATTTACATTGCATAATAGAGACTAATTAGATAGCACTCGTAGTGGTCGTTTGGTAGAATGTACTGCCCTTAATACACCAAATCATACAGTAGATAAGGAAATAATCCCAACATAGCTAATCCTAATCCTAGCATTACTAATCTCAATTGCCAGCAGTATTAATACACTCTATTCAGTACTATTTTGATACACTACTACTAAACTAATACACTCTATTCAGTACTATTTTAGTACACTACTACTAAACAATCCCGAAGTATAATAATTGTAACAAATAGCAAAGCGCTCTAATTGAATAGTACAAGCCGAGGAGAAGAAGAGAAGTGAATTAGCATACCTATCCCCTACAGGCTTTGTGAATATCTGAAGCAGAGTCCCCTGATCATCCCTATCCACCAAAATCCCCAATTCTTCACATTCCTTTATTTGCTCATCGCTCAGTATATCCCCTGCCCTGCTCTTCAAATTCTTATAATACGTCGGAGGAGGCGAAGGCATAAACTCAAATCCCCCAATACCACTCCTTTTCCTCATTTCCCTCAAAGTTCTAAATATATCCTCAGTTACCAATGCTAAATGCTGCACCCCTGCCCCTTCATTGTGCTCCAAATACGTCTGAATTTGACTCTTCCTTTTAGTCCCATACACCGGTTCATTCAGCGGAAACAAAACAGTTTCATCATTGTTAGCCAGCACCACAGAATTCAGCCCACTCTCAGTTGTCCCAACATCCTCAGCCGTAAACTCCGCAAATTCATGAAACCCAGTAAAGCTTTTGATATACTCAACAACCGGACCCAGCTGCGGGACATTCCCTACGGCGTGGTCCAGCCGGCGAATGCCATAGTCAAGTTGGGCTCCCTCCACCAATTCAAAACCCGGAAGAAAAACAAATCTATTCGAATCTTTCAAAAAACTTACAAAACGCAAAACGACGTCGCCGTAGAGATGAACTTCCGAAATCAAAACTTCATCATTCAAAATTACTGGTTCCGAAACGGGTTTTGCCCCATGAGAAACACAGGTCGAGAAAGCCAAACGCGAATTTTCAACTTCCAATGCTATTGCTCTCACACCGAGCCCGTGGGTAGCCGTGAAGGATCGGTGAGAAGAGACGGAGAAAGTTGGAATTGATGAAGAAGAAGGGGTAGAGATAGCAGGGGAATAAGGAGCAGTGAAAAGGAATTGAAGTTGGGAAGAAGAAGAAGAACGAAGAAGATAAGAAGCATGGACGGAGTTTCCAGTAGAAAGATCAGATTTAGCAGCAATTGGCAAACCGAGACCCCAAGAAAAGCGACGAGCAGTATTGGTAGCGTCGCCGCACCAAAATTCAATGTGATGGAAGCGTTTAACATTGAATAAATCTGAACGGGGATTAGTACGAACGAAATTGTTGAAACCCACTAGCTTATATTTATCTTCACTGTCGGCGGGGAGTTGTTGGCCATCGGCGGTGGCGGTGGCGGTGGCGACTTGTTTGCCCATGACTTGTTTGTGGTATTGTACTGTGTTTTGTGGAATAATGAGAGTGTGGCAGAGCAGACTTTGTACATATGAAACTCTTTGAAGTGAATGGATTTTTGGAACTTGGTAGTACGTAGTACACGTGTATCATTTGGTTCCCTTCCGATATCCTATATTCGAATTAGAATTAGATAAAATTTGGAGATTAAAAACGAATAAATACTTATCACTTTACGATAACTTGAGTGTTATATTATGTTCATCAATATTTGACTTTTGAATTTCTGTTCATGTCTCAATGTATTCATGCGATAATGTGTTTTCATCATAGTGGCTCTCTCACACGAGCAACTGTCTCTTACATAAAAAAACGTGAAGAGATGAGTTTTATGACTTGTTTTGTTAGCTGGATGAGTTTCTCTAATAAGATGGATTTGAAGATCATAAAAGGGTGAAGCTTAGGCTGGACATTTAAAGGTACCAAACGGCCAAACCACGATATGTACAATGTTGAATGAGTAAAAGATAAGACATACGTATCAATATAAGACGAGAATATTGTAGCACATGTTTCATATCACTTGTGTCAAGAGACCAACGAATCAATGGATGAATGAATTTATGCTTCTTCATTTTGTGAGGCCCCAAAAAATTACATTAAATTTTTATTGGAACATCCTTTAGCCTTCGATTGTTTCTGAAAGTTTCAATTGGTGTTTCTATATTAACATGTCATGACTAACAAACATGACTGATTCGATAATATAATGCATATCTAAAAAGACACGTGTATCGATCAATATAAAATGAGAAAATTGTAGCACGTATTTTGTATCACTTGTGTTAGAAGACCAACGAGTTAATGGAAGAATAATTTTCTGCTTTCTCTGTGTGAGATCCCAAAAAGTTGCATTAAATTGTCTTTGGAACACCATTTGGCCTTCAACTGTTTCTTAAAAGTTTCAATTGATGTTTCTATATTAACATGTCACTAACAACCATGAATGATTCAATAGTATAGTGCATGACTAGGAAAACAATTGATTTGAAATAAAGAGACTCGAATAGGAAGGAAAGATAGTTTAAATTAATAATTTAATTCATATCTATAGGCCGGTTATTACAGTTACAATATAGGTATCAAGTATAGTTCTATAGATATAAAGTTAAACATTGCTTCTTGTTCACCCCTTTAGAGGATGGGGATCAAATAACTTGTTACTGGAGTAGAAATGATCTTGGGGGTATTACGAGTAATAATATCCTCATATAAATAGTTAATCCTTATTATATGTGATTGAATTTCTACATAAGTTCTATAGTACATGTAATCATAATTTATTTTAAAATGTTACATTCATGCTCGCAAGAGTTTCATGTGTTACGGATCGAGCCCATTTTGAATAAAGTGGGAGATGTTAGCTTATGGGTCCGGTGGTGGAGTGTCTTTGAGTTCACTGGTAAACATTTAAAAAAAGAAAGTGATACATATTTGAGGACCACCTCATAATATTTAAGAACAATATAATAAAATTTTACATATGATAGAAAATGTTATTTTCAACCGAATTCGTCAAATCTTCCATCCCTCACAGAAAATTATTATTAACTTGCAATCTACATATAAGGGGAAATTTGTTGCAATTTTTCATTGAGAAGGTGAAATTCTAACAGTGTCAATAGCTATTTCACCTTTATGGAAGGAATTGAAATTGATAGCAGGATAGTTTTTCACTTTTCTGAACATTTGGGGCCTTTCTGAATTTATTAAACCTTGGAGGGGCTCTATCTCTTTCTCATAATCTGGGAAATAGAACACTGCTAGACTTATCCTTTCTTGTTCTGAATTTGCAGCCACCCTATGAATTGGGCTCTTGAAAATTCCATTACTCATTATCTATCACCACCTCACATAAAAAGAAAAGAACATCAATGAACATCAAATTTTTTATTATATGATCGGGCTAACTTTCGCGCTCCTTGATTAATTTTACGGGGTACCTATCACTTTCTACCAGCAACAACTACTAGGTAACTCTCATCCACCTAGGACAAATGAGAAGAATTACGTAGTGTTTTTTTTCTCCGCTGAGTTTTGAACTTGAAACCTCAAGGTTTTCAATCACTTCATTGACCACTAGGCGACACACTTGGGTACATATATGTATAAAATTTGATTTTTTTTATTTTTATTTTTATAAATCCAAAACTAAACCAAGAAACCAAATAAAGTAAATTATTAATCAAAAACCAAATAAAAAAGTCAATCTAAATTAGAATTTGATTTGATTTTTCAGTTTAATTCAGATCCCTAAATGGAGGTACTTTCCATTTAACCAACCCCTCCTATTCCAAAAATTGATTATCAAACCTAATTAATTAACAAACAGCTCAAAATAATAGTCAAATAGTCAAATCTTCCTTTTTTTTACTTGATTTTAGACAAATTTTGAAAGAACTCTTGTCCACCCCTTGTAGATAAACCAACTCGTATAGATCGATAATGTAAAAATATTTTATGTATCAATATATTTTAATCTGTTATACCATATATACTAACCTGTTATTTAATTATTCAAGTTACTAGTTCTACTTTTTATCGTTACTTATAATATGATCTGATAGTATAAAAATATTGTACCTCGAGTTGATCACCAACATTGATTAGTAAAGCGTGGGGTATAGTAGGAACTCCATACCATTTACCATCTTTTAAAACTTGAAGGCCCTCAACTTCTTTGTCTTGCAAAAGAGTAGTGATTATTGATGCATCTGCATGAGCTTTAACTCCCAAGATTTTATCTGGTTTTGGACATTTAGGGCTCGTTTGGTGTGAGGGATAATATCAAATAGTCCCGGGATTAAATTATAGTACCGCTTATTTTGCTGTTTGGTTGACAAGTTTGGATAACTTATCCCGGGATTAATAATTAGTACCGGGATAAGTTATCCCTCTCTTTGGGTGATATAGTAATCCCGGGATAACTTATCCCGGGATAAAATAGGTAAATGACAAAAATGTCTCTTTCAACCCTTTTGTTATATCACTTTTTACATTAATGAAGGACATTTTTGTAAACAAATAAATTGTTCTTAAAATTTATTATTTTGAATACAACAAACCAAACACTCAATAAAAAATAATCCCAACACAACTTATCCCATCATAACTAATCCCAAAATAACTTATCCCAACATAACTTATCCCATCATAACTCATTTTCAAACCAAACGACCCCTAGGGTACAAGTTAAATCTAGCTTGTACCAATGTTCTTTCTCCAATCTCTTTAGAGAAAGCATCATCCTCCAAGTTTTGTGATCTTGCAAATATTTTTAGCAAAGTTCTTGTTAATATTATCACCTTATTACAATATTCTTCAAAGACATTCCTGCAATAAAATATTTGATTCAAGTTATATAACTAATTGACCATGTAATGAATTTATTTTTTATCTTCACTATAATTTAAGGTGCTATGATAAGTTAAGTTAGTGATGAGAAAACAACAAAATGATCATCTCTTATGTTTGAGGCAGTGGTGGAGCCACCTTATAGTTAGGGGTTTATCCGAATTCCTTTGGTGGAAAATTATATTATTTATACATAGTTAAAATAATTTTTTAGGTATATATAGTAGATGTCGAACCCCCTTCGACTATTTCGTGTGTCTACTTCTTCAAATTTTGAACCTCTTATTGAAAATTCTGGCTCCGCCACTAATTTGAGATAGTTTCATAATAATTCCTTAACATAAATGTACTCGATCGATCTGAAACAGTTTTTGATTTGTTAATTTTGTTAAAATTAGTAAGATTTTTATATTTCCATAAATATTTAACAAACTAAATTAGTTAGATTTGAGGAAACTGTAAAAGAAAAGATTTAATCAAAAATACCAAAACAATCCATCAATCGATAATACACTACACCATACGTAAGCATAATATATATATATAAATATATATACACATAAGAGTAAAAGTTGCACTTCAAAAAACTGCATCAGACTCTAAAAATAGCATAAATTGCAAAATCGAAAAAAAAAAAAATAGTTCCTAACGTGAGTTCATGTTAATTCTTTTTTTTTAAACAATCCCTCTACCGAGGAAATTTGTTTTAAAAAATTGAGATAGACCAAAGTTGCTGACTTTTTTGGAAAAATTAATGAAGTAAAACTATTCAAGATTATATTTAAAGGACTACTTTGAATCTATACCCAAACTTTATTTAAAATTAAAGAACTAAAACTATTCAAAATTATATTTAAGGAACTACTTTGAATCTATACCCAAACTTTATTTTTTTAGTCTTAAAAACACCTCTAAATTTAATTTTAAATTCAACGTAAATTATTAGTTTTATCCCTTAATTATTAACAACCTTAAAAATACCCGCTTACTTGACTAACTAAACTTATATTACGAATTACTTGTAATTGATTTTTAACCAACCATTTAATTATATAAATATATCTTTTAATTTGTATCTGCATAAAAATTAAGCTATGAAAGAAAGAAATTAGAGGTACATACCTAAAATTAGGAGGATTTTGAGGCCAAAAATGAAGATTTATTTGATCTTGAGGGTATGCTGTCAAAAGTAATCGATCACACCAATCTAAAACTTGTCCTTCAACAAAAATTGGGTCATTTCCATATCCTTCATATCCATCAGCAACTCGACCATATTTTTGCTTCTCTTCAATTGATAGACAAAAGAATTTCTTGATGAGGTTACGTATTTCCTCCAAATATGAACTTGACATCCCATGACCTATTACCTAATAAATAATACCCCAATCAAAAATAGAAAATTAGAATAATAACAATAATATATCCAGTGCAATCCACAAGTGATGTGTGGATAAGATGATATGTATGCAGTCTTGCTAGTTCAATATATTCAGTGTAATTTCAAAAGTAAGGTATGGATAAGGTGGTATATATGCAGTACGATAGACATACTCAGTTCAAGTGAAACATATGAAAAGAAGCATGTGAAGGAAATACAAAAGTGTAGAAGTCTTGCTATAAATAAAGGGGAAGGGAACAATAATAACAACAAATAATACGGCAATCCAATCAAATGAAACTACACATAATACCAATAAATGAAAAAGACTATAACAATAACAACGATGAAGAAAAACACAAAAATACAATAGTCAAAGGCTAAAGGAGGAACAAATAGAAATAGAAATAGGGATCCAATAGGTACAATAACATAATAATTTAAATAAATGACAGAGGAAATTAAATTAGACCTGAAAAACACCACAGGAGCTGAGAGTATCTAGCAGTTTGCTGATTTCATCCTTGTATGCTTCAGAATTGGGATTCAATGAAAGCAAACTCAGATCGATGATCGGTATTTGGATCGATGAAACAGAGCCTAAGTTACCTGCAAAAATAGTGTCCTTTTTAACGAAAAACTCTGGTGGAGGTTCTTCCCCTTCAGCAGAAATCTCTTGAATACGTTTTGGTGCTCCAACGATGCTCATTATGTTGGGAATTTGCAGTAATTTGAGTTGCAATGTGTGTGTATATATATTGTTAGTGAAAACTTACCAGATAACAAAAATACAAGATTACAATTGAAAATAAAAAATGAAGAAATAAATCTCTTCAGGCTGAGGCGCGGATATCTCGCTCTCTTTAAGGAGATTCAAGCCCACTGCAGCAAATGTTTTCACCGGTCCAGCAGTAGTCCTTCTTGACTTGTCCCCTCCAGGATACAACAGCCTAATCACAAAATATAACTCAACAACTCTGGACAAAAGTTGAGTCCAAAGCTCCACAAAAAGAAACACCTCCCTTCAACTAATAAGAACTCTCTTTTTGACAAACCTTATGCACTCTATATTTTCTTGTTGTATTGTATATGACAAACCAAATGAAGACCACCACTATTTATACTAGAAGAAGTCTTCCTAGCAATGAATAGAAAGATAATAGTGTAGTAAATAGTGAAGATAATGATCTTAGGAGTTACATAGGTTACAAGGTGTAATGGAGGAATAAAAGAATGGAATAAAGAAACACTAAGCCACCAACGGCTTGCTGTTGCACCAAAAACTTTGTAACATATGCACTAACTCCATTTGGAGTAATGTTGAATAACACTAATGCAACAGTTATGATATGCAACGGCAGCAAACTAAAAAACCACTAATGGTTGGCAGCAACGACTATACTAAGTTTTAGCAAATTAATATACAAAATATTAATATTAAAATGCTAATAAACCAACATATATATATATATATAATTATTATTATTAATAATAATAATAATAATAATAATAAAGATGATACACTCTTGTTAAGAGGCATATTCGTTTAATTATGGGAAAATGGTCCGCGAAATACTTTAACTTTGGTCGAAATTATTGTAACAATCCCAAACTTTGGGAAGGACCTATTACCCTCTTGAATTATTTAATAATGTATTTTAAATACATATATGTGTCCAACTGGACCATTTACTCAGTCAATCTTAGTTGTTGTGTCACACACGCTATTTAATTCATTAAATTTGTCAATTAGTTTAATAAATTCATTTTAAGTAATATATTTTTAAAGTCAAAAAAGAAGAAATCAAATTTGGGCAAACAAACCTTTCTTTTTCCCAAACCTTTGAACAAATTGTATTTCCCTTTTCCCTTAGGTTGATCCTACATCAAAGATCAAATCGTATTTCTTGTTAGTTCTTGATAGTGTGCTAACTTTTCTTGATCATAATTTTGATAACGTGGCTGAAATCGTGGATCTGTGACTATTCATGAACTAGTGACCCGAATCAGTAGTTCTAGAAGGTTAATCCTTTTTTCCGTGTCGTCTAACCTTAGAATTGAATGCTTCATCAGAAATTACCTAGGGTTTGGTTAGTATTGACGTTATTGTTGATTTTGATTTTTTTTTTTAGGGTTTGTCGATAAATTAGAGTTTTTACTATTCATAATTTTGTCTTGTAATTGACTTGTTACTGATTACGATATATGTTTCAGTTGTATATGCGTATCAATTGTTGATAAATTAGGATTTTTCTAGAATTTCCCTAAATTATTTGATTTGTAAGAACCAATTATTTTCTTCAATTTCTAATATTTATGTATTGCGATTGTGACATAACTTCAGGAATGAGAGCTTTTACGTATATAACAATGATATATTATCATGATAGAATTTTGAATAGTAAGAGTCGAAAATCATTATATGAGGGTGGAGAAATCACTGAAATATTTGATGTCGATATGGATAAGATGTCTTACTTTGAACTAACTAATGATATTAAAGAATTGGGGTATACTACAAGTTGCACATTTTATGTTAGGCCACCTAGGAGTGACTTTCTATTAGATACACAAACTGATGGGGAAAGTTTTGAACATTCACAAAGATTTAAAGATAGAGATACTGTTGAAGTGTATGTTTGTCACCTGGTTGATCAAGTGGATGGCCCCATTGATTTTTTAGGAATACACTCCTACCAATGAGAAATCTTTTGGTGCTTTTAATAAGGCTTAAGTCATCTATACCCACTTAAAGTTATTCGCATATTTCATTTAGACACCTTATCTTAGGCTTGTTCCAATTGAACACTTCTTTTAGTAAATTAGGATTTTTCTAGAATTTCCCTAAATTATTTGATTTGTAAGAACCAATTATTTTCTTCAATTTCTAATATTTATGTACTGCGATTGTGACATAACTTCAGGAATGAGTGCTTTTACGTATATAACAATGAGATATTATCATGATAAAATTTTGAATAGTAAGAGTCGAAAATCATTATATGAGGGTGGAGAAATCACTGAAATATTTGATGTCGATATGGATAAGATGTCTTACTTTGAACTAACTAATGATATTAAAGAATAGGGGTATACTACAAGTTGCACATTTTATGTTAGGCCACCTAGGAGTGACTTTCTATTAGATAAACAAACTGATGGGGATATTTTTGAACATTCACAAAGATTTAAAGATGGAGATACTGTTGAAGTGTATGCTTGTCACCTGGTTGATCAAGTGGATGGCCCCATTGATTTTTTGGGAATACACTCCTACCAATGAGAAATCTTTTGGTGCTTTTAATAAGGCTTAAGTCATCTATACCCACTTAAAGTTGTCCGCATATTTTATTTAGACACCTTATCTTAGGCTTGTTCCAATTGAACACTTTTTTTAGTAAATTAGGATTTTTCTAGAATTTCCCTAAATTATTTGATTTGTAAGAACCAATTATTTTCTTCAATGTCTAATATTTATGTACTGCGAT
Organism: Solanum verrucosum; assembly: GCF_900185275.1. Classification (NCBI taxonomy): domain Eukaryota; kingdom Viridiplantae; phylum Streptophyta; class Magnoliopsida; order Solanales; family Solanaceae; genus Solanum; species Solanum verrucosum. The sequence goes on from NW_026020323.1 coordinate 308,345, forward strand.
TGTGACATAACTTCAGGAATGAGAGCTTTTACGTATATAACAATGAGATATTATCATGATAGAATTTTGAATAGTAAGTCGAAAATCATAATATGAGGGTGGAGAAATCACTGAAATATTTGATGTCGATATGGATAAGATGTCTTACTTTGAACTAACTAATGATATTAAAGAGTTGGGGTATACTACAAGTTGCACATTTTATGTTAGGCCACCTAGGAGTGACTTTCTATTAGATAAACAAACTGATGGGGATATTTTTGAACTTTCACAAAGATTTAAAGATGAAGATACTGTTGAAGTGTCTGTTTGTAACCTGGTTGATCAAGTGGATGGCCCCATTGATTTTTTGGGAATACACTCCTACCAATGAGAAATCTTTTGGTGTTTTTAATAAGGCTTAAGTCATCTATACCCACTTAAAGTTGTCCGCATATTTTATTTAGACACCTTATCTTAGGCTTGTTCCAATTGAACACCTTTTTTAGTAAAAAAAAAGTACCTATTGAACATATTTTAACAATCAACTAAAAGTAAAGATAGTGTGTCATACACTCGCGGCTGACGTGGCACAGTAGCTAATAAAAAAGAGACATGTGACATAGGACCCATAAATAACAGTTAAAAATAAATTAAAAAATAAAATAAACAGAAACTATGTTTTCAGTAAAAAAAATAATTAAAAAAAACGACCTTTCTTTCCCCTTTTCTTCTTCTTCTTCCCAGAACACCCCATCCAACCCCGACGTTCGTTCCACATTTTCTTTACCAAAAGACACAAAATCGAAGCACATTCTGATAGACATTTCACTTCGGCTTTTTTCCTATCAATTTTAAATTATATGAGTTTTTTTTTTCGACGCACCCACCTACCCCTCTCCTTGAATCTGATTCAATATTGAAATGATATTTCTCCCAATCTCACTATTTTCTTAAACATTAATTAAGATTTGTTGATACTTATTTTTCTTCTATGTTGTGAGTTCCTTAGGATTTAAATTTGTTAACGATTTCGAAGAAAATAGTTTTAGATTCGTCGGAAAAAATGGAGTTCCGTCAAAATTATTTTTGATGCAATTTGATTCTATTTTTGACGACAATAGATTTGGATATTGGTGGTATCGGTGGTGGGTGGTGAAAGAAGGGGAAGAAAACGATGGCTTGAAAAATAAAAGAGGAAGAAGATGACCGGAGAAAGAATGGAAAGTAGAAGTGTGGATATGATGACAACAAATCTGGTAAAAAATAAGATTGCGTGGAGAAGAAGAACGATTGGACCTCAAGAAAGAATGTGAATTAGCTTTAATGGTGGTGATCACTACGATTGGGATGACGGAAAGTTGGTAGCAATGGTGGTTGAGTTGAGTCAAAGAAGAAGAGGAGATGTTAATTTAATTTTTTTTAAATCTTTTTTTTTTATGTAAAGATGTCTTCCACGCTCCTCTGGTGTGTGTATTACACACATGCTGCCATGTCAGCAAAAAATATTTAATATGTACAAATTTATTGTAGTATAGATGTTCAATAGGTAAAAAGGCTGAATTGAAGTGGCTAAATTCAGGACAACTTTAAGGAGTCGTGTATGACTTCAACCTTTTAATAAAGAAGGGGACAAGGGGACCACGTAGGTGAGAGGGTTGTTGATATTAATGAAAATGCTGAGTTTGAAGCTGTAACTATTTGTTGACACCAAATTTTGGTATGATATTTTTAAAGTTAATACTTTTAAGTATTTCATTCGTTAAATGATTCAAAATACATGTTTTTTCTATTTTATTGCAATTTGTTGATAATTATCCTTATTTCTCAAAATATTATGATTTTTATTGGTTAATTTTGTTTACATTGTTTTGGGTCACAGTCGGTTGAATATATTCAAGTATTTGTTCGTTTTGATTAAATCATTCTTTTTTTTGTTAGATTACATCTTTTACATGCCGTTCATTTTGTTCATTACATTTGCCAATATTCATTTTATTATTACTTTTATTAATATTCATTTTGGTATTTTTAGCACAGTCTAGAAATACAGTTAAATATGAATAATATTTACATACACATATATTTTATTAATTAGTGGTTTTGACCTACAGTTTTAAGATAATTGTATTGTACAAAGGTGATTTTCGATTTTCTATTTAAATAATTACTTGGTTATTAAGTAAATGGTGGTGGATAAGATTTTAGAGAATGAGTGTAATTTTCAGATTTTTTAATCTTTAAGAAAATTCTTTAGTGTTCATATTTTTCCGACCACCACCCTCGCCGGAGCATTTTCCGGGGAACCATCCTAAAACCCCTTTCCCTTTTTCCAGCAAACAATCACCAATCACACCCTCCTCCCTCACGCCAAATTTGGTTAACACCACAAACTACCAAACGACACCCATTTATTTGTTCCAACCACCATTAGCTCATCAATAATAGCCCTTAAACCCCAACCAAACAACAAAGAAGAACCCAACGAAACCAGCGGCAGACGCTGCCAGTCCTCCTTCCCCCTTTTCCATTTTTTGATTTTTGATTTTTTTTTTCAGGTTTCTGGCAAAGAGCTCTGAGCTCCAGAACACCTTCATCGTTACTACCAGCGAGCTCCAAATGACCACGAAAACCCCAAAACTCCAGCAGCAACAACAACCCAGAACCACCACCAGATCGCTGCCACAAGTGAACCAACAAGAAACCCATCAACTTCAAACCCAAACACATCAAATGTTCTCTGGTAACCTATCTATCACTCTTTCTCTTTTTAAGTTTTATCTCTTCTCTGTTTTATGGTTGCAAATTATTTGATATTATTTTCTCGGTGGATTAATTGTTGTAGTGAATTTTTTGTTGGTTAGTTTTATTTTATTTTTCTATTATATAGAAATGTGAAGACGACCATGACAACCAATGGCAATTCCGAAAATCTAATATGATTGAAGGGCAGAATAATAATTATTCCTTATCTATTAGAATGGATTTCTAGAAGGACATGGACCTTTCTTTTCCATTCCTAATCAGCAAGAGTCTCTTTCTTTCTTTGACCAAAAAATAAATTAAAAAGATCTTTTCAATTTTCATTTTTTCCAGAAGTAATACAAGGTATGACTTTTCTTTCATCAAATTTCATTTTCAAATGTAATACAAGATATGTTTTTTCTTTCAAATTTCTCAAATGCTTTCTTCTTCATTCATATTAAGGTTGTTGTTCAAGACCATATGAACATGTCCCTCAATTCGAATATCACACTGTAGTTATAATCAATATCCATAAAAATGTCTACATCAACTCACCCAATTTTCTTAGAATCTTGTGTTCTCTCTTTCAATTACTCTGTAGTTTTGTTCCCAAATATAATGAAGGGTGTGAATTTGATGAAAATATTTTGTAGGAAATAATAAATGGACAAACATTTTCATAATTTTGGAGGAAAAAATATAGTTAGAGATCGAGGGATAGGAATATAAGAGAGAGAAGGAATTGTTTGGAGTTGTAGGGAAAGTGAGTGGGCTTGTGTCATAAAAAAATCTCATCTGCACTAATTCACATAATTTTTCTTACCTTGTTAACCATTTGTTTCAAAAATCTAACCTTACATTGATATTTCATCAAGAAAGTAAAATTAGATGCAAAGAAGAAACAACAACAATAAGAGGGTGCATGTTTGGAAAAAGAAAGATGAAGAAGCAGAATAGATGGATATCTAATGGGACTAGATCTAGAAAGATCTTTAAGGGTATATTTTTTATTTACACAATGTTTTTTTATTTAATTTTTGTTATAATTGTACTTGTCCCCAAATTCTTTCCACGTGGCAAAAATATCAAATATAAATGCCAAACTATGTTTCTCTAGAAATTTCCATTCATGCTTTAAATAATTTTTTAACTCTTCATATCCTTACCAACAATTTTATTTTTTTCTATTATATAGAAATGTGATGAGGAGGACGACCAAGGGCACTTTTGTCATTTTACCAAAATTATCAGCTTAGAACAGTTGTACTTTATGCTGCAAAATTATTGAATTTCCCAAATACCCAACCAAATTGCTATTACAATAATGGCCACGTGTACTTCCTATCATGAAAAGCATAAAAAATATCAAAACTAGCCGTACTAGCTAAAAATGGTGGGACCCAATTTTTAAATCAATTTATATTACATTAACACCTTTACCTATTGCACTAAAATAAATATAAAAAGAAACAAACATGATTTAAAATGTATGAAAAAATAAAAAAAATGGATAGATAAATTAAATGAAATTAAAGTAAACTAAGAGTCTCACTAAATTTTTAAATAAATAGTTTTAAAATTTTGTAAAAATATTGAAGAGAAATAATAAGTATTCTTAGTGTTCAATTTACGTACATTAATGATAAGAATATTTTGATAATAGAATATTTTAAATTTTAAGATTAATCAGAATAATATTTAATTAATTATAGTAGATTGTTTACTTTATTTACTTAATATTACTATTCTTTTGTTTGAAATAAGAAGTTAAGAATCGGAACACATGAAAAATCAATACATTAATTAGAGAAGTAAAATAAATTTAAGTAGATTAATATTTAGAAAGAGATGGCAAAAATAGCAAATGCGTAATAGTAATTTTAAAAATTACGTATAAATTTTGGAATAAGATAAAATATCTGGACAACGAAATCAATATGATATGTAATGATCTATGTATCAAAATATCGTGTTAATTTAACATTTAATTCTAAATATATTTTTTTAAAACAGAGAAAATGCATTTATGTTTTGAGATTATTTGAAATTTTTTCACTAAACTAATAAAATTAACAAAAATACATATTCCTATAAGTTATTGTGCATGAAAAAAGAGAACCAAAAACACATTTGTATCATGCTAAAAAAATTATGTTCATTAAGATAAATTATGCATATATATAACTTCATGTGATAGTGAAACATGCTTCTTAGTTCTAAATTTTATGTATGAGTGATAAATAAAAATCTTAATCTCTCTGTTTCAATGTGTTTGTTCTATATTGACTTGGCATGAAATTTAAGAAATTAAGGAAGATTTTTGAACCTTCTGATTTTGGATTTAAAATATGTTAAATATAGTAAATGCCTTTTGATCTTGTGATCTTAAATATGTTGTGTGGAGTTGAAACTAAGAAAAGAAAAGGGACATTATTTTTTAACAGATTAAAAAAAAAATATGACAGATTAATTGAAATGAATAGGATAGATTTCAAGATGATAATACATAATGATTCATGATTTTTATATAAGATATAATTCAATCTAATAGATAAATTAACTCTGAATCTTAATAAATTTGTGTCTTATAGTAATAAATTAATTAAGTAAATATTAGACTTGAGAGTTTTACAACAAAAAAATGAATCTACCATCGTTAATATCAATTATACTTTAAAATATTTTTGGGTTAATTTAATTTAGTATTATTTATTTAGTATTCGATATTCATATTGGAGTTCGATTAATTCTAATGTGCTCTTAAATAGGACCCATTCGGATATAGTGCTCCCTATTAAGAATTTTTTTCATATCAAAAACTTAAAATTAAGATATTTAATTAGGAAAGGAAAAACACCATTCAATGCAGTGATGCGCTATATTCTTTGATGGCTATTTTTTGATTTTATTTATACTAATTTTTTTACCAAGATCAATAATAATTAATGTTGATCAGAATGCTATAGAAATATCTTTAAATATTTGTCAAATAACGATTAATAATCGATTATATTGGGCCCGTATCACGGGCCTTAAGAATCTAGTATTTATTTATGTATATGGTAATACTAGATAATTTAAGGCCCGTGATACGGGCCCAATATAATGAAAAACCATTTTATGGGCTCAATATTACAATATTATTTATATTTATAATAGAAATTTAATTAGTTTTCTAAAAGAAAAATTATTATGACATTTTCAAATAAACATGATAAAAAATAACAATAATAAAATATCACATGCTCCAGTGATTATTTTAACATCATGTCAGACATGTATATTCGAATTGAATAATTAATTAAATGATTTTTTTTCTATTTTACTTGAAAATTATTCAAGAGAATAGATTAAAATTACGAGTCTAAATATATTAACAATTTTCATAAACTATATGAAGCAATAAAGTCTATTGATCCATATATAGATTAATTTTGAATACACTTAAAATTTGTTTTATAGGTGTTTAACAAACAAAAATAACGACCTACTTAATGAAAATTAGAATGAATCATCACATTCTTTACAAAGTGATAAAATGTCACGACCCAAAAATGGACGTGATGACACTCGTCTTAACCCACCAAGACAAGTCAGCCTAAAAATCAACCATTACAATAAAATGCGGAAATTTTTATAATAAACTCAAAAATACCCCCAAAATCTAGTTGTCACGTGCACAAGCCTCTAAAGTATTACAATTGAATCAAAAGAAAAATACAAGTCTCATATGACATTGTTTCTAGAGTAGAACAAGATCATAAACAGGAGTAAGAAGGTCTGCTGAATTGACAAACAACTACCTCACAAATCTCCAAGAAGCCTCGGAAAAGAAGAGAATATATCACAAAGGTCCGGGCTAGTAACCTACAAAAAAATGTAGTAGCAAGGGGTGAGTACCAAACCACGCGGTACTCAGCAAGTAAACCTCTAAACACAAGCTAAGTGATAAAATACGGGAACTTCTTACACCCCAACCGAACCTCCACAACTACAACATGCATAAAATCAGCCTAACCTAACAGTTCACAATTCACATAGCACATATCTCAATAGCAACATTCTAACAATCACATGTTCTCAACAACAAGCTCAATATTGATCAATTACAATCTCCACGACTACAACCTGCTTAAAACCAGCTCAACCTAACAGTTTACAATTCACATAGCACATATCTCAACAACAACACTCTAACAATTACATATCCTCAACAATAAGCTTAATATTCACCAATCAAAGTTCCACAGAAAGGCACTCACAAGATCAGCAAAACACAATATCAAGTTCACTAATTATAAATATGTGCAATGCAATGTCAAGTATAGTGATGCATGTCTGACCTAGTAATACACACTCGTTGTCTCTCAGTTCGGGACCCATGGGGGACATATCTGTCCATGCATCTATCGCGGCGCGTGATACGACCCTCGATAATAGTAACAATCGCGGCGCGCGATATGTGCCTCGAAAAATAGTATCCATCGCGGCGCGCGATATGTGCCTCGAAAAATAGTATCCATCGCGGCGCGCGATACGTCTCTCGAAATGGTACATCCTCTTATCACATAACACTTATCACAACCATGTCTCAGAACCAATGGAAATGACGTGTTCACACAAATAATGAGGAGATGACCATTTTCATAACAATACACAATTCACAACAATACAACTGTGATACAAGTTCAACAATGATTCAACAAGCCTTTCAACCCAGTCTCAAACATCACACATCAACAATTAAACACATTGCCTTTTATTACCCCTTTTTCATCATTAGAAAATAATCAATATGTACAAGTCAACCCATCACCAAGTCTCATTACCCCCAAACACATATCACAAGGAAATACACGAATTCCATACACTTAACAAGGGTTTAGAAATCCACTTGCCTCAAATAGTCAAACAATCACTCCGGGACTTGACCTTTTCCCTTTCATTGGACTTCTAAATCAATTCAATCTATTCAAATAGATAATCACAATAAGAGTTTGAAACAAACAACCCCAATATTACTATAGGTTTACCTAGATCCAAAAACTCACTCAAATGTATAATCAAGCTCCTAATCTTGATACCTATTAACATGTCAAATCTCATATTTTCCAAATTTCAAGTCAAGGATTAGGTTCCAACATCTCCAATATCATAAATATAATAATATTCATATTTAATTACCTATCTTAATATATATCAAATCTTGAATCATAATGTGATAACTATAGGAAGATTCCTAAAATTTAAGCTAAGTTCCACCATTAGTAACCTCGACCACCAAACAAACAAAGAAGAAGAAGAAAAATATAAAACAAGGAAAACTACGCAGAATTCATCCTCAATTATATTTAGATATCATTGTCCTGCAAATACCTAACTCATTATTACTTTCTTACTAAACTCTCTCAATATGGCCGCAACAAAACAAATTGAAAGCAAAACCACAATTGTTTTATATGGTTCAAATCGTCCTTTACAACTAATTTGGCTACAAGTTTTATCTCTTCTATTTTACCACAAAATAAAATCACATGTCACAATAATGATTCCATAATCAAGCCACCGCCGACAACATCATTAGTAAGTAACCAGTTTTTACTTATAGAGCTACCAATGGCATCCAGTGGCGGATCCAGGATTTAGAATCTGTGGGTGCCAAATAGACTTATCGATTAAATTAGTTTTATATTTGATTAAATTATTTGTCTTTTCGATATATATCATAAATCAATCAATAAAATGTAAATAATAAGATATTGCACTTTTATTGAGTATTTAATGAAATAAAAGAAAAGTCAAAGGAGTAATAATGTAATTAATTTAATTTAAGTCAATAACAATTATAAAAAAATAAAAATAAAAATTGTGCCAGTGCTTGGAGCCTTTTTTTTTTTCTTAAAAAATGTCTGCATCAAATTTCTCAAAAAAATAGGTACAAATGGGATTCGAACCCGTAACATCAGCCTTCTAAAGTTGCCCTCCTACCATGGCACCACAAGACAATTTTGTTCTGTGGGTAGCACGCTTTATATTTATATAAATATTATATATATATACCTATGTATATATAGAGTTTCCGTCGAAGTTCGGGGGTGGCGTGGCACCCCCAAACCTCTGCATAGATCCGCCACTGATGGCATCGCCAATCAACAATCATACTAGCAGCAAATTAATATAATAACATAACTTATCATCCAACCATTAATATACTACTCTTTTCCTATAACAACAATACATAAACAAAATAAACCTGAGGTTTTACCTGAAGCACGAGTCACTTTTCTTGTGGCGTCAAACCGTGCCCACCGCCTCTCTATGATTATGGACTAAAATGTTAAACCCTACTAACTTATTTTTAATGTATATGGTCTGAGTGACATGATATAATAATTAAATTAAGGGCTTGACCCATTAACCACCAACTAAATAAATTAATTATTTAATAAATTTTGTCAATGAACTAATTGTAGTTATTGAATAGTTCAAAATTCTCAGACCAACTTTACTGACGAATCAAAAATGACTCGTGGCAACTATCGATAGTGATAAAACAATAATTTTGGGTTCAAAAATGACCTTCCGGGTCATTACATTATCCACCACTAAAAATCATGTTCGTCCTCGAACATAAAGAATAAAGAAGGAAACCAACATTACTAGAAGCTTGAGGTATAATTTTCAGAGTCAATGGCTATCTCTACAAGTGAGCCCTTCCTTAAGACCATTCCCCATCACGAGCAACTACTAAAAACTGAACTCTCGAGTCAAAATTTGACAAATCTACAAATAAGGATTGATTACCAAGCCATAAACTAACCCATGAACCCAATTTAAACTGAAACCCACTGGACCACAACACCATCATCATGACAAATCTTTTCTCACATAACCAAGATAACATTCTAAATCAATACCGGCTATAGCTAGAAGTGACCCTGAACCAACCACCACATATTCATATTGCACAGACTAGCATAGATTTTTATCAAGCTTCCCTTCTCACAACACAATCTTTCCATAAACTTGAACTATAAAAATATGATCTTTAGACATCGCATACTCCTCAAAGGGAGAATCAAACTTATCCAACCCAAAGAAGGAAATGGTTAAGTAAACACCCAACAAGCGATACACTTCAACATGCAGAACCTCTAGCAACACTCTTAGACAAGTGCAATTCTTCACAGTAGTTATTATATAGGTTCTCATAAGCAAGGTTGTGTGTGTAGAATCACTAGTATACTTCAACTATCTCAAACAACACCAAATCTGCCATAACTGAAATGATCAAGTCTACCCAAGATGCCACCCTACTAAGAGGACAAATATAGGATCTGTACACCCGATCCACCACTAGGGATTCACCCATAGATATGAAAAAAAACGTGTGGGTATAGACAACAAATCACACTCCAAACCATATTCAAAATGAAGTAGATGGTCACATAAGAATATACAGAACCAAGGTCGAATAACACTAGATACTCCTTCCATAGTGCCCATACAAACATTTTTATTCATCTGGCTCTATCTCTTTGATTTTTAGCCACCCACAATCAATTAGTTTAATCTACATTACAATCGTAAACATTACTCGATTCATTGAATCTCACATGATCTTCACAATACTCCATTAAAATTAACACTCCTAATACTAACAATTCATCATAACCACGCTGATCATTTACCTTACTCTCAAACCGTTACTAGTATCAAAGTCTTTTAACAAACACATTATCACCTCCAAAATTTTCAAACTATATATGGCGCTCTCTCTTTCCAAATAAGAATTTTATGATAAATACGAGTCTCACACAAGGCTGGTAGCACTAATTTCAAATTTGACAGTACCTTTCCATCGAGATAAAGCTATTGAATCACACACAATGTCAACTCCACGCAATCTTTCACATACCAAGTTTCAACTACCATTCAAACCATCATATACCTCATGCCAAATCTTAGAGAAATTCTTAGTCACTCTAATAATTCGGTATACTATAAGCTCATAACCCCTACTCACTATCAAATGCCTATGTAGCATATCATAAATGTTTGTATCGTCCCATCAATAAAGTAGTTTCAATCCCTTCGAATCCTCATTAATCATATAAAACTGTAGGTCTACACTATTGATCATCAATAAGTTACCTATCATAATTTGAACAATCTAGCTTGACATAACCACATGGAATCTTCCACACATCATTGCTCGTCAACCAAACAAAACTCAATCTTTAGAAAAGTTGATGATAATTCCTAGTAAGTCTGTACCGAACTAGTTCACATTTCACAGTTATATCTAAACTCATAGGCAAAAATTAATAAATCTTTCAACTATAAACCAAGGGTTTATACAAGAGGTCTTATTCCTTCACTTTTCTTAAATCTTTCCCATGACATAATATTCTAAATATCTTGAACTCTTCAATACACTAGACTCTTGTTCCTTTTGTTGTCTCACTCACCAATCTTATTCTTTGGCCAACAACCCTTGGCATTTTTACCTTATCCTCTAAATAAAAACGTTAAATGAAACCCTTCCTTAGGTCCATTGAAAAACCCAAAATAACACACTTTATGACTCAAATCATGTACAAGTCCTTCCAAATGTTCAATATTCAATGTGATCGATCATTTCTTACCTTTTCTATCCTTACCTTGACAAAACATACTATCACGAACATAAACTCAACTTTTGAATATAACTGTGTAACACAATCCCATTATCTATCAACAATAAAACACTTATCATCACACTCGAGTCAAACGTCTATAGACTTCTTTCTCAAATCTTATCCAACAACTTTCAACTGATATGAATGACACGTAACACTATCACCATAACCATAGTAAAACAGATGGAACCACATGTCTCTATACCTAAATTCTCAATCCCTTTGAAGATACCTCTTTAGCCCTTGCAATAAGAGAAAATATTCCTGCTCTCACCTCTTTCCGAATGCTACACTACATCCCACTATATTTTTCATTATGACTTTAGTTGCTTTAAGTTCTATTCGAGCAACATCCCAACTCCTCATAAAAAATTACCATACAACCACACTACTCACAAAATAGTAGTAAACCATACCTTAGACATTCTAAAGTCATCATCACCATACAAAATTCTTTTAACCAACAAAACTTATCATATAGATGCATTCCAACCATAATTTATCACGAACTCTTGTTACTATCATGCTTAGTTAGCCCTTTCCATCACTACGAAGTCAACCTTGTCATCGACGATACCTCAAACTCAGTTATATCAATCAAATTCAAAAGACTAACTTAATTTTATATGCACTTTCTTACTAAAATTCTCAAGTACCTGCATACAAGTATACTAGTTGAGACTTCTTTTACCTATAAGTTTGTCATCCTAATATCGATCCACTTCCATGGAGCTTACGATGAAATTACCACTCATTTAAAATCCTTGAGATACACTTCACAACCTAAACACATCAATATCGTACCAATGATCCACCACTAAAATTTTCCTAACAATATAATGCTTAACCCATTCGTCTTTAGTAACAAGCTAGTTGGTTTCTCAAATATGAATGCGACATCAAACCTTATTATACGAGCATGTGATACAATTGATAACTCTTTATGTAGTTAGTATTCACGCTTAACAATCAACATATTCGTTTCCATATACCACTAGTACCACATCGTGAAAGTCCGTTACATCCATCACTAGAACACATCATATCTACCGAGAAGATTGAACTCAAATAGCCCACACATTTCTGCCGATCAAGTAACTCCAATCCATTACCAAATTTGTTCGGTCTCTCATCCAAAGCGATATGCACTCTTTCAGAGATCAGGTCAAAGACAGAAGTAACACACTTTATAACTCGAACCAGTAAACATCAATACAGTTGTAGTAATTGTATCATGACCTCTTTGATGTACACTCAATCTATAAAATTGTAGTAGAGATTCTGATCTCGATTAACGCAACATTATTCTCATCATAAACTAAACAACCCATACCTACACAACTTTATTAACTGTAGCTTCCAAAGTTAAAATATTCATTATCTAGCCATCCTTTTAATTATTCCACTTCCAATTATCGAACCACTAGAGTTATTGCCTATACCACCCAAGTACTATTCCTTTTTCTAGATAACTAACTTGAAAAATATAAGTCATTCATGAAGTCCCTCAAACCATTGTTCAACCTCATCATTCAGATATCCTCATAATGTTTCGTCAAGTCATCACCTAACTCAACCCCTTCGAGTCGCTTAACATTCTATATTTGACCACATATCCTTTTCATAAGTCTATCACTTCCACGTTTGTAACAAATCTAACATCCAAGACATATACAACACACCAAATACTCACATGAGGAACTATGCATGAGTCATCACATAATACAGAGAGAGAGAGAGAGTGGAATGAAGTGATACAGATTAGAACAGACAAAGATTGCACGATAGAGATTCAAAAAGTGAAAAGTTTTCCTAATAGTTACTATATCCTGTTGAAGATAAGTACAAACGTCTCCGTACCGATCCTCGAATTCTACTTAGACTCGGCTTGTACACACGTGAGACCTATGAACCTGGGGCTCTGATATCATTTAGTCACGACCCAAAAATGGACGTGATGGCACTCGTCTTAACCCACAAAGACAAGTCAGCCTAAAAATCAACCATTACAATAAAATGCGGAAATTTTTATAATAAACTCAAAAATACCCCCAAAATCTGGTTATCACGTGTACAAGCCTCTAAAGTATTACAATTGAATCAAAAGAAAAATACAAGTCTCATATGACATTGTTTGTAGAGTATAACAAGATCATAAATAAGAGTAAGAAGTTCTGTTGTGTTGACAAACAGCTACCTCACAAATCTCCGAGAAGCCTCGGAAAAGAAGAGAATATATCACAAAGGTCCGGGCTAGCAACCTACAAAAAGTGTAGTAACAAGGGGTGAGTACCAAACCACGCGGTACTCAGCAAGTGAACCTCTAAACACAAGCTAAGGGATAGAATATGGATACTCCTTACACCCCAATCGAACCTCCACAACTACAACATGCATAAAATCAGCCTAACCTAACAGTTCACAATTCACATAGCACATATCTCAATAGCAACATTCTAACAATCACATATTCTCAACAACAAGCTCAATATTGATCAATTACAATCTCCACGACTACAACCTGCTTAAAACCAGCTCAACCTAACAGTTCACAATTCACATAGCACATATCTCAACAACAACACTCTAACAATTACATATCCTCAACAATAAGCTTAATATTCACCAATCAAAGTTCCACAGAAAGGCACTCACAAGATCAACAAAACACAATATCAAGTTCACTAATTATAAATATGTGCAATGCAATGTCAAGTATAATGATGCATGTCTGACCTAGTGATACACACCCGTTGTCTCTCAGTTCGGGACCCATTGGGGACATATCTGTCCATGCATCCATCGCGGCGCGCGATACGACCCTCGATAATAGTAACAATCGCGGCGCGCGATAGGTCACTCAAAAAATAGTATCCATCATTGTGCGCAATACGTCCCTCGAAATGGTACATCCTCTTATCACATAACACTTATCACAACCATGTCTCAGAACCAATGGAAATGATGTGTTCACACAAATAAAGAGGAGATGACCATTTTTATAACAATACACAATTCACAACAATACAACTGTGATACAAGATCAACAATGATTCAACAATTAAACACATTGCCTTTTATTACCCATTTTTCATCATTAGAAAATGATCAATATGTACAAGCCAACCCATCACCAAGTCTCATTACCCCCAAACACATATCACAAGGAAATACACGAATTCCATACACTTAACAAGGGTTTAGAAATCCATTTGCCTCAAATAGTCAAACAATCACTCCGGGACTTTATCTTTTCCCTTTCGTTGGACTTCTAAATCAATTCAATCTATTTAAATAGAGAATCACAATAAGAGTTTGAAACAAACAACCCCAATATTACTATAGGTTTACCCTAGATCCAAAAACTCACTCAAATGTATAATCAAGCTCCTAATCTTGATATCAATTAACATGTCAAATCTCATATTTTCCAAATTTCAAGTCAAGGATTAGGTTCCAACATCTCCAATATCATAAATATAATAATATTCATATTTAATTACCTATCCTAATATATATCAAATCTTGAATCATAATGTGATAACTATAGGAAGATTCCTAAAATTTAAGCTAAGTTCCACCATCAGTAACCTCGACCACCAAACAAACAAAGAAGAAGAAGAAAAATATAAAACAAGGAAAACTACGCATAATTCATCCTCAATTATATTTAGATATCATTGTCCTGCAAATACCTAACTCATTATTACTTTCTTACTAAACTCTGTCAATTTGGCCGCAATAAAACAAATTGAAAGCAAAACCACAATTGTTTTATATGGTTCAAATCGTCCTTTACAACTAATTTGGCTACAAGTTTTATCTCTTCTATTTTACCACAAAATAAAATCACATGTCACAATAATGATTCCATAATCAAGCCGCCGCCGACAACATCATTAGTAAGTAACCAGTTTTTACTTATAGAGCTACCAATGGCATCGCCAGTCAACAATCATACTAGCAGCAAATTAATATAATAATATAACATATCATCCAACCATTAATATACTACTATTTTCCTATAACAACAATACATAAACAAAATAAACCTGAGGTTTTACCTGAAGCACGAGTCACTTTTCTTATGGCGTCAAACCGTGCCCACCGCCTCTCTATGAATATGGACTAAAATGTTAAACCCTACTAACTTATTTTTAATGTATATGGTCTGAGTGACATGACATAATAATTAAATTAAGGGTTTGACCCATTAACTATCAACTAAATAAATTAATTATTTAATAAATTTTGCCAATGAACTAACTGTAGTTATCGAATAGTTCAAAATTCTCAGACCAACTTCACCGACAGATAAAAAATGACTCGTGGAAAACTATCGAAAGGGATAAAACAATAATTTTGTGAAAATTTTCAAAAATGACCTTCCGGGTCATCACATGAAAGGATGGAAAAAGTTATGACTTTATATCTTGTCTTTATATTCATTAAAATTAGGAGAACAATTTAGTATAGTAAGATTATTTTTTCTAAATTAATTTATATACCTGATGAATGAATGTTTTACCTCGAATAATGTGTCATGACCCAGAGCATCATGATTGGCACCGACACTAACCCTCCGGTGGGAGAACCATTTATAATAATTAGCTAACCAACTTAATCAAAATACTAAAGCATTTAATTTACAGAAGCAAGTTAAATGCTAAGGAAAGAAGTAGAGTTCCCATAATTGCGGAAGTAATGCCTAGAACCTGAAAGTCAATATAATGTACCAAAACTCTAACAATGAACCAAAACTCTAAACAAGAAGGGTTACAACCCCAAACTAATGAACTAATAACTAACTAGAAAGTCTAAGTCCGAAATGTGGAGATAGACAGAAAGAGAACTCATGGCAGCCTGGAATAACTAGCAGCCTCAGAAACTACCCGTTCACGCTAAGATCAATTTCGGGAGTTCTACTCGCCCAAATTCAATTCCATAAAGTCATACGGATTCCTTAACGTCTTAGCTATTTACTCATGTAATCAAAATCATAATTAAATCACCCAATTGCTACCAGATTTCCCTAGACCTCACAGACTTTGATTTTATCCAAATCTGGACTAGGTTGGAAAATCTCAAGTGACTACGAAAAAGTTTTTCGGCCTAAAAATTTTCCCCGTTGGCTTTTCTACAATGACAGAATCCGATCGTTACAATAGATACCAATTTACCCATCACTCGTCCCCGAGTGAAAACTTAGGAAAAAAAATAGGCTAAAGAAGGAAATGAAGTAGTACCTGAATCGAGAACAATTGGGATACTTGTCTCACATGTCCCTCTCGGTTTCCCAAGTAGCTTCCTCAACTGGACGATGCTTCCATTAAACCTTCACGGATTTAATCTCCTTGGTCCTCAACATACGCACATCGCGATCAAGAATTGCAACCAATTCCTCCTCCTATTGGAGGTCTTTTTCTAACACAATTGAGTCTCACTTAATGATAAAATCTATGTCACCATGATATCTCTTCAACATGGACACATGAAAAATCAGATGAACTCCCGATAAGTTAGGAGGTAAAGCTAATATGTAAGCCACTGGCCCTACACATTTAAGAACCTCAAAGGGACCACTGTATCAAAGGGACCATTTCAGACTTAGCTTACCTTTCTTGCCAAATTTCATCACCCCTTTCATGGGTGATACGAAGAACATTCTCACCAGTCTGAAATGTCATGTCTCTGACCTACTCTAGGTTGCTAAAAGTTTGGTTTGGATGCTCCTCACTTTATCTTAAGCATCCTTCACTAAATAAACCCCCAAAGGTTTCACATCTCCAGCTCGAACCATCCTATGGGTGATCTACATCCCCTCCCATATAATGCCTCAAATGGTGCCATATCAATGCTCGAGTGATAACTATTATTGTAAGAGAACTCACACAAAGGTAATAACTTATCTCAATGCCCTCCAAAATCAATCACACATGCCCTCAGCATGTCTTCCAACACTTGAATAGTCCTCTTCGATTGCCCGTCTTTCTGTGGATGGAAAGCGATACTAAAAGTGAGTTGTGTGCCCAATTTATCGTGCAATTTCCTTCAAAAATTAGATGTGAATTGGGTACCACGGTCTGAGATAATGGAAAGGGAAACCCCATGCAACCTCACTATCTCTTTCACATAAACTTTAGCCAATTGTTCAGCATTATAATCTATTCTTACTAGAATAAAATGGGCTGACTTAGTCAATCTATCAACTACTACCTAAATAGAATCAAACTTCCCCAAGGTCTTGGGAAGACCAACCATAAAATCCATGGCTATCCTCTCCCATTCCAATTCCGGAATTGACATTCTTTGAAGCAAACCTGCAGGCCTTAGCTGTTTATACTTCACTTGTTGACAATTTTGACACTTAGCCACAAACTCCGCTATATCCTTCTTCATACTCGGCCACTAATAAATTCGCTTCAAATCTCGGTACATCTTGGACACACTGGATGAATTGAATATCGAGAACCACGAGTTCTATCAAAAATTTCTGAATCAAATCATCAACTCGAGGAACACAGATTCTTCCTTTAAAGTTGAGCACATCCTCCGCATCAAGAGTGGTCTCTTGTGCCTTACCAATCACAGTCTTCTCCTCCAAATTTTCATCCTCAAATTGTTTAGCCTTGATCTCTCCAATGAATGTGGCCCTCACTTCAATGCTAGCTAACACCCCACCTTTCTCTGAGATGCCCAACTGCATGAATTTTAGACTCCAAGGTCTGGAATTTCCTTAGCCAAAAGTCACTTGGTTATACTCAAGCAAGCTAAACTACCTATACTCATCGCTTTCCGACTCAAAGCGTCTGCCACCACATTAGCCTTGCCCGGATGGTATTGAATGGTCACATCATAATTCTTGAGTAACTCCATCCACCTTCGCTGTCTCAAATTCAGATAATTTTGAGTGAACACATGTTGCAGACTACGATGATCAGTAAACACTTCACACTTAACACCAAAGAGGTAATGCCTCCAGATCTTAAGAGCAAACACTATCGCTACCAACTCCAAATCATGTGTTAGGTAATTTCTCTCATGCACCTTCAATTGACGCAATGCATAAGTTATAACATTCTTATCCTGCATCAACACAATACCCAAACCAGAATGTGAAGCATCACAATAAACAATAAAATCCTTACCCTTAATCGGTAATGTTAGAATGGGTGCGGTGGTCAAAAGAGTCTTGAGGTTTTGAAAGTTCTCATCACATTTTTCAATCCATTCGAATGATATTTCCTTTTTGGTCAAATTTTTCAAGTGATTGGCAATAGAAGAAAAGTTCTTCACAAATCGATGATAATAGCTAGCGAGCCCAATCGTCATAGAGCTAGGCCGAA
The DNA here is from genome assembly GCF_900185275.1 of Solanum verrucosum. Classification (NCBI taxonomy): domain Eukaryota; kingdom Viridiplantae; phylum Streptophyta; class Magnoliopsida; order Solanales; family Solanaceae; genus Solanum; species Solanum verrucosum. Next base: position 327,096 of record NW_026020323.1, read on the forward strand.
CCCAATTATTAACCCCTTCAATCTTTTGAGGATCTGCCATTACCCCTTCTTTTGACACTATATGTACCAAAAATGCATCAGAAGTCAACCAAAATTCACAGTTAGAAAATTTAGCATACAACCTTTGTTTCCCAAGAATACCCAGAACAATATGAGGATGGTCGGCATGTTCTTCCTCACTTTTCGAATAGACCAAAATATCATTAATAAGAACTATGACGAAAGAATCAAGAAATGGCTTGAACACCCTATTCATTAAACTCATAAAAGTTGCAGGCGCATTAGTCAAACCAAATGACATAACTAGAAACTCGTAGTGCCCATAGCGGGTCCTAAATGTCGTCTTGGGCACATCCTCAGGCCTAATTTTCAATTGATGATAGCCAGACATTAGATAAATCTTGGAGAAAATTGATGCACCTTGCAATTGGTCAAAAAGATCATCTATTCGAGGCAAAGAATATTTGTTTTGAATAGTGACCCGATTCAATTGTCGGTACGTAATCTATACACATTCTCATACTACCATCATTTTTCTTAACAAACAAAACTGGAGCACCCCATGGGGAAGCACTAGGACGAATAAATCCCTTATCAAGAAGCTCTTGGATTTGAGCCTTAAGCTCTCTTAATTCTACCGGAGCCATGCGATATGGAGGGATAGAAATAGGATGAGTACCAGGTTCTAAATCAATGCAGAAGTCTATATCTTTATTCGAAGGCATACCAGGCAAGTCATTAGGAAACACTTCTCTAAATTCTGACACCACATGAATAGACTCAATAGATGGACTCTTAACCTCAACATCCCTAATATGAGCTAAATAAGCCAAACAACTTTGCCCTACCAGTTTTCTAGCCCGAATGGAGGATATGATCTTAGCTTGCTTAGGCTTGTACATCCCTTCCCACTCTAACTTTTCCCTTCCCAAAATTTCTAGAGTTACAAACTTAGTATTACAATTAAGCACAACATAATAGAGGGACAACCTAGTCATGCCTAAGATTGTATCAAAGTTAGTCATATCCAAAATTACCAAATCAGCCCAAGTCTGAAAACTCATAAACAAATTAGGACATGCACGATAGACATGGGTGACTATGACAGACTTTCCAAGTGGGGTAGAAACATGGATGAGAGTATCAACTATATCACAAATCATAGCAAATTCTGAGGCAAATTGCATAGATAGGTATGAATAAGTAGAGACCGGATCAAATAACACATTAGCCATCCGATCACAGACAAGAATAGTACCTATGATCATTGCGTCAGACGCCTCGACCTCATTATTGCCCGGAAAGGCGTAACACTGAGCTCTATCATCATGACGATCAACTTCCCAGCCTGGCAGCAATGTACCTTTACATGCATTACCATTTCCTCTACCCCCATGGCCTCGCTGATTTCCTTCTCGCCCACCTTGTGGACGCCCTCGACCATTATTCCCATTTCCTGCGGGTACCACTGCTCTAGATGGCTGCTGTGCGGAATCCAACACTCGTGGGTGGGGACAATCTCTCCTCATATGCCCAGGATCTCCACAGTTGTAACATGTACGGTCAAAAGATAGTCTGTTGCCCGTTGAAGGCGCGACTCCCTGGCTATCCTGAATTAAATTATGAGGTGGAATTCCCGAGTAATTACCTGTAGATGCGGGCATAGCGGACTGAATTGGCTTGGCTGCAAGCATTGGCCTTCCGGACCCCTGGTGTAAGAACCCTGAAAGTTACCCGAGTTATTAGCCTTTTTAGCCAATGCCTTAGCCTGACCATTTCGCCTCACCCCATCCATTTTCTTCACAAAGTCTGTTACCTCATTAAAGCTCCTCCCTATAGAGGTCATATGAACAGATAATACCTGCAACTCAGAATTTAGTCCCCTAATAAATAAACGAATCATCTCCTCATCAGTAGTCACCAATTGAGTAACATATCTAGATAAAGCATGGAACTTGGCCTCATAAGCAGCCACATACATACCACATTGCTCCAAAGCCATAAACTCATCCTTCTTGCGATCCCTCAAAGTCCTAGGCACATATTTTTCTAAAAACAGAGCATGAAACTGGGTCCAAGAAAGTGGGGGTAAAGCTGAAGATCTGCATTTCATATTAGCTCTCCACCACTACTTAGCCTCACCTTGAAACTGAAAAGTCACAAACTCAACCCCATGCTGATGGACAATTCCCAACTTATGAAGCCTCTCATAGCAATCTAAGATAAACTCATAAGCATCCTCACTCTCAGAACCAAGAAATACATGAGGTTTTAACATCAAAAACTTAGTCAACATTTCATGCTCATTACCAGTCATAACAGAACCCAACAAAGGACAGAAGAAAGCATCATTACCTCCAGTCCCACTTACCTTGGGCGCAGTGATAGCAACAGGGGAATCAGTAGGAGCTTGAGTTGCTTGAATAGAGGGAAGCACTCCAGGACCAACCAACCATTTCAAGAATGACATGATCTGCTGAGCTAACACTTGGTCTAAAGGAGGAATACCTGTAGTTTCAGCCTGCACCTCTTCCTCTTGTCCAACCTCCTCAACATTTTCAACCTCAACATTCTCCTCTATCTCTTTATGATGCACAAGAGGGGCCTCATTTAAGGGAGCATTTTCGAATGGTACCCCATCTCAAGTAAGCGCCACTCTTCCTCGGCCTCTACCCCTGCCTCGATCGCAACCTCTCGTTGCAGATTACTCAGCTGGAGCATTGACGGGAGCTACGGGCCTGATGCCGTTGAATCTAGTGTTAACCATCTGCGGACAGAAGAGTGAAGGAGGTTAGATATCAATTTGAATCACCAGATACCAATTGGAATCAAGTTATATCACGAAAGAAGACAAGAGAAAGGAATGAGATTTCCTAAAGTCCAATAGCCTCTCGAAGAAAAAATATAAACGTCTTTGTACCGTTTCGCAAGACACTATTGTTTTCGTTTTGCTACATCGAGATCAACGAACCTAGGCTCTGATACCAACTTTGTCACGATCCAGACTGTCGCGATTGGCACCCACACTAACTCTCCGGTGGGAGAACCATTTATACTAATTAGCTAACCAACTTAATCAAATTAGTAAAGCACTTGAGTTACAGAAGCAAGTTAAATGCTAAGGAAATAAGTAGAGTTCCCATAAACTCCAAACAAAAGTCTAACGACAAACTAACATTGCAGAAGTAATGCCTAGAATCTGAAAGTCAATGTACCAAAACTCTAATAATGAACCAAAACTCTAAACAAGAAGGGCTACAACCCCAAACTAATGAACTAATAACTAACTAGAAAGTCTAAGTCTGAAATGTGAACATAGACAGAAAGAGAACTCATGGCAGCCTAGAAGAACTGGCTCACCCTTGAATTCGAATGACGATCATTGATCTTCTAAGCGAGGTCTGCCAATAGCCGCTTGAAGATGCCCTGTACTCAACAAAGAAAGAGCAAGTGCAGTATTAGTACACAACCAAAGTGTACTGGTAGGATCACTCGGCTATCCATCTAAGTGCAACATATATAAATCATACAACAATATAACAACATGCATACATCGAACATATATAATATCATCATCATTTAAGAACAACGTATAATTTCACATAATTCTCAATATACAGTTATGTCAACTCATTGGTCCTCTCATGGAACCCAAACCCAAATAGTTAGAATACCGGAATGTGGCAACCGATCCCATAATTATACCGAAACATGACAACCGATCCAAGTTAGTGTGTCGAAATGCAACACCCTATCCATTCAACAAGCCACAATCACAATCACAAAGTATATTCTTATAATCATACAATCAAGTCATGATTTATGGCATTCATCATTCATATATCCTCATTTACAATTAATGTCATCAAAAATGCATCATTCGCATACATACATGTATAATAATGAAGCAAGAACAAACATGCATCACACAATCATAGAATCACAACCATCACCTACCTCAAAACAAGCTTGAAACCCTAAAAAAGCTTGATCCATTCCTTTCTGGATTCATTATGCTTTTTCTTGGTCTACAAACAATCAAAATAACACGAAAATCAATAAACAATCACTAATTACCCGGATTACCAACAATTTTATCAACCCTAAATCGTACACATGATCCCAATTATCTAAATTAGGATTGTTTCCACCACAATTTCCAGATCAAACCCTCCCCCATCGATAATTACCCATTAGATTACGTTCTACTGATCGAAAAACGGATTTGGGGAGTTAAAACCTTAACCTAAGCCTTAAAAATGGTGGAAAACTGTCAAAAATCGCCTGGGGTTTATTTCTGACTTAAGTCGCGTCAGACCCGCCATATCGGTCCTGCCCACTACAGTGGTCCCGCCCTGGCGACAGAAATTACCGTCAAAACGACTTGCACGAAACAGTGAGCTATTTTAATAATTCCAATGCCCCCATTTCACAACACACCTTCAACCAACAACACTCAAAACCTACCCGTTCACGCTAAGATCAATTTCGAGAGTTCTACTCGCCCGAATTCAATTCCGTAAAGTCGTATAGATTCCTTAAAGCCTTAGCTATCTACTCATATAATCAAAATCATAATTAAATTACCAATTGCTACCAGATTTCCCTAGACCTCACAGACTCCGATTTAATCCAAATCTGGACTATGTTGGAAAATCTCAAGTGACTACGAAAGAGTTTTTCGGCCCAAAATTTTTCCCCGTTGGCTTTTCTATAACGTCGAAACCCGATCATTACATAATGAAAATTTAAAAATATTAAGAAAAGTTAATATAATATATATTGCAGTAAATTAACATGAGGTAGTTAAAATAATAATATATATAACTTGATTAAAATGATTTTATGTGATGTTAAAATAATAGTAATAAATAAATATATGTTTCTCAATAAATTATATAATGACATATATGTTACGTGAAGCTTTGGGATTATACATAAAAAGAGAAATCAAGTAAATTAGATACTTCAAAAATTATCATTACAATCCAAAAAGAAAAGCAACACCATGAAATTGAGAAGTCTAAAGAGAACCAAGGGAAAGGACATAACTCATAAAGAAAGTGAAGAAATAACAAAATGAGTTAATACTAACAATAATGACTAAGGATGTTTCTAGAACTATTTAGTTTTCTTGTTATCATTCTTGGTAGATTTTTGTTGGCTGAAATTACATTTTTACCCTTGATCATTATTCACTTTATATATAGAAAGATGTTTCTAGAATTATTTATTATCTTTCTTAATAGATTTTTGTTAGAATGAAATTACATTCTTACCCTTGGTCGTCCTCCCACTTCACTCTTCTATATAATAGAAGTAATTGATATTTTATAGATCTGTTCAAAGCTTGCCTAATTGATGAATATTTTGTATTTTTCCGCATGTTGTTTGTCACGATCCGAGCCTACACCCTGGACATTGCCGGCACTCGAAGATTATTGTTGGTCCCCAAGTGAACCCTCATCCTGGTTGACTACAAGCGAAAGACTAACTCAAGCATGCAAGAGCTTAAAAATTAAATAAAATTCATGAAACTTAAACACAAGCTTTAACTTAAAAGAAAATTGAATAAAAATAAATTATTCCACTCGCCATAAAATAGGCAACTTAAGTCTTTAAACATTTAATAAAATAAATAATACAGACTTCTCAAGTATACTGACTATCTATGAAGCCTCTAACTGATAAAGATGGAAATCGGGACAAGACCCACGACATCTTGACTAAACTGAAAAGTAAATGAAATCCTCCGAAAACAAGGAGGCTCACCATAGCTAACTCGAACTCCCGAATGTATCAACGAATCTCATATTGATGATCCTGAATACATGTGTCTGCATCATGCGAAGATGCAGGACAAATGGCTCAAAACGTGGAATGTACGAGCATGTAAGAGGAATTCTAAAGCATAAACATAAGCTTGAAAAGAATCTGAAAGGAACTGAAGAACATACCTGGCTCAACTCACCTCAACATAACCGAACTCATTTCAATATAAAGTAGTTTAAAACAAGTGCAATCTAAAGAAAAGTTGTTTAAAACATGATGTCAACTCTGTGTGTATGCAAAGATACAAATAACTCTGAGATGTATGTAAAAATACAAATAAACTGATGTATATAAAAATACAAAGTACTGTTGTGGGAGTTTCTCTAACCGACAACCATCACATAAGAGTTATTGTGATGATACAATGATCTCCCACACGCTGCCAGCGCAACTTATACCTTGCCAGGGGTATATGACCTAAATTACTAAGTAGATCCACTAGTCTATGCGAAAATGATTAATCCAAAAAGTATGACCCTTTTCTACCCATTATGGCTACATGGTTTATGGGGGTTGTGGGTTCTCTGAACGCTCCCCCATATCGGTGCTCAATACTACTCCCAAAATATGATACTAACTTTTTATGTTTTAAAAAACATATTTCTTCTGTGATTTGAGATTAGTGCTCAAAAACTTAGCTCAAAGGCTATCTTGGAAATCAAAGTTTCCCCTCTTGCTTCATTTAGAAAGCGATTACTCTTTTCTGAAAACTATCCCGAAGGCCCATTGGAAATCGAGGTTTTCTTTCTTATTTAAATGTGAAAAAATTTTAAACCCTTTGGGAATACATAGTCCCCATATACTTTTGAAGAAATGAACTTCAAGCTTTACTATTTACTCTTTACTCAACTTGAACTTTAAGTCTTAAAACAAAGTTAAAACGTTTGTAAAAGACTTCTTAAAATATGGTTCATGTCGAATTATGGACGTGAACTACTCAATGCAAAGTTTTCAATAACCATAGATGAAACTCAATACTTGGAATTCAAGAACTTCAATGATACGACTCACTTCAAGATTGCTCAACTCATAGGGTTCATGTGGAATTATGAGCATTAACTACTCGACTCAAGGACTCAAAGGTACTTCACATCTCAAGACTGCTCGACTTATAGGGTTCATGCAGAATTATGGACATGTATAACCCAACTCAAGGACTTCATGGCTAACATGTAATAGTCCCATGATTAGGAATATAATCTCAAAAAAAAAAAGATTAGAAACTCAATACTCAAGACTTAGAACTTGAAGATACTACTCCTTTCAAAGATACTCAACTTATGAAGTTCATGCGGAATTTATGGGCATGAACAACTCGACTCGAAGGTCTACACAACATGGAACTCATGTAAACTACTCTTCTCAATCTCATACTTACTTACTCAAACTTAGTTCGGAAATTTTTTTGGGGTGTTACACTGTTAAAATTTTACATTATTTGCATTATTTTACTTTATTATAATTGACTTTGTGAATTTTCAATTTGCTTATTTTAGAGTTGAGTTATTGTATCATTGCTCCATTTACTCATTGTTCCTTAAATTTAGTTTCATTTATTGATGTTCTTGCTTTAGCATTTTATTAATTGTTTCCATTTCTTGGATTGATGTTATCAGTGGAATAATTTTGAATATTTTGGTTTATTTGTATGAGTTGTTTAGTTATATTTTGTTTTATGAGTTTTGAGCTATTTTTGTTGATAATTGGCCAATGAAAAAATCTCTTCGTTGGTTTTGGAGGCCTCCCCATGTTAAGAGACGAGAATTTAGTTTAAGTTCATATTCTTTATATGTTAATAAGATGGATTTTTATTTTTAAGTTATTATTTAATTTGTTTATTTTTATTCATATTTATTTATTATAACAGTTCTATAAGTGTCTTTATAGGTACCCAGATTTGCTTCCCATTAAAGCTATTCGAATGAAGTTTGAACAATATTTTTCTATTCATTATTGTATATTATTGACGTTTGGTAAACTTAGGCCGTTCTTATATTATTATTTTATTTTATTATTTGTGTATATTCTATGTTTATTATACTTGTATATTATTGTTATCTCCTCCTCAATTTGAAAAAAAATGAATTCAGTCGGGACTCACAATTGTGGATTTCGAAGGATGTCTAACCCCTTTCCTACAGAATAACTTGAACTTCTTACCTAGAATCTGTTGGTTTCGTACATATTTTTAATTAATTGTTTCCTAGTTTTTTTCTAAAATTAGGTGGCGACTCTCTTTTTCCCCTTTTAAATTATTATTTCCCTCTTAACCTTTTTAATTTTTTTTATTCTTTTAAAATTGATTGTTTTTTTAGTCACCGCGACGTTGCACCAATCCATGAAACACATGCATAGTAAAAGTTAATGATTCTGAAGGTAACGATAAGCTAGTTTTTCAGAGTTTCTATATATATATTTTGATGCTTGCAGAAAAGCTTTTCTTGATGGCTGTAGGAAATGTATTGGTTTAGATGGATGTTTCTTGAAGGGTGTAACCAAAGGACAATTGTTGGTTGTTGTGGATGAAGATGCCAATAATCAAATGTTGCCTATTGCATAGAGTGTAGTAGAGTATGAAAATAAGAACACATAGACATGATTTTTAAAATTGTTGATAGAGGACTTAGGATTAGGTGATGGCAGAGATTACAGACTCATTTCAGACATGCAAAAGGTATGTTTTTTTTGTTAATTTACTTATGTTTAATGCATCACTATTTTTGTTACTGCAACAATAATGTGTTGTTGTTCATTGTAGGGGATTACATCAATAGTTATTGATCTTTTACCAGAAGTAGAGCATATGATGTGTGCAAGACACATTCTTGCTAACTGGGCTAAAGATTGGAGAGGTTTGGAAAGAAGGAATCAATTTTGGAAATGTGCAAGAAGCAACTTCGAGGGAGAATTGAAGGGAAATTTGGCTCAAATGACATTGCTAGATAACAAAGATATTGTTCTAGAGTTACTTCACTACAATGTAAAAACTTGGTGCAAGATATACTTTAAGACTGATGTTAAGTGTGATAGCATAAATAATAATATGGTTGAAAACTTCAATGCTTGGATCTTAGCTCCAAAGCATTAAACCATTATTACTATGCTTGAAGAGATAAGGGTAAAGGTAATGACTAGACAAAGACAATTTCATAAATTTACAGAGAAACATGGTTAACAAATATTTCTCCAATGGCATTGAGAGTGTTAGCAAAGAACATAGAAAAGTCAATGAAATGTCATATAGAGTTCAATGGAGAGAAACTTTGAAATTTCAGATGGATCTTATGTCTATACAGATTGATATGAGGAGTAGGACCTATAATTGTAGATCATGGATGCTTAAAGGAATACCATGTTCACGTGCCATTGTTGTCATTCTTTACAAGAAATGGGAACCAATTGACTATATTGATAATTGCTACAGTAAGGAGATTTATCTAAGAATCTATTGTCATTACCTTCAACCAGTGACCAATATGAACATGTGGCCTGATTTAAGAAAACATCATGTGGAACCACCAGTTTTTAAATCTATGCAAGGAAGGCCAAGAAAGATTGGAAATAGAAAGTGTTAGGAGTAAAAAAAAATCTGAAAAATTACCAAGAAAAGATGTTTACATAACTTGTAGTATCTATCATGAAAAAAATCACAACAAAAGAAGTTGTCCTTTGAAGATATGTCATTTATATGTTATTCCTTATTTATAGTTTATATTTGATATATGTGACTTGTCATCTATTTGATGTTGTAGGATTTTGTTGCTGCTAGATCAAGTAATGAAGCAAGTACTTCTAGAGCACTACCTAAACCTAGAGGAAGGCCAAGAAAGACACCTACTACTACTATTATTGAAGCAGTTGTTACTGTTGGAGAAGCTCTTAAACCTAGGGGAATGCCAAGAAAAACAAATATTAATCCTGATGCACCTCCTAGAGCTAGGAGAAGGCCAAAAAAAAGACAATGATTTTGATGTTGAGGCACTTGCAAGAGGCAGAGGAAGAACTTGTGAACCTATTGCAACATCAACTATAGGCAGAGGTAAGACTCTTGAATCAATTTATTTTCAAGCCCTTTTATAAATTAATTTTCAAACCTTTTGCAGCATCAGTAAGAGACACTACTGCTACAACCACTTTCTCACCTGCAAGAGGAAGAAACATAGGCCTTGAAAAAGCTGCTACAACACCTGCAGGAGGAAGAAGCATATGCATTAGAAAGGTTGATGCATCAATTGCAAAGAGAAGAGGCATAGGCATTGAAAGGGTTGATACAACACCTGCAAAAGGAAGATGTATATGCATTGAAAGGGGTGTAAGATGAAGAGGTAGGGGAAAGAGTGATGCAACTGTTCAAGCACCAGGGACGGGAAGGGGTTTGAACAAACCTCTAAGTGGTATATGAGTTCCAAAGAGGACATCTTTGTATGAATGGTTTGAAAATCCAACAAGTTACACTACAAATGCTCTACCAAATTCACATGTTTCACCTGTTCATTCTCAATCTAATGCAGTACCTACTAGAAGGTACAGTTGGAATAGGAGGTTCTGTTGTTGAAAATGACTTTACAACATACAATGTAAGTCCTAAAACCTCTGTTACTTTTGAATTAACTTTAATGTTTATGTCTTCACTTTGTTCTTACATATTACAGCCAGGACTCCCAAGTACTAGGATACTACATATTGGTTCTAAATAGCCTATCAAGCCTACTGATTTTACTGGGGAGCTTGGAACTGGTGTAAAGTGGAAGGCAAAAGAAGCAATGGCATCAAATCAACTGAAAGTGATGAGGGATGAGATGAGAGTAAACAAAATATAGAAAAAGGCTTCTTCACAATCCAAGGAACAATAGAAGCACTGTTAACATGTTGATAGTTTTTTAGATCAAAGATGATGTAACATTGTTAATGGACAAGTTATTTCGCCAAACAATATAATCTTGTTTACAAGTTTGTAGGTTTTGAAGTTGTGATGGTCCAATTGAATATCTATATTAGCTTGATTCACTGATTTTGTATAAACCAACTAATGTATGTTACATTTGCTTATGTTAATCCAATTGTGCTTTCTATTGTACTTTGTATATGCATTTATGTTCATTGTTTGTATTAACTATTTGTGCTAACAACTCGTGTTAATCCAATTGTGCTTTCTATTGTACTTTGTATATGCATTTTACATTAAACATAAATAGTTTCAAATTAGCAACATACATGATAAACATTCATAGAAACAAGGATATTGCATCCAACACAAAATCAAGTTCATTGACTTTACCATACATACTAGCAAACATAAACACTTTCAAACTTACATCAACCAAAGGAAATGCTTCAACTACCTATTTTGATTCAAGCAACAACCTACGACCTAATGAAATGCTTCAACTACCTATAATGATCCAAACAACAACATCAACTACCTATTTTGATCCAAACAGCAACATACATGATCAAGAGACACAACATGAAAATTCTAGTGAGGCTACATTAACTACTCCCTTTCTTCTTCACCTCAATCAGTTTCTCTACCTCTTCACAGTCTGAAAACACTCATTCCATCTCTTTCACACTACATTGTTTTTCCAACTGGGTAAAGACAGATTGATCTTCCATCTCCGTAATTTCTCTATCGTTATAGCCTATGATTTCTTTTATCTTTTTCATTTTATTTACATTTGCAACTAATAGTTCATTCATGTCTTCATTTTCTTCACCAACCTATGAATGATGAACTTAGATCGTTCATTAACCGTATCATCCCTCCAACGAAATTATTTACACTTTTGTGATCCATAGTATGGGCAAGACCAAAATCTTCTACCCGGATTATTATCAGACCAAGAAGTTTTCAAAGAGAGCAACAAATCATGAAAGCATCGCACTTCCTCATTCAACTTTGGATCATCTTTATCAAAACAAATGTTGTTCAAATCCAATTTTACATCTTTCATGGATAACCCTAACAAAAAAAAATAGAAATCAGAGAAAAGAAATTAGAAGCCCTAATTAACAATCGAACAAACAAGACGAAAAAAAATGTTTTAAAGAAAATAATTCGTTTAAGCTAAAAGCTTACCTCTTAAGCCCTACAATGGTGATCTTTCATATATGTGTTTGAGTGAAAGAGGAAGTGGGTAAAATGAATTATAAATTAGAACTATAAATCGGTAAAAAGAAATGGGTATAGATTAATGACTGAATTGATACGTGGCAATTATTGATTGGCTCAAAAAAGATTATTATGTGCCCTACGCACCTGTCCCTCGTGTATTCATGCAATGGTCCAGTTGGGCACGTATATGTATTTAAAATACACTATTAGGGGAGGAGGGGGGGGGGGGTAATAGGCAAGGTCGTCTTAACCACTAGGTCACTAAAGCCATCGCTTGGGTCCCCATATTTTTGGGGGGCCCCAATTTTATTTTTTAAATACTTATACATATTACTTAAAATTATATGTATTTTAAAATTAAAAAAAAATGTAAGAAGTATAAAATAAAAAAAAATAACGGTTAGTTTTCCCTACTTTTTTAAGGGAATGAAACATTTTTTGAAACTAATTTCCTTAAGTAGGAAATTGTGTTTCCTTATTTATCTCCTAAAAATTTGACCTTATATTATTATTTACCCGGAAAAGGGTCAAAATTGCCCCTAAACTATGTGAAATAGACCACTTATACCCTTCGTTACATTTTGGGATCAAAAATGCCCCTTCTATTATCCTAAGAGATCACAAATGCCCTCAAGAGTTAACACCCCAAATTATTAGTGATGTGGCAAGCCACATGGGACTAATCCCTCCACCTAAGCATTGCCAACTAAGATTCACTACAAAAGAACTTGACCTTTAGTGGCGACAAAGTCGCCACAAAATCCCAAAATATTGCCACTAATTGTTATGAGTGATTTTTAGCAGCGACTAAGGCTCCAACAACCATTCGCTAGTAAAACCTATTTTTTCAACAAAAAAATATGATAATTAATTTTCGATTGTAACCTAATTTTCTAAAATAAATAACTTGTCATATCAATATTAAAAACATCCAATATTATTACGAAAAATCATCAAAATTACTTTGCGATTCAAATCTCCTACTATATAATGCATCATTGTACATTTTATACATTTACATATGACATAAAAATAAAACTTACAGTGTCTTAAAACTCCTACTTAATCGATATCATTTTTTATTTTTTTTAAAACAATGAAGAAAAAAACACAAAATTAGAATTTAATGTAAAAAACTTTTAGTGACGATTTTCTGGGCTTTTGTGGCAACTGTTATCGCCGCTAAAGGTCAAGTTCTTTTGTAGTGAATCCTAGTTGGCAACGCTTAGGTGGAGGGATTAGTCCCATGTGGCTTGCCACGTCACTAATAATTTGGGGTGTCAACTCTTGAGGGCATTTGTGGTCTCTTAGAATAACAGCATGGGCATTTTTTAGTCCAAAATGTAACAAAAGGTATAAGTGGTCTATTTCACATAATTCAGGGCAATTTTGACCCTTTTCCGTTATTTACCTTATACTCATCTTTTTTCTTCTCTATTTTCTTATTTTTATTCTCAATATTGAACTCTCTCCTAAAAAAATGATTTATTGTTGCTTACAAGTTAAAAAAGAACAAAATTTGCTTTTGAGTGTCTTCTTCAAAATCTTAAGAAGTGCAACAAGCAATCATTATATTGAAGGAACGCAACACTATTTCAATATTGTTATATCAACTTATCAAATTCGTGAGCCAGATTTTATTATTCTAACTTTATTTTATAATTTTTGTTGAAATTTTGTTATTGTTGATATTCTTAGTTAGTAAGTATATATATTCTCGTTATAGTTATTATTAAGAAAAATAATACAAGTAGAAGATAATGATTTAATGGAAATACTCAATCAAATAAAAAGGCTTGATTCTTTTCCTAATGCATATATTGCTTATAGAATAATGTTAACAATTCCTGTAACTATTTCCTCGATCGAAAGAAGTTTTTCGAAACTAAAATTGATAAAATCTTATCTAAGATCAACAATGTGAGATTGAATGCATTAGCTATATTATCAATTGAAAAAGAATTTACTAAAACAAATCGATTAGAAAACAGTAATTAATGACTTCAAATCTAAAAAGGCTAGAAAAATAGATTTTTAATAAATATATAGATGATTTTCTTTTTAATTGAAAAAAAAAATAATTAAAAAAATATTAGGGCCCCTCTTTAATGTTTGACTTTAGGCCCCCAATCTTGTTGAGTCGGCCCTGGTAATAGGCCCTTCCCAAAGTTTGAGATTATTACATTAATTTCGATCAACGTTAAAATATTTTTCAGACTCTTTTCTCTTTAATTATACAAAATTTAGCGACAGATAATAAAATGGAGCATCTTAGATTGTTGTTTCTTGTTATTATTTATTATGTATGTATGTATATAAATATTACAAAATCAGAGTTGATTACTTCCCTCTGTCTTATTTGGCATTGATATAAAATAAAATACTTGTATGGGAATATAACAATTCAATTAATTCCTCCAAGCGTTTATATTCTTCTGTCTCCTTTTGGTATGAGAAGAAAACAAAATGTGTTCTATTCTTATTATACTCACTAAAATGATTCCTTCCCATTGAAGTCAATGTGTGTGTGTTAGAAGCAAAATAGATCTTAAAGAAGGTCTTTTTTTTAATTTTTATATATATTGAAATTAAAATCTTTATTAACTGCAAACAAACATGGAGATGTCACAATGTAGGGATCATTGAATTAGTTATATCCCGAGCTTTTAAATTATTTATTATTTCGCCACAACTTAGAAATCCAGCAAATGATGACACTTCTTCTCGAGGACACTAGTCTATGAAGTGAGTTGAGAGCCATGAGGTCTGAGGCTCAAGAACCTGCAAATCAAGTTAGAATATCTTCTTGATATCTTCATAACCAAGTTATCACAACCTTCATTCATATATAAACGCCAAAGATAGTGAAGAACCTAATATTTGTTTCCTCATAAAACCATCTCTTACTCCGAACAAAAAGTATTCTATGAAATTCATAACAAGAAAGTACTCTAGGAAATTAGTAATTTACATGATGTACGTAAGTCCTAATAAACAAAAAATTTAGAAAGCTAGTTAGAGAAACAGGGGTGACTAAACTAAATGAAGATTAAAAAAAAATAGGTAGGCATATCATACTTAAGCTGCATATATACTGTGTTAACTTCAATCTCAACAACTCATTCAGAATCTGTTGCATGCATGCGTCTAGCTCGGACTATTAATAAGTGTAGGGAGGAAATAACACATATACGATTAAGAACAGAACTTACTGACTCTAAATTTTGGATTTGTCACTGATTCAACACATATATATATATACCAAGAGTGCTCCTATAAAGACAAGTCCTAAGTTTGTTCTGCTTCCAAGCCAGCTTATTTAAATCCAAAAAGACTACGAGGATCCATGGCTAAATCAACGACCGATTTGAGCTCATCCCAGTTTCCATGACTAAACAAATACTCCTGATCTTCAGCACTTGTGTTCCAAAAGATTGAATTTGATGATGTGAATGGCGATTCAGGCATGGTCGTAATTAGTTGGCTATTATTGTAGTAACTGTTTCTTTGATCAACTTGATAGTTTAAATTTCCTCCAGATGATGCATTTGTAATGTTCTTTTGTGGAAATGCCATCTTTTTGAAATTGATGACATTATTGGAGTGATCATCACTGATTTCGGATTGAACACTGCATGCCTTAGAACTTGTGTCACCGAAACTTTGTTTAACAACGGGCTGCTGCTGCTTCCAATCTGGTGTGAATCTTTTGTAATTGGAAATCCTCTTGAATATTCTGCAGAGAGTCCAAACTTCCTGCAATTTTATGAATTTTGTAAGTGTTAATGATATTCGATATACAAGAAGAGAACTAAAAAGAAGCTTTGGCTAATTAGGTGATCCAATATCAATCTGCCTCTAAGCATAATAAGTCATGAGTTCCTTGAAAAAAGGAACAGGAATGTGGCTAAGTTTGAAGTGATTGAGCACCTCCACCGACCGATAGGTTGAGGGTCTGAGTCATGTTGTTAAAGGTCATTCAGAAACAACCTCTCTAGCTACCCCACAAAGGTAAGGGTAAGATCTGTGTGTATCTTGTCCTCCCCCTGACCCCACTTGTGGTATTACACTGCGTATGTTGTTGTTGTATATTATATGCCAGAATACTCGGAGATGAAGTAATCCAAAATTTCATGTTGTACCAAACATGAAGAAGAGATCATCCTGCATCTTTTTTGTAAAAGTTAGATTACAGAACAGGTCTGGTAGAACACATCATTAATGAGATTATTGAACTCTCAGGCAACGATATTTTCAAGTTCGTTCATACCTATATAAAGGGTAATATGATAGAGATCAACTAGCTAATAATCAGTGTAGTCTCACATAGTGAGGTCTGGGGAGGATAGTATATACACAGACCTTACCTCTATCTCATATGTGACTGTTTCTAATAGACCCCCGACTCAAAACAACAGGTAGAAACATAACAGTACTACAACAAGATAATACTACAAACAAACTACACGAAATAATAGATAGTCACAGAAATCAAAGAACAAGAAACTACAAGAGTAGTCCATCGAAAAACTTACAGCTTCAGGAGCAATGTTCTTGGGATTAGGGAGCTGTCCATTTGAAGTATTCGTCTTCCAAATAGGTGGGAGACGAAACTCATGCATCATCCAATCAGTTTTAGTACCTTTTCCAGCACTTCCCCTATAATATACTAATGATTTCTTGAGGCCAATGCACTCGTTGCTTTGTGAATAAACAGGCTTGTCAATTCCTGTTGCTTTCCAAAAACCAGATCCTGTTACTCTATTTGGTCTTACACTATTTTTGTACTTTCTTCCTCTCATGCTGAAGAAATACCATTCTTTGTTATCACCTACTCTGCACATCACTTCTTCATACAAATGAATTTCAACCAAAAGTTAGAAAGAAAAAAAAAAACAACAACCAACAATTAGCTTACAAACATATATCTCAAATGAAAAATATGTACAACTTCAAACATTTACATCGTGCTCTCGACTTCATATATAGTTACATTTATATATGCAAAAAAGTTGTGATATAACACAAGGTCTTTCAAAGTGTTGGAAATGCATTTGATTGATTAGTTATCCGTGAATCTAGAAAAAAGGGTTGAGGAATGGAACAAATGTATAACAAGATTTCTAGGAATTGTTGATTGATGCTGAGCTTACTATTGTGCAAAGTCTAATCTCATTGGTTAATTAAATTCAACAGGTTATCGCTCTCAAGGAGTGCAGATTTATAATAGGCATACATAAATTATTGTATGTCACTCTAAATATTCTATCTTAGTCTTGCTCAATTTAAACCCTTTAGACTTCAAGGTTTGTCTCTAAACCTTCAACCTATCATTAACTATATCGCTTGTCTCATCGATCAATACTATGTTATCTACAAAGAGTATACACCATGACAACTCTCTTTCGATATGTCACGTGAATAAATTATCACCAAGGTAAATAAAAATAGACTAAGAGTCAATCCTTGACATAGCCCTCATCATGACTACAAAGTTATCCGATTCTCTTCTCACTATCCTCACTTGGATTTTGACTTCATCATACTTATATTTAATGACCATAATGTAAATTGTAAGCAACAAGTATACCTTTAGCCTTCAAACACCTTCAGGAAAAACCTATGTGGACTTTATTGTAACCTTTTTCTAGGTCAATGAACACCATATGTAAATCTCTCTTCCTCTCGATCTACACTACTCCATTTACCTTCTAACGAGATGTATGACTTTTGTAGTCGAATGCCCTAGTATGACTTCAAATTGGTTTTTGGTGATAAAAACACACACATTCATCCTCATCTCTATCATCCTCTCCTAAACATTCATAGTGTTACTTTGCAGCTTGATACCTCTATAGTTGTTGTAATTCCAAATATCACATTTGTTCTTGTACAATGAAATCATTATACTCTACATCAATTCTTTGGGCATTTATAACGTTCAAAATTTCACCGGAATCTCATTAGTCTAGTCTCCCTCCCCCTTCTCATGCATATCTTACGAATAACCTCCTCATGTCCCTATAATATCCAGAATTTCAACGACTTTTGGAGTGTTGAAAATCACCCAACACAATATTCTTGCCACCCCTTCATTCGAGAGTTTATGAAAATATGTATGTCATCTTTATCTCATGTGTGTCTCTTCCACCAATACTTTTCCTTCCTCATCTTTAATGCACTTCACTTAGTTCATATCACTGATCATCTTCTTACTTTTCCAAGATATTGATCTGATTATTATTGATAGTTATATGGAGTTATGTATAAAATTTACGCGATTTTCTTGGTTTTTCATGTGTATTAGTCTATTAAAAATAAAATTTCATCGTTTATGTTTTGTAAGTATAAATTTCATCGATTTCATATTCTCTTACATGAATGACATATTATGTTTAACTTATAGTTAAATATTTTATGTGTCTCATATTATTTGTTCGCGTTATTAAAAATAATTGTCTGAAATTACTTATCAATTCATAAAATTAAGATAAAATTGATTTATATTTTTCATTTTATCCTTAAAATTATTATTTTTTGAAAGCTTAAACATTGTATATGGCTCCAAAAGAAATTCTTCATTATTAATTTTGATATAAATTGATAAAAACACAATAAATAGAATTATTAAAAGAATAAATTAATAAAAAAAAATTTAGTTCACAATTTCTTTTAAAAATGTATAAAATGAAAAATAAACAAGTAATATGAGACAGAAGTTAGATCGAACATGCATTTCTTTATCTACCACGTATTATGTGGACAAAGATATCGTCGCCGTTGCTTCTGATACACTCAAGCAAATTATTATTAATTATATATAAGAGTAATATTGTTTTTTTTTTATTATTATTATAATATTATAGATACTATATATTATATTAGTCAAAACAAAAATTCGTGCTGTCTTGTTTGAATTAGCTAATAATGAAAACTTGGTCAACGACGACAGTGGCAAAGTCACTTTCTAATTATCTTTTTTTATGAATTATTCTTATGATTCCTACAACTTTGGGGCCAACCCCTTGGTCTATAATTGTTGCATGAAAAGGTCAAACAAATATATATACACATCCTCATCAACTATTTTTTTGAAAAGAATAATGTGTTATTATATTAAAATTATATAATTTTACATTTCTTATCCTATCCTAATTAATGACATTATTTTATAATTACAAATCATCACCTACTTATTAAAGCCGCAAGTCCTAAGAAGAAAAATTCTTTTTAAAATTTCAGATATAGTCAAAACACATTCACATAATTAGAAGAAATACAGAGAGACTAAATATATAAATATTTTTTAAATTTTATATTACTTGTTTCAACTAGCGATTAGATACTTTCATCGATTCCTTTCATTCATGTCACATAATTTCATAATTGAGAAATATAGTAGGATGAGCTAGAGCCGTAGAGGAATGTTTTGTCCAAAGAATTTGGCTTATCACTAAATATGTACATAATTAATAATTTTATTTTTAAATATTTGTAGCTAAATAAAAATAGCAATATATTTTTATTTAATTATAAAATTTATCTATCACTAATTTATGTATTTATTAGTAGTGGAAACGGATAAGCTAGCACAATTTCTTAGTCTTCTTGACCTTTAATTCTAATCATCTTTAAGCTGGTTACGGACCTAAAACAAATTTGCTAAGTATTTTATTAATCTCTTTCAATGAAACCAAGAAAAAAACATAATCAAGAAAAAGGTAACATAAAGTAACTTATAAGTATAAAATCTGAACAAAATTTTTTGAATTCACGTGAACGGTAGATTCGCCATTATATTTGAACATAGATTTGTGCAAAATGTTAACATAAATTAACTTGTATATAGGGGTGTACATGACCGGATTGGTTCGGGTTTTTCAAATATCAAACCAAACCATTTGTGTCAGATTTTTAAATCTATAAACCAAACCAACAAAACTCGGGTTTTTCAACCTCGGGTTTTTTCAGATTTTTTCGGGTTTTTCCAGTAAAATATTTAAACAAACATATAATTTACTTGTACTTCAAATATTTCTTTAGTCCTACCAAAATACAAATATCTAAGGTGTTTCTTAAGAAAATAACACAAAATATGATATGAGTAATGACACTAAAATATCCAACAAAAAAATAATAATAATGAAATCACGTAAAACAAATATTGCAAATTAACAAGTCATAATGAAAATGATCATAATTTAAAAGTACTAAATCATGCTAAAATAAGTTTAATAAGTATTAGTTACATGACTAAATATTAAAGGATATTAAAATTAGATTATGTATTTGAATTGTCTAAACCAATGTAAAACCAAAGAACAAATATTCAATATTATTGTCATTCTTAGTGTTGAATTGATTTTCATTTTACATTAGTATTAATTTGATTTTGATTTAAGCTTTATTATAATTACCAACATATGTGGACTATAATCTTTATTGAACCATTCAGAATTCTAAGTTTCAAACTTGAAATAATATATTAAAAGATAAAAACTATGAAAAGTATAAGAAATATTTAAAAATTATATCAAAGTAAATATTTTTATGTATAAAATAAAATTTTAAAATTATATATATAATGTCGGGTTGGTTTTTTTTATTTAAAATCAAACCAACCCAAATATAGTCGGGTTTTTTTTTTCAATACCAAACCAAGTCAAACCAATCACTAGTCGGATTTTTTTTCTCGGTTTGCGGTTTGATTCGGTTTTCGGTTCGGTTTTGTACACCCCTACTTGTATATATAAGTTCTGAATAAAAATTATTGAATTCATGTGAATCATAGATTACTGAATGGTTTGGCCAATTTGAACATAGATCTGTGCAAAAAGATAACACAAAACAACTTGTATATATAGAATTTGAGCAAAAACTATGAATTCACGAGAGTTTAAGTATATTAAGTAGATTGACCAATTTATTTGAACATAGCAAAAAGATAACATAAAATAACTTCTATATAGAATCTAAGCAAAAACTGTGAATTCACGTGAGTTGTAGATACTAAGTAGATAAACCAATATATTTGAACATAGACTTGTGTAAAAAGATAACAAAAAACAACTTGTATATATACGATCCGAACAAAATCTATGAATCCACATAAATCATAATTACCAATTAGATCCACCTTTTGACATAGAATTGTGAAAAATAGAACATAAAATTACCATATACGACCTGAATAAAAACTACTATAAATTAACATGAACCATAAATTACAAGTAAGTCGATCCACCTTTGAACACAAACTCATGATAAATGGAACATAAAATTAGTCAATTGTATATATACTCACTTGGAAGATCCCAAGGATCATGTTTGTAAATATCAACCTCTTTGATTAGATCAAGTTTGATCTTTTTATTTTCCACTTTGCGTTTAAGATAAAACCCTACAAGCTCTTCATCTGTGGGATGAAATCGAAATCCTGGAAGCAACAAATCATTTTCTTCATCATCATCACTATTTTTATCTTACTTTCACATACTACAGTACTTTCCATTTTTTCTACTCTTTTTTCACTCATTTTTTAAAATTAATCATATGAGCTAGTGCATGGATATTTTATAGAGTTTTTGTTAGTCAATAAGCCAAAGAAGAAAATAAAATATAATAATAAATAAGAGAAAGACAAATTATATAGTATTTAATGAGAAAGGTCTAGAGATTGTAGTTGCTTTGGTCAAAGACCACCGAACTTAATTTGCCTATTTTAATTTGTTGATTATTCAAAAATGACTAGAAGAAATATACTTTATTCTGTCCATTTATTTTATGTGAACGAATTTTTATTTTATTTTTTTGAATTTGGTGGTCTTAATATGCTTCAAGTATTTCTATGATTGTATCATCATGTCACATTTAGATTGAAAGGGATAGTTTATAATTTGATTATTTCTAAATATTCATATATGTTACTCTCTTCATCACATATTAATTGTTAAGATTATTAAAAATATTTGTTATATTACAAAAATAGAGATGAAAATTAATTAATTCTTCCTATTTTTTCTTTGATATAATTAAGTGCTCTGAAATTAATCAATATTGATTATATTGTATAAATTTGAAGAGTTCAAACAAGTAATCATTAGTTGATATGGCAATTGTTCAAATATCAATAAGATGAGCTTAGTCTTTGTTTTTAAATAAAATACATATTTATTAAGGAGCAACAAAAATAAATTAGTAAAAAGAAATATCTTTTATTTATAAATTCTTAAAAAATATGTAAAAAAATATGACAACTAATATCAGACTGAGACTGAAAGAGTATTCTTTTTAAGTTCTAACATACCTATAAAAGAAAAGTGCGTAAGGAATACTTGGTAAAAGGTTGGAGTCATTTATGAGTTAGGTGCGCAATTGGAAGGTCTAAGATTTAAATTCTACTTATACCAAAGTTTGATATTTTTCCAATTAAATACTATTATTATTTAACTGTGTGTGATATTTTTCCAATGAAATACAATTATCTTTTAAGTGTGTATGATATTATTATCATGTCACTGTCCATTGTCCCGCATACAATTTGCAAATTCTAATTGAGTAATTATGTATTTCCTCATTTTCAAAATACTTGTCTTCTTCCCTTTGGAACGTTGCAAATATTTTCCACCTCACTTAATCAATTAAGTATAAACACATTTTAACGCTATAATATAAAAGTTTCTTTTTTTTTTCTCATTCGGTGTCTGGTTGAGCCTGACTAAATTCTGGTTCTTGCTGGAAAGTTTCAAATCTTTCTATTTATGATCATGTCCTTGGTAACCTATAGATATGACATGTATTGTCTAATCATTTCTCCCTTATACTTGTTCGGTCTACCTCTCCTTATACCAAGTGTAGACAACCTCTCATATCTTCACATATCTGAACCATCTCGGTCTCGCTTTGCTCCTCTTATTTCACACACACCTTGTTCAAGATATATATCTTCGTTACTAATCTTATCTCTTCTTGTATACCATACATTCATCTTAACATCCTTTTTGTGCTACTATCATCTTATAGACGTGTGAGTTCTTAACCGGCCAACACCACTCCCCATTGAACATAGTTGATTTAACCACCATTTTAATTTATATATAAAACTTATATTTTAGTCTTGGTGGAACATTCTTATCACACAAGACACAAATATAAGCTTCTTTTAATAGACTCCACTTCAATTCAAAGTGTAATATCCTCGTCAATCTTACCAATTGCTTGATTTATTGACTCCGGATACTTGAAACTTCATCGTTTGGAGATGACTTGTGTATAAATTTTCACTTCCACATCGTCCATGTTAGTCGCGTCATTGAACTTGTACTCCAAGTATTCTATCTTAGTCTTTCTCAACCTAAATTCTTAAGACTTTAGGTTTGTCTCCAAATCTCCAGCTTAATATTTACTCTAGTATTGTCTTTTCAATCCCCTAATTAAATAGAAATGTTTTAAGAGTTGTTCCATGGTGCAAGTTCATTACGACTGGACAATGCTTTGAATATTCTCCCTCTATCCCCACTTGAGTCTTGGCTCCATAATAGATATCCTTAATCGCTCTAATAGTAGATAGAAATACATCTATAGCCTCCAAACATCTTTATGAAATACCCCTAGGAACTTTGTCATAAATTTTTCTAGGTCAATAAACACAATATATAAATCTCCTTATGAGATGTGTACATTATATAGTTGAACGTTCTTACATGAATTCAAAATGGTCTCAACAATAGACATAACGATATTCATCCTCACTTAATCAACCACATTCTCCCAAACTTTCATAATTTGAATTAGCAGTTTGATATTCCTATAGTTATTACAATTTTGAATATCGCCCTTATTATACAATTAGATAAATATTGTACTCTACCTCCTTTTTCGAATTTAATTTAATTTGGATTTACAACTTTTAGATTTACTTTAACGTTTTCTATGTGTTCACTTTTCTTGTACCATGTATCTTAAAAGTTTTATGTTCTACAATTTTTATTGTATTATATTAAATTAACACATGTATTTGCCAAATAATGCAAATAATAACGATAATTTTGATTATATAATAAGTTTTTAATACTTTCCAAAAAAATTAGAAATAAAAATAAATTTTGAATAAAATATAATGGGGGATAATTTTAAAACAAAATTAAAACACATGGATAAATCTAGATCTTTTTTTTATGAAATATTATGATTTGTGAAATTTATCGTGTTAACATTTTGATCGAGCTGATAACTCCATGTTTTATGTCGATTAATTTTGCTTGAATTAAGAACATTTATAAGATGATGCTAATAATAAGAATATTAGTGATTCAAAAATATAGTGGAGTGTAATTTTATTTTATTTTTCCAATAGAAGATGATATATTTGGACATTCTAAGTGTATAAGTATATTCATGTTTGTCATATTGCTTCATTCAAAATGATACTGTAGATCCACCTAAGTTAAATATCTAAAAAAAAATCATACTCAATTTCTCTTTTTAAGATCGTGCTATATAGAAGTGTACAATATTAATAAGTTGAGAGGGAAGCAACAAAGATTGTGATAGAGTGGTAAGTACTCTTTCATTCTTAATTCTTGCAGATTGCAGTTGAGTTGTCGTCATTGATTTGGAGTCGTGTGGAGAAGCTTGGAGTTTCGGAGATTAGGGGGGCATCTGGAGCTACCTGTTTCCGTCTATTTTGGCTAGGCTTAATCTTTATTTTGTATTCAGAGACAGTTTGTACTTGTCTTGTATTTGTAAAAGACTTGTACTCCTCTTTTGGATTAGATGCCCAACTACTAAACTGATACCGGGTCTTGGGATGGTTCCTCTATTGTTTTTATTAATTATCCTTTTTCTACTTTATTCTAAGCTCTTGTTTCTTGTTGTTGACTTCCGCTTGGTAGTATGTTGCTTATGGCTCCGAGCTAAGGATTAATTAGGCTTACCTACTAGTGTATTGTAGTAGGTGTGAGCGGATGGGGCGGGCAAGGAGAGCGGCATTGTTGTAGGTTCGATTCATCAATGTCGGTATCTCAATCACAGATTGATGTTGTCCTATCATGATCTGAAAAATTGGGTCGTGACAGTTGGTCTCGAGTTTGAGACCTCCTGGGTACGGGATCACCTTTGTTAGGGAGCATTTTAACCTCCCCCCCCCCAAAACCCCCAAATATGGAATTTTCCGATGTGAATCTAAATTTAGTCGTACTCCAATATAGATACTACACTTCAGATGTAAAAACAAATTGAGAGAGAAGAGAAGTACAAAAGATGAAGTTATGATGATGCATGCATTACAAGGAGAATTTTGAAAGGTAAAAGACATGTCACATTCTTATTTTTGAAAATTAGTGTTTTTAGTTATATGATAAAACAAGTGTGCTAGTCCACTAGTGTGGGCATACAATTGACTTGAACAATCCAAAGTTAGAAAAAAAGGAAAAAAGAAAACTCAAAAGTCTTTTGTGATTGCAAGAGGTCATGTATATATATTGGAGAAAGGAAAATTAGAAAAAAAAACAAAAAGTCAGGATTCTGTCTGGAAGATATACATTGACCAATTCATACGTTGGCCCCCATTGTGGACATATTGCTTTCTTCTTTCTACAAGTCAAGCCACATATGTCTTCTCATTTTTACTTTGTTGCAACTATGTCATGATTTCATAGGATTTGTCCTTTATATTAATTTTTTTTTTTAAATATTACTCTTATTATTAAATAAGAGGTCAGTTGATAGCTGGTTATAAGGCGGTAAGTTATTCATATATAATATTAACGGTGATATTATTCATGTATGATATAAATATTGATGTCTGGTTTTTAATTTTAAAAAAATTACATATATAAGTTATGAAGAAATTTAATGTATATTTTATGCAAAATAAAATATAAAATAAATAGGATAAAATATGAAAAAAATTATACATAAAAAACTACACTAGTATATAACTAATATATAAATGACTAAACTATGTAAAACTAAAAATGATTACAACAATGTTATCCTTGAAGCAGATGCAATGTTAATCATCCAGATGCTTCAAGGGAAAGTCATGAAGCCTCCATGGCACTTACAATCGATTATGGAAGAAAATCAAGTCGCAGATATCTTGACTAAGACTAAAAAATGTGTATATTCTGATCCTGGTGATCTTCCCAAGGAGGCTATTATCGTAACTCTAACCAGCTATCAAATGACTCCTAAATAATTAATTTAACATAATAATAATCAAACTTAGATTTTCATGGTATAAATAATAAAAATAATTAATTATTACAAATTAAATTAAACCACTAATAAATACTCTTCCCATCCCATTGTTATTTTAACTTTACAAAAATATATCCCAAAATATGTCATTCTAGAAAAACTAAAATCAACAATGATTTTCAATTCTATCTTTAGTATTGAAGAGTAAATTTTAATACTGCTCAATTCGTGAGAAGAACTAAAATGATTATATTAAAATAAAATGGAGGAAGTACGTAGTTTCTTAAGAAGTGTGCCAACTACTAAGTGAACAAGATAAACAAGTAAAATGGAATGGGGGGTTATTTGTTTTCTTTCATTCCTTTTCTTTTATTCAATCAATTCATTTTTATTTGTCACTTATTCCTAAAATAGATTTTCAATTTTATTTGTCACTTTTGTCATATCAAGAAAAGACAATTATATTTTTTTCATATTTTATCCTCGACATTAAATACTATTTTTCAAATCATTTTTCAAGACTTAATACTAAACATCATTTAATAAGAATAGTTTAATATAATATATGTCAATAATTATATTTTCTTAATGAGTGTCAAGTCAAATAGCAACAAGTAAAAGTTAATAGGGAAGTATCTATTTAATTGATGTTTTATGAACAAAAATAGCCAAAAAAAAATTTGGAAATAATATGTCCGATTTACGTGTTGTTTTGACAAATGAGAAGTATCTTATTTGACCTTTTAAAAGTAATTTCTAGACATAGCTAAAGTCTAATACGTAATTTTTATTTTTAATTAATACATTATTCAATTAGGCTTTCACGTCGATCCTGTGGTAATAAAGTTTTGTCCCAAACTCGTATCTTATCACATGTTTTGATCTTTTGATTACTATTTATACGTGATTATTTTTATTTTATATATATATAGTTGATGTCAAACTCTCTTCGATTAATTTGTGTGTTTACTTTTTCAGATTTTAATCAATATATATTAAGCTCTCTCCATATATTTTCCACTAGAAGATTGAGAAATCACATGCATGAGTTGAAAAAAGTTTGTTTTTTTGTGTTGACGTTATTGTTGTGGAGGACTAAGTCCTAAAAAAAAACTTTATGGAATACGGTTCTGCTGTCCTTCATGCTATCCTAGAAGGTCATCATAAAAATCCTAATTTAATGAGCTCACATTTTGAGTCATATTTAATAGGGAAAATAACGAACTAATTCAAACTAGAAATCTTCATGCTACCCTAGAAGGTCATCATAAAAATCCTAATTTAATGAGCTCACATTTTGAGTCATACTCCCTCCGTCCCTATTTAGTTGTCCACTTTAGAAATGGCACACAGATTAAGGCAACAATGATTAGCATAGTGAAGTTACAATTTTACCCTTATAGTACAATTTATAATTCCAAAATAAATTATCTCAAGATAACTAATCAATGTTGGAAAGTTTATAAGTTTATTTATTTTATTTATGACAACTTTATTTAAATAAGGGTATAATAGGAAAAAATTGTTGTCCTTTCTTGATTTGTCAAAATGGACAACTAAATAGGGACAACTAAAAGAGGAAATATGGACAACTAAATAGGAACGAAGGGAGTATTTAATAGGGAAAATAACGAACTAATTCAAACTAGAAATTGAATATATATATATATATATATATATATATATATATATAAGTGAGCAACTAATGCTACAAATTTCTAAGAGAATTTAATTTCCACGAAGAAACTTGGAGCCAGTTTGATTTATTACAACTCCCTTCGTTCCTATTTAGTTGTCAGTTGTCATCATTTTAGATTTTACATTTATGAAAAAACTAGGTAAGATTACCATGGTATCCTTTATTAGTATTGTCTCTTAAAGTCAAGTTTTCAACCAATGAACATTAAATAATTTATTTTAATTAATTAATTTAACCAATGGACATGAATTATTTACTAGTTTTATTTTATGTTTGTCAAATTTATATTTTCAAAACTAATGGGTAAAATAGGAAGAAAAAAGTCATTTATGCATTAATTTTGTGAAATGACAAATGTTAAGGAACATCTATTTTTAGTAAAAACAGCATGTATATAGCTTGAGCATAAAAATGGTGTAAAAGTACTATATATCACAATAATTAAAAAATTAAAGACATAGTAGAAAATTAAGTTGATTCTCAAAAGTTTATCAGTGTCACATAAATTGGGACAAAGAAAATAACATATATTATTTTAAAATTAAGTAAAAAATACTAGATATCACAATAATTAATTACTTAAAATATCTAAAAATCATATTAAAATTTAATTAAACCTCTAAATTCTATCTATATCACATGAATTAAGATTAAAAAAATATATATTTGACTAATGCTAGCACGAACTAGAGCCGTCAATATGGGCTAGGCCTGTTGGGCCGGCCTAGCCTAACCCGGGATTTAATAGGGCTGGGCAAAAAAATTTGGAGCCCATTTAAAAAAAAGATTTTTTAGCCCGGCCTGAATACGTCTGCTGATTTGTGGGACTTGAGAAATATAGGTAGGGCCGGCCCGTGGGCCAATAAAAATTAATTAAAAAATATAATATAATATTAAAATTTAAAATTAAAGATATCCAAACTCAAAATCTATTTAAAGTTTTTTAGGAAATCACTAAGTATAGAAGTTGCATCCACCATGAAAATGTCCAAACACTTGTTGCTACTCGAAACTGGTTACATGGTTTTTCTCAAACTGGTAATATATTTTTGTGTACATTTAAATATTATAATTCTCAATTTAGTTATTTTTTAATATTTAACTAATTGAAACCGCATATAAATTGCAGATAAAAATGAAGATGTTAAGACAACCTTCCCACAAGTTGATTCAGATGTGCTTGATGAAGATGATCATGAAGTGTTAGATGCATCATAGGTTTCATGAAGTGTTAGATACGCCACAAGTTTCATGATTTTTTAAGGAGTTTATTCTTTACTTTTTTATGGTTGGAATATTGTCATATTTTTTGTGTTTTATTATGGTCATTGCAAAACAGTTAGGTTAATATTTCTATTTAGATATTTATACCTTCACTTGAAAAAAGACTTAATAAATATTATAGAGATAATTTTATTTGTGGATTTGATTAACAAGTAGTAACATTAATACCATGTAACATTGTTTTGTTGATATTTATGATAATATTTTTAAATTATAATTTATAATTTAATTTAATAATTATAAAAAAATACATAACTTTAAAAGGAACAAATTATGAGTGGTTCAAGAATTCAATAGGAAAATGACGTAGTTGAGGTACCTGAGGTGAAAAACCCAACAAGTTTAGGGACATGTTTATGTGTTTGGCCTAATTTATTTGTTTGATGATTCCTTCAACATTGGTTGGCAATAAAGAAAAAATCAAAAAGTAAGTTTCTTAAGCCATGCCATAGTATTCGTAGTGTCACGTTCTATTGATTCTCAAAGTAGTAGTCATTGCAATGCCTATCTTCTCGGAGTTATATAATATTATATATTGACCAAAGTATCTAATAATATATACTATATATTTATACATGTCGTATATATAAAGTAACACTAGCAAGAAAAAGTCTGATAATATTTAAGGAAATTTAATGAAATTGGTAGCACGTTATTGTCTAAAATTGCGTATGTCATGGCATGTAATTTGAATGAACAAGTCAAACTGGCCAGAGAGTTCAAACGATATAAAACGTTTTATACGGTTAGCATAAATAATTCTTCTATTATCATATCATATTTATTGGTTGTAACATGTTTAAGATTTCAAATCATGATATATCATAAGAAAATGTACTATTTTGAAAAATCTGATAGTATAAATAATTATTTAGACACGAAATATGAACTCTAAAAAAAGATACTTAAGAAAGTTAAATATGATTAATTACTGCTCTAATTTTCTACTTAAAGACCAGTTTATCGACTTTTGAAGTGTGAAATGAACTTCGAAGGAATATAAGTTTGACAAATAAAAGAAAAGGTTACGTGGGGCTGATTTGTTATGATGATATTAACGGCGCATAAAGACCATATATATAATGATATTGATAGATATTAAAATGATATTACACCAATGAGCAATTTTAATCATGTTTGTAACTAGGGGTGTTCACGGTTTGGATAAAAACCGATTCAAACCGAAAAACTGAATCAAACCGATTTTTATTTGGGTTAGGTGTGGTTTGGTTTTAGATTTTTAAAAACCGATAGTATATGGGTTGGTTATGATTTTGTTCGAAAAAAATAGAAGAAATAATCGAACCGAACCGACAAACTAAATACATATATTTTATTAATATACATACATAATAATTTTTATAAACAATTTTAAAAATATTTTATGTGTTTTCATCAAAATTTATTTATAATTTACTTATTAAAGATAAAATGGCCAAGGTGAAAATATTTATCTTATTGGTTTTATGTATATGAGTGTGTCTATGACAATTCTTTATAATATTGAAAATATCACTTTCTCTTTCTTCTAAGCCAAAATAATGAATTTTGAAGCTTTATTCATAGTAAATTCAATGATTGAAAGCTCTCTAATGTCAGTCATTCTAATTGTTTTCGTTTTAAATGGATTGTTGTCACCTTTTTCACGTTTTGAATTAATTGTTTCTTTTATTTTTGTCTATGGTTAATAACCGAATAACCAACCCAAACCGATCCAAAACCGATAACAACCAAATTGATAAATATATATTATATTTGGTTTGGTTTGGTTTGGTTTGGTTTTGATAATTTTAAAACCGATTAAGTTGATTTGGTTTTGGTTTTGATCAATAACCGATCCAAACCAACCCGTGAACACCCTTATTTGTAACATTTGAACCATTCAACAACAAGAGAAAAAAAATAAGGACAATGTGTTTTTGTTTACTTTTTCGTTTTTTCTAGTTAGAATGGATTTGTTGACCCTATCCAATCAATAATTATTTATGATTGATTTGCTATTCACTTGGTTTTTGGGTCATAATTATTATGTAGGAGAGATGACCGAGTGGTTAAAAGCGTAGCATTGAAACTGCTATGTGGGGTTGGTTTAGTCTCGGATTGAATTTTTTTAGTTAAAACCAAACCAACCCAAGTAAAGTCGAATTTTTTTCCAATACCAAATCATTAGTCGAATTTTTTTTCCGATTTAATTCGATTTATGGTTCGATTCGATTTTGTACACCCCTATTAATATTTTTTTCCAAGAAAAAAGAAGAAAGTTACATCCAAGAGGGGATATATGTTGGGTTTTTGGTCATTTATTCTCTTTTCATGTTGATAAATAAAAACTCAATTTAGATCAACTCATTTTTGTTCATAAATCCATTACTATGGTGCATATGTAAGATCTCTTTAGATTATTATTTTTTCAAATTCACAAGAGAATATTAACATCCAAAAAAAAAGAGAAAAGTGAGAAATAGAGTGCAAATTTTTGCACCTTATTTTCAGGTCTAGCAGACAATTTGCAAATCACAATTCTTGATTTGTTTCTTGTTCGATTAAGCTGATTTTTAGATGTTTGTTCCTTTCAGCTTAATCATTTATTGGAAATTGACAAAGGTAGATTCAAATTCCTCACTCGACACCCTAAGTTTAATTAGTCTCAAAACCAATGAGAAGTATTTACTTTATGCATGTCTACTTGTATATTTGGGGATTTAATATTGTACTTTGCTTGTTAATACGACTAATACATAAAATCTTATGAATTATCAAGAGAGGTAGGAATATTTTGAGCTCGATATTTAATTTTATTGAAGGATTAGTTTGAGTTTAGATTATGGGGTTTTCATTTATATTACTATAATATATAAGTTGTTTCTTAAAAATTCTTTTTGGAAAAGAGAAAAGATTTTTTTTGATAGGTACTGTAAATGTTTTTCACTTCAAGAAGCTAAAGATTAAAATTACCATCTTTTATTCTTTATTGCTGGTGTGTTTGTTTTGTTTATTTTCATGGGATCTAATCAATAGTATTTAAAAAGAGTAACTACACAAATCCCACTAGTTTAGGTCTTAATTACTAGAATTCATGATAGTTTTCGAATATTACTTCATGTATCATATTTTGTTCTTTGGATACATGTATTTCCGACGAATTTAAAAAGTGAGATACATGTTTTATTAGTTTGAATTAAATAGTTATAATTGATTTCCTTAATTAAAGAAATAATTGATTACTCTAACATATTCTCAGCATCCCACCATATCAACTATATCAATTTTTCAAAAAATATCAATTTCCGTTTTTATTTCTTTCCTTAATTACATGTATATATATGTCTATCTTTTAATATATATAATTATTTGTATAATATATATAATATTTATCTAAGGTGTATTTTACCTACATTAATAGTAATGCATGTATCTGAGGGTCTTTTTTAGAATGATTTTCATAAGTACAGTTTGAATCTATTATACATGATCATGTATCTGAGTTATATCATTTAGATATATTTGTATATAACGACAATGTCTACCATGTTAATAAATTCTTTGTTAGATACAAATACATGTATATACCTAATAGACATATGAAGACTTACTGCATATACAATGAAAATAAAAAGATACATGAACTTGTTTAAATACACCAGATACATCTAATAATACAATATGCAAAACTTTTGAGACTAAGATACATAACATTAATTTAAGATACATATAGAAAAAATCATATTTAATCCTTCTCCCCATTGTATCACTTTTGTCATCTACGGAGAAAACGATTATTAGTTAATAAAGATACAACACATCATCATGAATTTATTAAAAATAGACTTGAAAATCCATAAAATCCATGACTTCAATGATAAAGAGTTTATGGAGTCTTTGACAATGAATGTGAACTGTTTGGCCGATCCATCGAATAACTTGAAAAGCTTTCTTTGTAGCAGTTACTTCGATTTGGTCTTGTTAGAAAGGAACAATACAGAATAAGGTTTGGTTCAAGCGATTTTATCGGTCATGGACTCATGGTGATGATATCTTGAGAAGAAGAGAGTAGATTAGTCATTGTTGGAATAAAATTGTATGGTGAAATTCTTGAATCAGAAAAGAGAAGAGATAATTAAGTGATAAATATGGAAGAAGAGAATTAAAAAAGAGTGGTTGATTTGGAGTGAAAGTGTAAATTAAGAAGATAATTAATTAATCCTAGTTTTAAGGGATGTAGGAATTTGATTGAATTTTAAATAATATATGATATAAAATATTAAAAGTGGTAATATATGTAATTGTTTAAAAGTACAGGTATTATTAGTATATAAAATAGTGATGTATGCCTAATAAGACAGTTTGTCCAAAAAACTTACGGGTTAATTCAAAATTTGTTGCAAAAAAGTGATAAAATTAGAAGAGCAATGGGAATATTCTCTCAATTTAGTAGGGTAAATGCTCTAAGTTTTAAGCTCTAACGAGGACACTCATAATATATCATCTTAATTGATGTTGCATTTTTGTGTCTTAGATGAAGACAATTATTAAAAATGGGGAGGTTGCAGTTATGCGTCTTAATACAAACCCTCTTAAAAAATACAAATCTTTGATTCAACAAATTAAACATGACCTCTCTTCATGTATTGCACACTTAAGATTGAGTCTACTCCTTTGTTGAATTAAAGATTTCTATTTTTTAGGAGTATTTGGATCAAGACGCATAGAAGTGATCTAGTTATTTTAATTAAATTTTTCAACTAAGACACAAAGTTGCAACCTCAGTTAAGATGATACATGATGAGTGCCCTCATTAGAGCTTAAAACTTAGAGCTTTTATCGTACTAAATCGAGACAAAAATATATTCCTATCGCTCTTTTTTTCATTTTTTTGCAACAAGTTTTGAATCCAATTTGCTACTGAAGAGAGAATTGTTCTTATAAAGAAAAAATTACCTAATTATACAAACATTCCTACTAGATGTACTAGATCATTTTATAGTTTGAAGTAATTACATATTATCTCATTAATTGATATTTTTGTTCATCAAATTTCAAGTCAGATATGTACATCACTATTTCAGATTTCAAGTTAGATACGTGTATCAAAGATACTATATACATGTATCTTTGATACCAGATACATTCTAAAATATATATATACATAGGAAGAGAGACGACCAAGAGAGGAAAGAGGTGAGCGATAGAAAGGCTAGCGAGATAGGAGAGATGCAAGCAAGATAGAAAGGTGAGCAAAGAGAATTAGTTTATCATTGATTCATATGAATCACGCTTGGACACAATGTGTATATATATATATATATATAAATATTATAGAAATCTCACCTTTTAGTTTACTTATTACCATTATCCCCTATAAGTTTTACGAATCTCCAAAATTTCTCATTTTCGCGCATCATATTAGTGTATCATGTATAAAATGTACATCAGATTAATGTATCATGTATAAAATGTAATGTATCTCGCCAATCAGATTAATGTATCAGCACTTATATTATTGTATCTGTTTGAGGGATTTCTGTAATTATAAACTTTAAAGGGATATATTGTAATTTTGCCTTAAAAGTATGTGATTTCTGTAATTTGCGCCTAAAAAAAATTACAAGAAATTTAACCCGCATATATTCGAGATACATGTATTTAGCAAAGCAAAGATTTCAAAAATTAAAATGAAAACACGTAATTGGATCCTACACTTTAAAATTTGTGTTGTTTGTTCAATTATAAATTGATGGATTCGAATGTGAATTTGAGTGGTTAAACGAAGAGTCCTAGCCCTGAGATTTGTTGATGAACAGGTAGTCAACCACTAGTTTTGATTCAGTCAATCTGAAAATCATATCATAGTAAAATTACAAAGAACAAAGAAAAGGAAAAGTTCCTATTTCAAGCTTGTATTTTACTACTACGTTAGAGGAAATTAAACCGGGACAAGTTATTTTAGACAAATTATTTCATTATGTATATAAAATAACTCATTTCATCATTATGACAAAAATGACATTATAAATATTCTAAAGACTACCTAATATATCAAACCAAACACATAATAAATTAATCCTATATTTTGTTTTGAATTATTATACCTTATGCCTCATATTAAGACCGTAGCCACATATAAGCTAGGGTGATCAATTGAATACTCTTCGTCGAAAAATCATTCTTCATAAATATATCACACCCTGAATTGTCTAACCTTATTCCTTTCTGATTTAGGAATATAATGTCTAAACGTGTAGACGTGGATGATTTTTTCCATGACAAATTCGTGAAATGATTATTTAATTGTAGATTTCTTTTTATATCTATCCTTTTGAAAGTGATAGTCCCAATTTAACGTGATTTACTTATCTTTTTAGTCAGTTTAAAAAAAATGACATATTTTTATATTAATTAACAATTTAATTATAAATTATATATTTTATTCTTAATAAAGTGATTTACAGTCATATAAATTTCTATTATTCATTTCGAGCCACAAATTTTAAAAATCTTTATTTCTTTTTTAAATTAGGTGTCAAATCAAAATACCTCACATAAAATGGAACTGAATACTTTTTTATATTATCTTTTATGTCTGAATTCAAGTGGCTAGTATGTAGACTTTTTATGTCTGTTTGACCAATTTTAGTTGATATTTGACTTCAATATTTTAGAATGTAGAAAATTATTATAATGCCTATTTACTAAATCAGGAGAATGTGCTATTCAAATTAATTGGCCTTAGACCTTAAGCCTTTATAGAAAAAAATTAGATAGTTGTATATAGAATTAATTAGATTGTCTGAAGCAAGAACAGAATTGCCTTTGTTCTGAACGTCTAATAAGTTTCTTTTTTTTCAAAGGCGACTCCTTTCTTTCCTCTGACCGATGACTCGCTTGTCCGTCCAGTACG
Source organism: Solanum verrucosum (assembly GCF_900185275.1). Taxonomy (NCBI): domain Eukaryota; kingdom Viridiplantae; phylum Streptophyta; class Magnoliopsida; order Solanales; family Solanaceae; genus Solanum; species Solanum verrucosum. The sequence goes on from NW_026020323.1 coordinate 363,126, forward strand.
GCTAACTATTATAGGAGGATGTCGCCCCCTCGGGACTACCTGTAGCTTCGGTTAGTAGTAAGACAACTTTCATCAGGCAGGTCAATTACACTAGTTTTAATTTATTTATTTTTTAAACAGAGGAAAATGCTTAAAATTTTGAAAAAAATATAAATACTAATTATGGCAATTGCTTGCTAAGCTTAACCATGTTACAATTAGTAGTTTCACAAGAGGCAAAATAAAAAATGCTAATCTGTTTTCAACAAATATTTAGTCATATAAAAGTTTTCGAAGAAAATTCTTTATCAAGAGTAATTGACACAAAAATACTCTAATATACTGAGAAATTCGAAAAAACAAAAAACAGATCTAAACATCAAATTAAGGTCTAATAACAGAAAAATGAAAATAAAAAAATAATTAAAATATTGAACCTTCAGAGTGTAGAATCATCATCAGGTCGAGGGGGAAGCCATTGAAGATCTGAATAGCAGAGAGAAATAGAGAGAGAGAGAGAGAGAGAGAGAGAGAGAGAATGTGTGCCTCAGCGAGACATAGATAGATATATATATATATATATATATATGTAGAAAGAGAGAGAGAGAGATGAAGAGGAGCGAGCAGCCAAACAGAGAAGGGAATTTTAGTTTCAGATTGAAAACTATATTAATCCCATCATGTTTTAATTTGGATCAGTGTTTTCGTTTTCCACATGTTTCCTTTCTCCATTTTCGCCGCTTCAAGCTCTTCTATTCACTGCTATTTTTCTCTTCACATGCCTTTCCCCCTCTTTACTTGCCACTCATCACTACTAACTTTGTTATATACTAGGGTTTCCACTTTCTTTGTTTTGGAATGTCTATTTTACCCCTCCTCCTGCTCTTAATATTTCAAAGTACACCTAAATTTTATTTGATTAATTCTTACTATAAATTTGGATTGAATGATTAATTTTGACTGCTCTATTAATCAAGACAAATATTATTGGATTTGGGGTGCATAGTCTCTCTCTTTAACATTGGTTCATTGTGATGTTTGGGATCCTACCAAAGTTAGTTTTATGGATGATTATTACTCATAATATAACTTAAAAGCTTCTTGTGCTGCAATAAATTGATAAATCATAAATAACACAAAATCTTGTCAATTATTTGGGTCTAAAGATAGTCAAGTTTTTTATCTGAAATATTAGTTCGACTGGCTTTAAGAACAAATATCGAAAGGAACTACAAAGATTAAAAGGATGCATGATTCAAATTTCAAACAATTCAAAAATTGCAATCACATTAACAGTGGAGCAAATTTGTTTATACTTGATGCATTGCTAAACAGATGCTCAATCATATTGCACCAATATCCTTAATCATTTTTCATTTTTAAACTGCCACCTTGTTCAGTTTATATGATCAAAACTACAACTATATTACACTCAGAAATCCTTGATATATCTCGAACCATCATCAGAGATTGAACGTCTGGCTTACACCTGAGATTGAGCAGCATCTCAGCTAAGACGAAACAAAATTCCCGGATAAACTTTGAATCTGTGCTAATTGATGGATGGAAAATGAGCTTTAGCTGACATTATTAGTGCACTTGAGAGATGGCAGTATCAGTTTCATCCATGTCGTTAAAGGCAAATGGTCTTGTCCCACTGTATTGCTTCCTGCAAATCCAAAGAAGTACATCAGATATATCAATCATAACCAATTGATCCTTTAATTCTATCAATTCACTTGATGAATCTAAATCTGTCTGCCTTGCCAGTTTATTCAAAACTGATGAAATGATGCCGACTAGCTGTGACACGATGAAGTAAGATAGATAAACGAGAAGTTACTGAGATAGAAATAGAACAACAACGAACATATACCAAGAGAAGTCAAAGAAGGATTGAATACCTATGTGGAATGGAAGATTCTTCTGATAATGCCTTCTCCAGTCTCTCTTCAAATGGCGTTGCATGCCAGCTTACTTTCTGATCCTGCGAAGTCTCAAAGTCATCAGCTTTAAGCTTATTGAGTTGTGTAGCTCAGAGTTGAGATGTGGACTGAAAATAAGGATAAAAGAGAAGGCTAAAGAACTACGCAGGACAAACCTCTTTATACTTGTTAGTTGAATTGGGGATCCCATTTCCATCCCACCATTTAGGAGATATACGAGAATCTTCATCATCTTTCCAGTGAGCAGCAACCAATCCAAGTATAGGCCTATCTCCAGGAGTTCTGCCATAATGAGCATTGTTACCGCAACCAGAACTAGTGTGCTGCTTACCCATGTCTTGATTGATTGAAGATGGTTTCAGCCACGAAGACAAGCTTGCCTCTACCTTTGAATCATTATCAGCTGAAGCTTTTCTTAATCCGGGCGTTACTAGTTCTGATGAAAAGCTTGCTTCATTTGGCCGTTCACCAGATTCTGTCATGTTACTGGACCATAATCTAGAATTAGAATTTTCAATGGAGTAGGAATCTTCATCAGACAAATCCTTCAACTGCGGTGCTCTATCCACAGGGTTTAAAACTGGATAAACATACTGAGACCTGATCCGAGGAGCTTTTCCATAGGCAATGTCGTCTATATATGTTGGAAAAACAGTTCCTGGTGTTTGCATTTCATCACTTAGTTTTAGTGGGGTAGGGTAGGGCGAATGTTTCAATGCAGAGTAATTGCCAGAAAACTCAGCCTGCTTTGAGTTTTCACTGTCAAGTGCAAATGAAGTACTTTTGGATGAGACTGCAGACAGATCAGACTCACAATCAAAGCGAACAGTTTTATTCATGTACTGGGCACTGGGAGCAAAGATTGGTGAAACCTCTGAAGCCGCGTCTCTATGAGCCTGATTAGCATTAAACTCAATGGATGTCGGAGTGTTAGCAGATCCACTACCATGAATAGAGTTCTTTGGCGAGCTTTGACCATTTTGTCCATCCATCATGCAACTACAGAGACATAAGACAACATGAGATGTAAAATATATAAACATGCTAAATGCATACTTCCCATTAAAATACGAAGGGGGCCTTTAAAGGGGGATTTTTATCCATAAGAACTTTAACAAGATCAACCATAATTTTAGGAATTGGCTGAAGACATGCTATATGTAAATTGACCAGCGTCTTTTTAGGTCAGGATTCTACCTGCTAGATGTATGAGTCAAGGAACCAGATTGTTTTTCCAGTTCATTGCTTTTACTAGGTGTAATAGGGTGATCAGGTAGCAAATCCAGGTTGAACTTTTCAACAGCCACATCAGAGAGCCAAGACTTGAATTTTAAAGGTTCAACATCTCCTTTTGAAGCTGATAGATCTTTGCATTTAGCCAAGCCTTTTCGAATTTCAGCAGGAGTCTCTGGTAAAGTTCCACAAGCTTTAAGGAACTTGGCCTGCATAATAGTTAGACAAATAAAGACAATGCAAAATTATCTAAAAATAGGTGGGGAAATCTCAAACCAAAGGTAGCTGGACTAGATGGTTACTATCTGAAGAAAGTTGCAGAAATTATCAGCATCCAAAACTAAAAGAAATACAAGGCCATCGATTAATCAAAACGATTAGTGAATCAAAGAAATACAAGAATGCTACATTACTTGGGCACTAAATGATTTATCACCTCATCCATAATATTGGATCTTTTTTTCTGTCAGCAGAAAATTCACAAACCTTCAATGCAGTTCACTATAACTTATACTGCAATTTCCAAAGTGTGAAGTGATCTAAATCCAAACGGAGGTGACAAACATAGCAAAGGTCCCAATGATCAACAAATTTCATAAAAATATTCAAAGGAAAGGTAAAGATTGACAAATCATTGAAATGATAACTAAATTTCGCAGCAATCAATAAAACACCTAAGAGAAAATTCGTTCAAGAATAAATAAGAATGAATTCACTTTCAGTAATTGGAGAAAGATTAGGGTCCGGCAGGCATGCCGCCAGCATCTTAAATAAGAAAATTGGAAGATATAACAGCAAGCAGGATGATGAAATATGATTAAAGAAAAATAAGGGAGAGTAGATAGTCGTCCAGAACTAATAAAGCATTCTCTATTGGTTGAATTCACCACTAGGCGGAATTAGTCCATGGGCTCTCCAGTGTTGCCTTATTACCTATGTCAGTTACATTAAGCTTTTTCATCTGCACAAGAGAGCAGGTGTTATCCTACATAATTAAAAATTTCTTCTTTACATAGACAAATTCAGCAATATACCCTGACTGGATATTTTGATGTGATGGCACTATTTAACTTTCAGTAAACCAATATCTCCTAGAAATTAAACATAAAAATGACCCCCAAACTCCATTCAAATTTCCTAAGAGTCGAAGTGTTTCAATATACCAGGTGCTAAGAAAAGAACGTCTCTACCAATTGAAGAATACAAATTATAGACAGGTGAATGACCCCTATGCTATTCATCTTTCATTGAAATGAACCTGTACTATCTTTCCAAGCTTTGTTGAAATGGTTGACTTTGTTAATTGAAATGGTAGAGAAAAGGATTTTCGTTGTACTATCTTGCCAAGTGTATTAACTTATCAAAGGATGTTTCTTCTACTGTATATATCTCTTATATTTCAGCACTTAGCTCTTTATATGTGAAATATACATTAATCTTCTCATAAAAACAGCACTCCTAAGTTCACTAACATAGAAATTAGAACATGAAATAATGAAATTAGTGGGGTATATCTACTTATCCGTGCAGTTTACTTAACTTTTATGTTAAGAGTAGTTCATTTAAAGTACCTTTCCTCTTAAAGTAAGAGGAGAATAGCAAGGGAAGTTCCTCCTCCAAAATTTCAGTTGTTTATCTGCTTTTATCAAATTCTCATACATATCCAAATGTTGCAACTTAAATTGAATAGAGTAACTGACAAAGGCTAATTTAAGTGATGAAACTTTAGGAAAACGAACCTGATCCCTGAGTTCTTTCGTGTGCAGCTCAGACTTAGGTGTTCCTGCATCTTGATCAGCCTTTCCAGTTTCGCGCAAATAATCATCCTCGCCTTTTTCTGACATCATCAGCATAAAAATTTATGAACTTGAAAATATTTAATGAACAATATCAATTCAATTGGTTAATAGTGTGATAATTTATGTAAGATTACTACCTTCAGAATTGAAAAGAGAAGATAATGGACTCCTGTTGCGAGACACCACAGGTTCCTGATCAAATAACAAAAATAGCTATGAGGAATTGTGGATCTCTTCCGTATCTAGCAGAGCTACCAGCCTACCATAGCTATAGATAGTCTGATCAGAAATTCATCGTTCCACAAAGTAGCCCTAAACGGCAAATTTCATCCTTATTAGCTACCGAGAAATCAAACGACAAAAAAAAAAAGATGAAATGTGACAGTAAATCGCAATCAAACAGAACTTCAACTCAAAAACGAGAAATAGTACAATTTAGTAAAATCAACGAATTTTAATCACAGATCATCTGTATCTACCATTTCTATAGGTGAATTGAAAGTCCATAACAAATTCATAAACTAAAAAAAAAAAACATATAAGACAACCTTAGGAGCTAGAGACTGGGAAACGAGCTGAGATTTGGAATCAGGAGGAAGAGAACCATCATTGATACGGAAACAGCCAAAGAGACATCCCATAGCGGCAACAACCAGCACCCTAAACACTCCAAATATATCCCGATTATTCCTATCCTCACTTTCTTCGGAAGGTAATCTAGACCATAACATATTTTCTCAAATGATATATCTCATCCTCCGACTCCGATTACAGTATAAATTGATATGATTTGATTGATAAAGACGGAGTTTATCGAGAAATCGCCATGGAAGTGAAAACCCTAGCTAAAGGTTTCAGTTGAATTCAGAGATTTAAAGAGAAGGCAAAATTATTATTAGTGGGGTGGGGGTGAGGAGTCACTGTATTGAAAGCCCTTTTGGATTTTAGATTTTGAATTTCGAACTGAGAGGGAAAATAGAAAAAGGCTTTAGGCTTTTTTTTATTTTTTTTTATCTATTCGGTGAAACTCGCTCTTTCTAAGTGACACGTGTCCTGAGAATATGGAATTGTGAGCTAAACTTATAGCTGTCGCGTGATTAGTTTAATCTGTTTGATTAGGACAGTAATCCTCTCTATTGGTATCTAAGTTTTTGGACAAAATTTAAAACTTTTTTTTTTGGAGGAAAATGAAAAGTTCATTTCAATTACACCTTCTACCTAATGTCTGATTAAAAGTCTGTTGCATTGCTGTTAAAAATTGTTTATTTTTAGAATCGTTTTTCAAAATAGCTTTTCAGAAAAAGTAATTTGTGTTTGGAAAATTCATTTGAAAAAAATTTTTGGTAAGCAATTTGTGACTAATTTACTTTTAAAATATTTTTGAGAGTCAAATTACGAAAAATGTCAAGTATCAATGTGTTTTTAATAATAACATTATTTTATAGAAAGAAACTATTTTAAACATCTAATACATAACCTTTAATTACATTTTTAATTTAATTATTTAAAATGTACATATTCAAATTTTCAATCAATATTGTACATAGATAAATATTGTTGAAAAATATTGAAAAGATGAATCTTTTTGTTATTTGTTACCTATTTTTTTGGATTCAATCTTAGCTATTATCCCTTTTTTGTTATAATATTCTAAAGTTTTAAAAAAATCAAATTAAAATAAAATACTATGTAAATTAAGAAAGAAAAATTTGTTATTTGCTACTTTTTTGGGAGGGTCTAAATCTTTAATTGTTACTTTTTCTCTTTTTTTAATCCTACAAAATTATCGTTGTTACTTTTATTTCTAAGTCTGTAAAATAATACATAAAGTAATATATACAATATAATATATAAATAATAATATAAAACATAAAAAAACTATTATAAAAAAAAAATCAACAAAACTTATGAGATACGTTAATTAATTAATAAGGGGTATATTGATAAATATGTATATATGTAAGGGATATTTTAGTCTTAAAAAAGTTAATTTTCGATTTTTGCTTTTTTTTAAAAGCAGAATTTTTAGCTTCTTCCCAACAACAGAAAAATTGCTTCTGCTTCCATTTAAAAGTAGTTTTAAGAATTTGTCAAACACTTAGTTTCTCAAAATAAGTGTTTTTTTCTAAAAAAAATAAATAAACACTTTTGGCCTCCCAACGGCAATGTAAAACAAGCTCTAAGTAAGTATGCTCTACTAATTTGTCTAGAAAATAAGGTGAAAAAATTATTTCCTCCGTCTGATATTAATGGATAATATTACTAAAGATGTTCGTCCCAAAATATTCATTAGTTTATAAAATTAATTATTTTTTCTATTTATTTTTACGTACATTATTACTTGTCTAATTTTAAAACTTTTTTTCTGTGCGGGTGGCATGGGAGGGGTAGGAATGGAGGTGGCGTTAAAATGAAATTTTTTAAATTTGAAATATTTTTCAAAAATAATATTTTTTTTATAAAAAAAAATATGACGGGTGGCCTGGGTTGGAGGGGGGGGGGGGGGGATGGGTACGGGTGTTGGCATTAAAATCAAAAAAATAAAATTTGAAATATATTTTTCAAAAATAATTTTAAAAAAATAATTACGAGGTGGAGGGGGAGTCGTGGGTGTTAATGTTTGGGATGGGTAAAAATGAAATTTTAAAAATTTGAAATACTTTTCAAAACAACTTTTTTTTGTGGAGGGAGGGGGTAGGGGGTAGGGATGGTAGGGTTGGATAAGGTAAAAATAATTTTAAAATTTGAAATATTAACGCTCATAGTATGACACTTTAACTTGAGACCTAGATCACTCTTCAACAACAATCTCCACTTTTTTTTTCCCGCAAATTTACCACTAGATAGTGTCTAGTGGCCTTTTATTAAACATAAAAATATCAATAGGGATAAGTGCAAGCAAGGGGGGCTAGGCCTTACCTTACTAATCCTAATGAAGTGTCTACTACCTAACAAGAATGAAGAAAATAAGAGCTAGAGAGAACTAAGTATTTTCTGATCACCACAGAGTTTGTAATACACTCCATGATGATATTACAAATGAGGATGCTTAAATAATGTAAAAATATGTCAATCAAGAAGAAAGTTGAGTTATCAGCCTCAAACTTTCTATTGCAAACGCATGAATTAAAAAAGATTGATTGCCCATCAAAAGTAACTTGAAGTATTTTTCTCTTGTCTTCTTCTTCAAACCTATCCAACAACACTTGATAATTCATACTTTCTTTATGGATTTATTGGACCTTGTTGAACCTATTGATACTGTCAAATGGTTCTGCTTTGCCTGTCGCATCGGTAGGTGCCTTGGAACAAACTCCTCAGTCATTTTACCGTCCCAACTATGTTGCCTTCCATGTGTCTTCTTTTTGCTTTTGTTGCTTCTACTTCTTTGTTGCCTAGGTGATATATCTCCTTCCCTAGCCACTCTATCAAAGCACATGTCCAGCATATCTTCCTCATCTTCATCAAGAGAATCCTCGCCAAAATCAAGCATATTGTCTTTCTCATTTTCATCAAGAAAACCCTCGCCCAAATCAATTGTATTTGACACTAAGACCCTTGACTCATTTTTCTTTGCAATCACACATTTAGGCACAAATACGGGAGCTTCTGGACTTAATTTGCTATTCAAAGTAGGTGGTGAGACCTGTTTTTCTTTGATCAAATCGTTGTCATTCTCTGTTAACTTTACTTGTTGTCCACTAGTCTTCGATAAAGCATCAAAGCTATTCGAACATAATAGGTCTCTTGAGGCATTACTAATATCTTGCCTCTTCTCACTGTCATAAAAATTTCCAGTCGCACCCTTTTCACTACATGGAGAATTATTTTGACTAGTCGGGGAAAGGCTCCGATTACTAGTTGAATTTTTGTGTGCAACCAGTGTCCAATTTTTAGTTGCATTCTTGGTTTCAACTTGCAAAACATGCTGCCCAGAATTTTCAGCATCTTCAACATCAGATGTATCCATTAGTTTGTGTCCTGAATCCATTATTTTTTTGCCTGAACCAACTCACGGCGCATCAACCCCAACTCTTGGCGTTCCCCTTTTGTTTTCGGTCGTTGTTTGAACACCAATATTACTTGTAACAACATCCATTGAGTGTGCACGATTTTGCTCAGAAGCGACATCAACCAACTGCCGATCTAACAAAGTAGCTTTACTTTGATTGATATCTACAACCTTTCTTTTTTCATTTAGTATTTCTCTCACATCACCTTGATACTTTTCACTATCAATAGTACCTTTTGTAGCAACTTCAATGGTATCATCAATTTGTTTGTTATTTTGATTTCTTTTTGAGATCAAACGACAACTATCTTCATCATGACCTTGGTGCTTACAATAATTGCAATACAAAGGTAGATTATCATATACAATCTCCTGAAAAACCTCGATCAACTTACCAGATTTTCCATTCACAAACTGCAACCTTATACGATTTGGAAGCTTTTCCATTAGATCAAGTATAACCTTGACCCTAGCTGTGCTAGGTCTTGACTTGATTTGAGTAGCTTTATCTATAGCTATTGGTTTCCCAACTGCCGATGCTATAGACAACAAAGACTTCTTTGCAAACAAATCTGGAGATAAGTTTGGTAAAGAAATCCAAACCACAGCTAACGTCGTTTCCTCCTTAGGATTATATCCAATGGACCATGGAAAAACCCTACATTGGTGCTCCTCTCCATTGTAGAGAAGATAATTAATTGAGCGAGATAATGCTAGTACATAATCTTCATATTGATCAAATCTCAACAAAATTTGTCTTGGAGCAAGTAAGCCAATTAAACAGTTGCCCTTGGTACCAAGATGTTTCGGTAAAATTGACCTTAATACCTTCAAATCTGGCGCACCATGGGATAATTTAAACACCACTGCTTGATGCAATCCCTCTTCAATCATAAAGTCTTGCCTTTCCTCCATTGAAAACGTGATAGTAGGTTCTCCATGAATTATTTCGATTGGTTTTGCGATTGTTTTTGAGTTAATTAGGGCAGATTGTTTAGGATTTATAGTATTGGAATTGAAAAGAGTGGCAAATGTGGTGGTTTGGGGTGGTGGGGCGGGCTGGACAGCCTCGAAAGGAGGCCGTCCAGTGGTCGTAGCAGCCATGAGAGCTGCGCAGCTGCTGGCTTAAAACCCTAGGTTTAAGCTGCTTACAATCTCCACTGCTTAAGCCTTTCTGATGCAATTTTGATGAATAAAAACATATGAAAAAAATGGAAATCTGTGAGAAAAATCATCAAATTTGGAGACCAACTTCAAAAATCAATTTCTATCAATTCAGAGAGAGTTTGATATTGGTTTTTGGATATGTCATAGTACTACGAGTCTAGTTTTCTCCAGAATCAAGCCGCTCGTCATTTAAATGCTCCAACACCAAAAAAGGACGTTTTAGCGAGATTGTGCATAACTGTGAGGAGAACTTCCAGATTTGGAGACCAACTTCAAAAATCAATTCCCGTCAATACGAAAGGTTTTTTATGTTGATTTTTTAATATGTCATAGTACTAAAACTCTAGTTTCTCCAGAATCAAGTCGCTCGTCATTTGAATGCTCCTACATCAAGAAAAGGACATTTTAGCGAGATTGTGCATAACTGTGAGGAGAACTTCCAGATTTGGAAACCAACTTCAAAAATCAATTCCGGTCACTACGAAAGGATTTTGATGTTGATTTTTGATTATATCATAGAACTAAAACTCTAGTATCTCCAGAATCAAGTCGCTCGTCATTTGAATGCTTCTAAACCAAGAAAATGATGTTTTGGCGGGACTGCACGAAATATAGAAAGAACACACCAAATTTGGAGCTCTACTTCAAAAATATTTTACTATCAATTCAAAAGGACTATTCCATGATTCTTTGATGAATCCTTTGTACATGAAAGATGTTTATATAGAGATTCCTATGAACAATTCTCATTCTTTGTACAAGGAAAGCTTTGACAAAATTGGAAGAAGCAAATTATATCAATTCTTATCTATCTAAATGGAAGTTGCTAGCACTCAAAAGGAAATCAATAAGTCTTAAGATTTTAAGAATGATTCTTACAAAATCAAACAAAGGAAAGAAAATTTAGTGTGATTATTAAATTACCAATTGTTTTCAAGTTGAAGTCTTGCAAAAACGAAGCAAATCAAGTTATGTTCTTTTATTTAAAATTCAACTTTGGGGACTTGTGTGACACTTTAAGTGTTGGTGTCCAAATTTGTATGTCACGTGTCACAGTGACTAGACATCCAAGACCAACAAGGTGACACCACGTGTCCAAATGAGGTGGTAGTCTCAGTCAAATACAATAACCAATCACAATCCGTCAAGTGTCAAAATGACATTCTTTGGCCAATCACAAGCAATCTTGTCCACTCCCTACAACTATAAATAGGAGATGGACATGACATTCTAAGAAAACACTTCAACAAGCATTGGAGAAAGCTACAACATGAACTGCATAGTTCTTCGAATGATTGGTCAATAGAGTTCTTCCCGGAGATCAACATAAAATGACGAAGTGCTTCCCGATGTTTCCGGAGATCAAATACATCTCAAGAAAGTCTACATCATCCTACATTCGAGAAATACGCTATAAAAATCACATTTTCTTTTATTTATTTTGATTGTAGTTAATTTTCAGCGCTTACAGAAATTTGTTGCGAATAGTTTGTAAATTCAAAACTTATTTCAACAAATCCAACTCTGCATAACCCCAATATAAAAAGTGTTATAAGTAACAGTGTCACTTTCGTTCTCTCTAAGTAATTCAAGCACTTTTTTTTCATTTTACTAACTTTGAAAATCGAATGCACGATTATATTTTTTAAAATTAAACTGAATGGACAGAAGTAGAAAATAAAATTTTATTACAATTTTTCTTTTTTTGAAATTTGAAGAAACTTTTGTGTGTAAGAAAGGATCTTGGCAGTGACTAGAATAAATTAATTGGAATATGTGTGTGGGTTGGTTGAGTAAATTTTGTGGAGGATGGAAGTCGAGACAATTATTCGTACACTATTATTTTACTTTAACAAAAAATTAATTAAAGTTTACATTTGGCATCTACTTTATATTTATCATAAGCACTTATACTCCACTAATTACCTCGACATGTTTTTCCAGGGTTCTCTTCCTTAATTACTGACTTGTTTCCTCGAATAAAGTGGCAAATAAATGTGCATACAAATACTTTACTAATAATATTTTAAAACTCTAAATTTATCTATGACTATTTTATATGATTATTAAATATTAAAGATAATATATATAAAAGTATTACTTCCCTAATTTGTTAAAATTGACGAGTATAATAAAACTCACGGAGTAGAAAAAAATATATGCTAAAGGTGTATAAACAAATGAAATTTCAGTTTGAAAAAAATAAAAATAAAGAAACATGATAATATTCGAGCAGAAAAGACTTCGTCAACTATCCGACTTAGGTCTTTTAAGTAATGACCGCAAAAGAATTGATAGGTTTATTTCTAATATATATTGTCAATTGTCATATAAAAAGGGCCAAAAGAATATAAAAGGTAGCCAGAAGGCATCTATATAGATAAATTCTGCTTAGTTTTTTTTGTTTGGAATAGAATCGAACCATCAATAATGAGGTGAAAGCTCATGTAGTAATTCAATTGAGTTATTGCTATATCAAAAATGATATTTAGCGATAATTATAACGGCAATAACTTAATTGTTGCTAAACATATTTCTTTTAGAGGTAATTATTAGTGACAATTACATTCTAGTATTCTTTATGTTACTAAAGTCTATCGAGACATGCCGACATTGGATTCACTATGCATATTTATTACTACTAAAAATTATTTTTGTTGTACTGATACTGAGATTTCCCTTTCTTCTTAGTACTAGGTAGTTAACTAAATACTTCCTTTGTCCACTTTTAATCATTATGTTGCGCTTTTCAAAAGTCAATTTGACTAATTTCAAAGTTAAATTAGATTACATTAATTCGATATTTTAAACAAAAAATTTAGATATTCAAAAACTATATAAAAAGTACTATAAATTCAATTTTTGTGCATATCAATATGATGAAAAAACTACATCGTAATATATTAGTCAAAATTATCGTTTGATTCTAAAAGAGGAAACTATGACAATTAAAAGTAGACGAAAGTAGTAGTTTTTTTTAAAAAAAAAATTGTCTACTCCGTGGAGCACATACATTGTATTATATAAGTATAACTAATGTAGAATAGAATCGGTGATATTCTTTTACAATTTACTTGAGACTCAATGACTTAATCAACAAAAGATAGTTTGAAAAGAACAATTTTAAGCATCATTATTCACAGTGCATGGGATGGGGGCTAGCTAGTTATATTTATTATAGTCTATAAATAAATGAGGGAGACAAGTAAATTAAGGAACAAAAAAACCTTATACCAAAAAAAAAAAAATTAAAAAAATTGTTGAAGATGGCAGAGGAATTGATCATGAAAACTAACAATGTAGAGATGGAGGAGAAAGAGGAAGCATCTGGATCCAAATCGGAGAGTCCGAGCACCATTATTCCGAAGAAGAGAAAGCACGTTTCATCGATGATGGCTAAGAAAATTTGGTCATGTTTCTGTTTCTGCTGCCCTAAATAATATTACACCATTTTTTGCCTACTAGTATATGTTTTGTTTCCATAGATATACGTTTTACATCTTGGGATGTTATATTCCGTACATATATATTATTTTTCTCAGACTCCACTTGTGAACTATACTAAATATATACGTTGTTGTTGTTGGGTGTTATGTTCTGTTCATGACCTCGAGTGCTAAAGATTCTGGTCGTAGCTAGCTAGGCTGAATTATCCCTTTAATTTGTTGTTAGTATAATTATATAATGAACTAAGTTTGCAAATATTTTATTATCTTGTGTCCCTTCATAATTTCTCTAGAATTCCACACGCCTAACGCCTTTTATGGATCAGGCAGAATAATATATTTTACGGAAAATTGTATAAAATAACAAATTATTAATTAAAATTAAATGCTATAATTGCAATTTCATTTAATTGTAATCCGTAGCAAACACTTGTTATTCGCCTCTCTCCTTAGAAATCTCGCTCGCCACTCTCCCTCGCCTCTCTGACTTTATACAAATACAAATGTATAAATTGTGTTTGTATTTGTATAAGGCGAGAGAAAATTGTATATACAAATACAAATACATATATTTTCATCATATACACTTTTAATTATACAAATACAGATATTCCCCTACCAGTTCTCCTTTGCCTTTCTCTCTTTCTCGCTTTATACAAACACAAATTATACAAATTACAATGTATAATTTATGTTGTATAAAGAGAGAGAGATATTTGATATACAAATGTTTTATTTCGATTCAATTGTATACAAATTAAAAAATTTATGCAGATATACAAACACAATTATTGATACATAGTAGTTACATATATACAATTATCTAGCCGATATAATATACAATCGCTGCACTTTTATACAAACGAGATGACTGTCTGTGATTTATACAAATCTTATGCTCTATCATAGCAAACATAGAGTGCAAATAGCAAAATTGTAACTATAGAGCACTAATATGATTTTTATGCTTGCTAAACCTAAAATTTACTCTATATTTTATATTTTATAGTTTATAGTAAGCTAAGAATTGATTTACTATATGTTTAAATAAGGCTCTATAGCTATAGTTTTTTATAATTTGCACTTCATAGTTATAATTCTATTTAATTTGCTATGGAGGCTGCTATATTTCGCTTGTCAATATACAAACAACACAATTTATTATGATTTTTTCATAATTAGTATACAAATAACTAGAGTAAGCATATACAAATTCTGGATTTATACATTCATGAACTGAATTATACAAATTCTAGATTTATACAATCAGGAAATTGAATAGCAAAATTTTGCGAATCTATAGCTATATTACATAATATACTCTAGATGTTTGTCATTTCGCCTAATTTTCCCTTTTAATCATAATGTATGGCATGTAGGCAAGTGCAACTTAAATGGGCTCTGAATCGGCCCAACTCCTCAAATGGGCTCTGGACCGGCCCAATTCTATTTATTATAGTTCTGATTTGCTAGGCCTGGCGGCAAACGAGGCCCGATCTTTGACAACAAAGCTGAATGTTCATTTTAAAGTTTCATCTGTCTTTTATTGCCGGTCGATTAGTTCAGAATCCACACATTATATGTTATAAGATATATTCAACAAAATTTATATCAATGAAGGCATAAATATAGTTTTAAAATTCACAAAGTTAGACGAAACAATATCCTTAAAAAAACCCCACAAAAAAGGTCCAAAAGCCCCAAGTAAATCTTTTTCTAACCTAAAAACGAACGTTTTTGATATGATTTCTTCTTGTTGATGTTGTTTTGGATAAGGATATGATTTCATTGCAAGCAAACACGAACCAAAAATTGAGGTTATGATGACACACTCCTCAAATTCAATTTGGTGTGTAAGACAAAGAATTTTACTCAAATAGCATATGTAACCACAAATACGACATTCCTAGAGTGGAATCAGACCACAAACAAAAGAAGAAAAGAAAAGAGGACTACAACAAAATTCTCAAAACATAGTATCATAAGCATAAAAGAATTTAAAGTACATCCCAAGTCTTTGAGTCAACAAATAAAGACCGTAAATAAAAGATGGAGACTAATGGCAATCCGCAGGTAGGATCTCACCATGGCTCCGAATAGACTCAGC
This sequence comes from Solanum verrucosum, assembly GCF_900185275.1. Lineage (NCBI taxonomy): Eukaryota > Viridiplantae > Streptophyta > Magnoliopsida > Solanales > Solanaceae > Solanum > Solanum verrucosum. The sequence goes on from NW_026020323.1 coordinate 378,815, forward strand.
CAGCTAGATTCAATCAACCGCCACAATAAACACCTTGACTAGGATCTGCATCAAAAGGATAACAGAAGTAGGGGTGAGTACAATTCACATGTACTCAGTACGTTTGACATATATATATATATATATTCAATGTTATTGGCTTAGAGCTACTTCTTATTACTTTATTCTTTCAATTTGTTTGTCTTGATTTGGAGTACGAGAATTACATTAACTAATGTTTGGTGTGAATTCAAACATAGAATCTCCAATTTCTTGAAATAAAAAAAAGTACCATTTAATGTAATTTTTACCCATGAATTTATGATGTATATCAGAAGTGTAGATAAATCAGGTAACACAACACCCCAATGGGGAAGGAATCGTCCTTACGCACCACATGTTGTTTTCTTTGTGGAACTTCTATTCAAACCATATTTGGACTACTACTGGCGATTGGCTGGAAAGTGTTAACAACTATAATCTATATAATATAATATATTGTTGACCATAGAAATAATTAACAACCAAATTTGGAAAAAAATGTTATAGACATGACCATATGACTTTTTTGATTAATTAATTTGCATTATTTGAATTCAATCAAATCCTACCAAAGGTCTACATTGAATTATTAATGAAACTAGATATTTCATTAAAGATATTCAAAAAACATATTTTATATACTTTATAATTTTCGATGAAAAATATTTGACTGATTATTTATTATTATATGTGGCGTAAACGAACACATCAAATTGCATAAATTAATAGAGAGGGGGTGTCGTGGTTTCATTCCGTCCATTGCTTTAACTTTGTTTAGTCCACCACGATTAGCAACTTTTCATTATATTATATTCTCACATGACAAGATTGCTATGATTAAATAATTAGGTGACATTACTTTTTTGGTTGGTTTTTTCTAAACTTATGCTAGATTTGTCACATGTTGCCAATCATCCATCACATATTGTACAATTTATTGTTTAATTATAAGCATATGATTCCAATACGATAAAGTACTTTATTAGAATTGTATGTAAGTGATTGAGACATACAGGCGAAGGATATTATTTGTAAAAATTTGCGCGTTTATATAATTGAGCTATTTTTGTTCGTATTTGTATAAATTGGTTAGTATCAATTGATTTGTATTTATTTTTGTATAAACTCAAAATAACGAATTTAAACAAACACAAACATCTGAACTTTAAATAGTTATACAAATTATATTATACACATTACATTATGCAAAGGTTTATCCGTATTTGTATAAACTGGTTAGTATCAATTGATTTGTATTTATTTTTATATAAACTCAAAATAACGAATTCATACAAATACAAACATCTAAATTTAAACAGTTATACAAATTATAGTATACAAATTACATTATGCAAAAGTTCGTTCGTATTTGTATAAGCTGGTTAGTATCAATTGATTTGTATTTATTTTTGTAAACTCAAAATAACGAATTTATACAAACACAGACATCTGAACTTTAAACAGTTATACAAAATTTATTATACAAACGTACACATTTATACAAACTGAAAAAAGTGGCGACATAATTCTCACTGAGTGTTGGTGGCGAGTGATAATTAACAAAAATTATAAGTATGATGAATAATCAACTAGTATAGATTTACTTAATTAACCACGTAATTTCCCCTAATTTTTTAAATTTCTTCAATAAAATGATAGAGATTACATTGGTCCACAACCCACGCTCCTCTTATGGGCCTAAAAGAGACCTTCTAGGCATAGGAAGTCCAACTCCTTGACTTTGGGCTTGCTAAAACTCATAATTGGGCTTGGCACAATCTCATTCTCATGCCAATTTTATGGGGAAATTACATAGTATAGCTGCCTCTCGAAGTAATACTTCCTCTGTAGTCTGTCCAACAATAGTTGTCCACTATTGACTTGACACACCCTTTTAGAAACAATAAATAATAGGGGTAATATTACTATTTTATCCTTCGACTTTATTAAATTTGATGCTTTGAGAAATGTGTTAGATAATAAATAGTATTTAATAACAAGGGTAAAAGAGACACAAAAAATAAACTATCTCTTGATTTTCTAAACTGTACAAGTATTGTTGGACAACTATTTTTAGTATAGTGAACAATTATTATTGGAATGAGGGAATAACCAATAGGGGAAACTAAGCAAATACCCATAAAAGCAAAATAATTACAAATATATACCACATTCATACCCCCATTAAATAATTACACTATATACCCCCAACTAATTTCGCTTAACTGATACTAAATCAGTATCATATACTGTATTGGTATCTTTAAGGCTGATAATTTCGATTAATTGATACTAAATCAATATATATATATATATATATATATATATATATATATATTGTATTGGTATCATTTAAGGTTTACTATTCAAAAATTACTCATTAGTCAATGAAATGAGTAATATTAACCTTGTAATTAGTTCTTTTTCAAAGTGTTCACATTTGTTTGTATAATTCCTAAGAAGTTTTTTAAGGAGTGAATTAATAAAATTGTCTTCTTATTATGATTTCTTAATATACATGTAAAAAGGAAAATGAACAACTAATTTCAGACGGAGAGGGTATATTATATATATATATATTATATACACATACTCTATTATGTATACAACCATGTTTCTTCTTGTTTTTTTTTTAAATTTTTTTAGTGAATTTCCATATAACCTTCTAGAAAGTGTTGATTGATTAAAACGGCATCCGCAGACAAAATGATTTGAGCTACATATTCAAAAAGATAGTTAGAAAGGCCTTCAAATGTCAAATGATTAATTGATCAAAGTGGAAAAACTTTAGGATAATAGTCGTTGAAATTAATGACCAATATCTACTTTCTTTAATTATTTATTCGATCAGTTCCACCCCTTATCTAATATCACATTTTACTGGTCTTTTAAGATTTTATCTACAACTCTACCAGATGAATTCTGTTTTAGTTGAAGTTCTTGGAGGTTATTCTATTCTATTTCTTTGGAGAGACATTTAAAATTTTTCATAAATTTCATAAATTCATGAGTTATTTATAAAGAGAATAAGATGTAGTCTCTTATATTTGAGAAACACGCTAATAATAGCTTTCGAATCACGAAGAAATTTAGAGAGAAGAATCAATTGAGGAACAAAATTGTATCGACACTGTATCAATAAAATATTCTTATTTTTTTTGTAATTGCAATTTATTTTCTGTCCCTTTAAAATTTGTCACAAACAATCACGGTCAATAAAAAAAATCTATAAAGTACAATGTATAATTTAATAAAGTATTCATATTATATTTTGACTATTAATTAAATGCTACTATAAAAAATGAATATTGCTAATTACTTAAGAGTTTAGACCTCTTTGATACTCTAGGATAAAATTGGAAAAATATAATTAATTTTTCAAAGTGATAATTATTTTAGAGCTAAAGCAATACTTATAATGAAATTAAAAAATGTAGATAATAAGCATGATTTTTAGAGGTTTTTTCCTCTATGACTTGTATTGAGAGGTACTAGACAAGGTAATAATTACGTCTTTTGTATAGTCTCCAAACTTAATTCTCTACTTAATACTTTATTTAGATTTCCACACGTTATCACAATTCACAATAACAATTTTAGACGTGCCCTTTATTCCCCCCCTCCTCAAATTATACAATATTCAAATAATTAACCGGCAAAAACAATAAAGTCCAAGTAGACTTATGCGAATGTTAATTTCATAATTAAATCGACATATTTATTTATTATTATTCTCTCTGTCTCAATTTATACGATTCACTCTCTTTTTAGTTCGATCCAAAAGGAATGCACATATTGTTTTCTTTTTAAAACTCTGTGTGATTGTGTCAAGTCAAATCATATCACATAAATTGAGACGGACATGGGCGGAGCCACCCACACCTAAGGGGTGTCATGACACCCCTTCACCGAAAAATTACATTGTATATAAAGGTCAATTTTTTTTAAAAATAAATATATATACAAGTATTGACACCTTTTGATAGAAGGTTAAAGTTAAGTCTAGTGGTTAAGGGGATGCAAAAATTCTTTGAGGTCGTGTGTTCTAGTTCTACTAGTGCTTTCTAATTATTATTTTTTTACTACAATTGGTACCCCTTACTAATTATTTTTTATTAGTACTACAATTGGCACCCCTTAATGAAAATTCTGGCTCTGTCATTGGAGACGGAGAGAGTACTAAAAGCATTTTCAGTAATTTTTTATTTTTTATTTTCCACCCAATGTTCGGTACTCACATGATTGGAGTCCGACTAAAACCAGATTCGTGCCAGAAAATCCCACATTGAGGGGAGGGGGGGAGGATTAAAACTCTCTAACAAAGGCTATTCCGTACCCAAGACCTCTGATTAAGGATGAAAAAATATTTATCACTCCACTACAATTATTATCGGTGTTTTCCATAATTTCAATGATATACCAAAATCCACACATTTATACATTTGAAATTCAATGTTATTGTAGGAGAAGCAATTTTTATATGGATTTTCAAACGTTATGACATCTATGTTAGGCAATGTATGAACTTAAAGGGATCCTCGAATCTAAAAAATAAAGAATGACTCACAAACTCTAATAAACGTTTAAAATATGCGCCGCATTTTGCTGTATATTAGACATAAAAAGATAAAATGAACTTTTCAGCAAATTCTGCTTTAATTTCCAATATTTAAAAAAACCTACTAGGAAAATCGTATTCAACAAATTCTTCATCTCTACGTATATTTTTATTAACCAAATCAATTCTCTTTCGTCTTCTTTTTCAGCCCGATATTGGTGTGCGTATTGAGGTTTGATTAATTGAACTCGAAGAAAGTACTAATTAATAATTTAATGCTTATTTTTTCCACCTATTTTTTTTTTTTTGCACATTTGAAGACTTCAACACAATTCACATTCTAGAATGAAATACATTATACCAAATCAATGTATAAATGTTGATTTGATTTTGAATGGTCATCTGAACTCTATCGGTAAAAAAATATATTGTATATATAAGGTATTTTTAGCACTTTAAAATTTACTTTGAGGTTTCAATTGTTTAAATTCCAAGCATTTTTATTTTCTAAATCTCCTCAGTAATCAAGATTAATCTGAATCCGTCAATGCATATAATATCTGTAAATCTCCATACTCTCTTTCTCAAGGAGCGATAATACATTGTATAAATGTAATTATAAATAATTGAGTTTAAATGCTCGATAGAAAATTGTTTCTCATTAAATAAGCTTTATAAGTCCCAAATCTTGATTAAGTCATGAATTTCGAATTTGGCATCGTTTGAAAATGGGAACCTATATGTCCTATAGGATGTGAGAAGAAAGTTAACAGTCAAAGATATCTATATAAATTAAATTCCAATTATAGTTTGGTGAATTATATATCACCATCATTATATATTAGTCAAATAATTATTTGTACGGCATTTCCACTCTCTTTTTATCCAAAACATAACTCAATTAATACTCTAAATATATACTTACTTTTTAAAGAAAGTTAAAAGAATTTATTTTCCGATTATATTTTCTTGCACATTTAATTTTGTGGGGTTACTTTCATGGAATTTCTACGTAACTTCATTTTTAAATGGGTTTGGAAATTGGATCACATGTTGAATTTTTTAAATTTTTTTAAATTTTTAGCATAAAGACACTTTCACAATTCACACTAGTAGTGGTAGGTAGCATTAGTACTCAAAATCACATGATCGAACTTTCTTTTTGGACTTTTTGTCATACATGGTGGCGGATCTAGGAAGGTGTGAACAGAGGTGAATCCAGAAATTAAAAGGTAATGGAGGTATTATTAGAAGCGGATGCGGGTTAATTGAAGCATCGACGACACTTCCTTAGAAAATGTTATCAAACAAGTATAAAATCGAAGGTCTATAAGTAAATAAAAATATAACATAGTTCACTCTATGATAATTGGATGGTCGCTCAACCTAAGCACACTAATCAGTGTTGGACCAATGCACCAACTCAATTCATGTATTTCGGGATGCACATTTAATTATATGATCCTTCTTTAAAGTATACACATGTATATATACATATTTTTTACGAAGTTAATGGATGCACGTGCACCCACTTCCTCAAATGTACGTGTGTCCGCCTCTAAGTGTGAATGTGTTCACTCGAACCCTCTCAGCAAAAGGTTATACTGAATATATAAGGTATTCTCTTTTAGTGTATATATAGACTTCAAAATTCACTTGGGATTTCAAACTTAAATCCTAAGCACCATATTATTATTATTTTCAACTCCTTTAATGAAAATTTTGAATCTGCCGTTACATATAATATCGGTAAATCTCCATACTCTCTTTCTCAAGGAGCAATAGTACACTACACATCTAAGAAACATATGTAACACGAACCAATTATTTTAGTCAAATCTCACTTATTTAACAATTCATATAATGCATTTAATGTGAGATGAAGTCTCTTCTACATGTTGGACGTCCAAACATGACTTATTTCTTTAATTTTCTTGTAAACATTAAATGATCACCTAAACTAACGACTTTATTCTTAATCTTATAACATAAGGTACACACAACTAGAGACATGAAAAATATGAAAAAAAAGAATAAAATAAACTTCCACTTTTAAGGAAAATTTTCTATTAATGAAAAAAAGAATGTTGTGTTCCCATTTTCGATATCATCCACAAACTTAGCCAACTTGATAAATTATTTGCTACCTAACATCTCTATGCTTCCAAATCCTAGCTTAGTAGCGGAATATTTTGTCACTCGTAAATTTTTTTGGTGATAAGATTTGGAGATATCAAAAGTGAACATGCTGATATAAGTAGTGAAAAATCATGATCATCTGCTAGTGAAAGATTGTCCACATAAGTTAATCTATATTGAGTGATGATCATCTGCTAGTGAAAGATTGTCTGCGTTAATCTATATTGAGTGAATCGATTCAGTAAACTGATAAATTATTTGTAAGCGACCAATGATAAATTACAAAAATTTAATCAAATAAAATCATGTGCAGGAATATTTTTTTATTAGGCCAGTGATATTAATCTATTTTAATTTGTATACTTGACATGTGATGATTCTCTAAGCATTTCTCATAAAAATATTCAAAAAAGTTGCAAAGTGCAAACTACGGCGAGCTACTAAATTAATATATCCACACTATTGTTGTTATATTATTTTAATATGTTGTAGGGAATAACATATACTATTTTTATGTTACTATTTCTATTTTTTATATGAATATATACTTTATAATTATCATTTCAATAATCTAATCGTATAAAAAGTATCTTCGTTTTCACGAAAGGGTCCAAAAATGTGCAATGCGTGTTGTGTATGTACCAAGAAACTAATACTTAACTAACATTAGGTAAATAGGAAAAAATAATAATTTGGTTTTTGTTGTTGATCAAAATGTTTTAGAATTTTTTTTTGCAAGAAAATAAGTTTGTTAATGTCTTTCTTAGTGAGAATAGAAAAAACAAGTTCATAACTGAAATTTAATATATTGATCGCGTCCTTCACCCCACTCCCCATAGCCCCTCCATCCCACATGCATCTCTTATCCGACCCTCACCTCCGATAATATTATCTAAATTATATATAAATATTATTTTTAAAATATAATATGTTTTACCTATATACAAAATATAAATAAATAAAAGACTTAGTTTTCTAGAAAATACTTTCCATCTTCATACCAAACACACTAAAAATTAGGGGATGAGCTAAATGCTAATAAGGGCCGAGGGTTCATTTAAATTCCTTTCAATAAAACCTTATACTATTTATTCATAATTAAATTTTTTTCTTACATATATATATATATATGTAAGAAAAAAATTTAATTATGAATAAATAGTATAAGGTTTTATTGAAAGGAATTTAAATGAACCCTCGGCCCTTATTAGCATTTAGATATATATATATATATATGTTAAACTTCTTTTTTCCTCTTCAATTAGCGTTTTTTTTTATTTCAAATCTTTCAATAAAATTTTTGACTCCGCCTTTAAATAACATAATTTATAGAGGTAGATGATGGTACACTAACAAGTGAGCTTTATCTTTTTAAAATAATTCCAAAAGTAGCTTTCGTGAAATTCCAAGTTCACCTTTTAAAAATTTCTTCATGCAACATTGAATTTGGCAAAGAATTTATAATTGTGTTGAACACGGCATATAAACATATAATAATAAATTATTATTAATAATAATAAGATGAGGACCAATTATATATGTAGATGGGGTCCAAAAGTAGGCACCGTCTTTTATTGACACGACAATTTATTCATTAAAAAAGAATACTACTACAACACAAAACTTCCTTTAATTGGTTCACACCTTTCAACCAATTAGTTTGCACTCCATCTTATATTAATCGTTAACATTAATAAAATTATTTACCTCAATTTTTTTATCAATTTATCATATCAAGATACCTTGGATATTACTCAGGTGAAGCTAGGTGAGGTTCGTGAGTTTGAATAAATCCAGTAGCTTTTTCATAGATTCTATATTTGTACTAGAAAATTAAATAATAATTTGTGAACCCCTAATAAAACTGATTGACAACTCAATGGTAAGGAAGGTGAAGGAAATTTAGAACCTAAAACCCCTAATACTTGTTTCGCTTCTGAATTATTACTCCCTCTTTGTTTCAAAATAAGTACATTGTTTTAACGAAAATATAAAAATTGTCCCAAGAATAATTATTATTTTAACAATTTAAGATAATGATAATTGTTATTTTTCCAATGTTATACTTTTATTTCAAAGAACTATTTTTTAATAAATAATTTCTTTTTCAATATTCTTGCTTTATTTTATCATTATATACATCAATAAGAACACCAAATATAAGAGGACATATATATTCTACTATTCTAGGTTTCCAGTTGACGTACAATCATTGTGTTTCATTACATATCAATTAATTATATTTTTTCCTATTAAATTATGCAAGTTCCTCAAATGAACTTAGCTTCTTTTGGGTGCGTAATTGATAATAGTATTACAACTTTTATTTGACTATTATTTCTTCTGTTTCAATTTATTTGACTGACGTAGATGACTTAGATAAAATTTTAAAAAACAAAAATAAAGTAACATTTATTAAAAATAAAAAAAAACCTGTGGATTTTTAAGTATGACATAATATTTGACTGGATATATAAATTTTCAAAACATTAAATGAAAAGTTTAAAGTTATATTATTTTCATATTTAAAATAATTATTTTTAAAATGAACTAATGAAGAAATACTGGTAGTACATTCAATCCATATTATATCTATCTTTTAATTAAGATTGAAATTTAATAATTCATCTATGTTCATATTGAATAGGCTTTTTTTTCTTTGAGATTGAATTGAAAATTTCAAAGATTTAAGTATAACATTCTTAAGTCTTAAGTTTGCATTATATTGTGGCTAAGAGAATTATTAAGATGCATTTTCCCATATCTCTATTTGGGACCAAGAAAATTAATGTAATGCCTTAATATTCAATGTATCTTAATTCCGTGTTACGTATACAAAACAGATTTAAAAGTAAATATGGTGGAAAAGGTTATATTATAATTTATACATATGGTACGTATACATTAAATATCAAAAGTCTTTAATTATTAAATGACCATATGTAGAAGTCTTTTCGTAAAGAAAAATTCTTTCCCTAACACTTCCTCCGTTTCAATGTGTTTGGCATAATTTCAAGTACGATGGTTAGATTAATTAATTTTTTGTACGGTGTGAATTCAGCTACATAATTTTTAATTATTTTTAAAAAAAAATAAGACTTTCATTTTTAGAAACTACATAAAAACTACTACTTTTAAATCACCATACAATTAACAATTCAAAATATTTAAAAATATCTTTTGATGGTCAATATTGTAACTAAGACAAACAAATTGAAACGAAGAAAGTACATTGATTTGACCTTATATTGTCCTTTTCTTTAAAAAAAAAAACATTTTGTCCTTTATTTTCATTAAGATGATTCAAAATAAAAAGGAAAAGTAAATATATAAACAGAATCAAGAGGATTCAATATCTTATACACATTCATAAAATGTATTTTCAACTTATCTATACAATATAATTTTTCAATAAAGCAGACTCGTCCCAACTCCGACCCCGAGATTGGGGTGGGGTTGGGGGGGGGGGGAGGAAATGGTAAGGAATTTGTGGATGTTTAGGAAAGTCCACAGAGAGACTAAGAAAAGTCCAAAATATCAGACTCTACATAGCCGTAATTCTCTTCTTTCTTTTTATGGTTCCAACCTTATATATTTCTCTCTATATATATACATACACACACTCCAATTAAATTTGGCCAATCGATTGTATATCTTTTTGCTGATGAAATATTTCTCAAAAATGAAAAAAAGTGTTGTAAAAAAATAGGTGTTAGACAATACAAGAAATCATCAATACCTAGACTTAGATGGACACCACAACTTCATGAACTCTTCATTGAAGCTGTTCAACTTCTTGGAGGAGGACATAGTAAGTTTTCCAATTAAAAAATTTTGTATATTTTTTTAGTTGTTTATTTCTTGATCAATATGTTTTTTTCTTTCTAATTTTGATGTTTTTGGCTATATAGAAAGAGATTTAATATGCATGGGATGATTAATTAGTAGTTAATTATGATGATCTATTGCTATTTAGTAAGAAATTAAGGAGTTTTGGTTTTTTTTATTTAATATGATAGAAGCAACTCCAAAGAGAATTCAACAGATGATGGCAGTAAAGGGATTGAAGATTTCTCATGTTAAAAGCCATCTCCAGGTAATTGATTCTTAAAAAGATATATTAAGGGATGAATGTTGTGTATCAGATCCTTCTGTTATAACTAGAAATATAGTCTTTTCTCGGCCACCGCGAATCTTGAGAAATCTATTTTATAAAACATGATTTTCCTATCTATTTTTTTAACCGAACTAGCTCACTGGGATAACACATGGCAAGAAACAGATTCTCACTGAAATATTGTGAAGCTTTCGAATTTTTCCGTGTGAATACACTATTATTTTTTCTTTTTTCATCGATTGAATCAAAATATCTATGGAAATAACCATTCAACATATTTCAGTGAGAAAATAGTGAGATTTCATTAGTGTGTATTTTTGGATGATTGTTTGATAAAAATATTTTTGGATGATTGTTTGAGTTTTTATTAGTGTGTATTTTTGGATGATTGTTTGAGAATACATGCATTATTAATCTTTCTAGTTTTGCATTGTAATGTATATCATTATCAAATTTGAAATTTGTTAATTAAAATATAATTTTTCTATTCCTTTTCTTGAAAATAAAGGTTTCAAGAATACAAATATAATCATGATGTTTTCGAAATGAGAAATAAAGAAAATGAAGGAATATTGAAGCACGTTTATATTATGTTTTATGTCGACACTTGCAATTTGATTTCTTTAATAACAAGTCTGACATACCATATTAATTTTTCAAAGCATAAAAGGGAAGATTAATTAACTTGATCTAAACTTAAGAATGCATATTTTGAGTGAAAGTTAATAAGTATGTACACAAAGTTTTAATTTAATTCCTGGAATATAACAACCTAATTGGTAATTTTATTTCAGAAAAGATTCCATATACTTCTTTTTGTGTGTGTGTTTGTTTTCTTTTTGTTTTTCAATTATCGACTTTTTTTTAAGAAACAAGAATATTTTATTAAAATAATATGGGTACAATTCTGTTTCTCTTTTGATTTTTATCTCCCAATTTTTTTCATGATTCAAAGATCATTAGTGACGTATTTCTCAAACTAGGATGATTAGAATTTCTCCGTGATTCGAGGGTCGTTAGTGGCGTATTTCTCAAACTTCTTCTTGAAGTATTTAATTATCAAGAAAAGTCTAACATATTTTGTTCTCTTTATGAATATCGTATGAATTTGCGGAATATTGGAGAGGATTATTATAGACTTTTAGTTTAGCACATGATGCTTAAAATTAGATAAGTGATTAGGTTAGGTATATATGAAGCCCTAGTGCCCTATATTACTAAATAAGAAAAAAACTTAAAAGTGTGAAATCCAGTCTACTAATGAGCTGTTCCATTCTAAGCCATGCATAATTTCCTTATTAAAAATAACACTTTTGTGTTTTATGTTAATTAATAAATTGTTTGATGTATAATTGAAAATCAGATGTACAGAAACTTGAAGGAGAGAGGCAACCTCAATATTGTTAAGTCTGTGAACAACTTCAATGAAGAGACACCACAATTTTCATGGTCTTCCCCATATGAGTAAGTCTGTAAATATATAATCTTGATTAGAAATCTCGAGTTCGAGCTTTTAGAATAAAAATATTCTTATAGGGATTGGAGCGCTTCTTCCCTTTTCAATACGTACATGTATGGTGAGAATCTGAATTAAATAGAAACACAGCACGAGTGGAAACAAAAAAAAAATATACTATAATTCAAAACTAAATATTTAAAAAGAGGGAGAAAATAACACATACATTAAGAATGCAAATTGCAAATTACTTATTTAATTGTAATACCTAAATTTATATAAAATGTGACAGAGGAGAGTATTTAGATTAATCATTTATTTTTTTATAATCATTACTGTTTCCTTTCCTTTTTTTCCTAATATATGAATTTAAATTCCATTTATTTGACTGCAGAAGGAAAGACCTAGATGATAAATGCATTTCATTAATTATTGCATTATTAGCTTACCAAAACACTATGACTTTTGGTTATGAATAATAGTATTCCAGCTAGTGTTCACTGACTCAGCTAAACTACAATTAATCAACTCTAATGTAAATATTTCCATAGACTTTGAGATGATATTTCTACCTAATTTGTCACTTTTTTTGGTAAAGAAATTAAAGAAGAAGAAAAGACAAATATTTGATTTCTATGGTCAAATGTCTTTTTAAATTCAAATATGTGCTAGAAAGTCTGACGTTTAAAATAAAACGCTTCTCAAAAAAGGCGACTCATGTTGGTATCATTTAATTTTTTATTATACTTTTGCAGGCATGTGAGTGAAACAATATTAGAACATGGTCCTTCAAAGAGCAGCAAACAAATAGACCCTGGAAGTGATAAATTCCCCAATTACAAAGCAATAATCAATGCATATATTGCTGAAAATAATATATATTGCTATGACTACCAGGTAATTTGATGATTTTCCTTAATTTCTAGTTATTTGTTTCCTATACTTCATTTGAAGACAACTTGGTTACATTACTGTTGACGCATGGAATGATCGGGATTCTTTCCGATCTTAATCAGTTCAAATATTAAAAACAATTTTTTTTTTGAGCGAAGAACGTTTTACCCTTAATTAAATATCTTGATCGAGCTTAAATACTAGAAACGATTTTTTATTTTTTAGTGAGGAGCATTTTACCCTCCTTATTGGGTGGAGTCCACTCGTTAAATATAAGTTTATATTTTAAAATGCACTAACATTGCAACAAAAAGTATAAGTCAGAATTCATAATTTTATAAACGGAAAAGGGCAAAAAGCGTTAGCTATGTAAAATTGAACAAAAAGGCCCTCAATATTTTTGTCTAAAAATGTTCTCTACTAACGGAAAAGGGAAAAGGGCAAAAAGTGTAAGCTATTAACTGAACGCATTTTTCTTCAATTTCTCATAGTTCAAAAGCTTCTCTTTTTTTATATATTTTTCCATTTTATAAATTCAATACTAAAATCGTCTTAAAGTTAAATTCATAGAGCTTAAATCTCGAATTCAAATATTATATTTTTTTTGTGTGAATTCAGGAAGCACAAGGAAGTTTAAGTAGTGGAATGACAAAGGAAGAAGAAGAAGATGATGGTGGTGGTCCAATTAGTAGTGAAATTTGTGAGTTTCCACATGAAAGGGAGATCAATTTTTGGCCTTTGAATGATTATAATCATCAAAATTCCCAAAATGATTCATCCACAAAGCAAGTTTTGAAATCTACAAAGGACGATCCTCACATTAACCTAGACTTATCTATCTCTTCATGTTTCTATTGTTAAAATAAAATTACAATCGTCTGATTGATGGGATAAGGATAATAATCTTGAGATATTCTATGACATGAGATTATTTTATTCTTCATTTGATAATAGTTATTATTTAGTCACAAGAATATTTTATCTATTTCATCTCACCAATCAAACGATCCTCAAGTAATATAGAGTAGTCCCTCTAGCTAGCTAATCTTGTATTTTATATACATTCATGTGGGATATCAATAACGCTGGCATTTGTATCTACGCGCCCGGTAAATTTTGTATGAATCATGAACAAAGAAATTTTAGTCGATTAATTATTTAATTCTTACTATTTGTTCCTTCCTCTTCACACATTTTTTCTAAATAGAAAAAAACTGATCCAAAAAAGATGTATTATTTCATTTTTTTCCAGATTTTTTATTGAGTCCTGCTTCAAAACGGACATTTTATTGTTAGGCACGACATATTAAAAGAGATCTTTCTTAAAAACATAGATTAAAATGGACATTTTGCTCATTTATGGGCGAACTGCAACAAATAAACTTAACTCCGTCTATTTATCCCAAAAATCAAAATACATAACAAAATTTTTAAGGTTAGTTCGCCCACGAGAACTATAATTCTTTTTATTTGCTTCTTATGTAAACTATATCATATCTAATTTTAAATGTATTGTGAGCTCTATTTTAATAATTAAAATCATGAATTTCTTCAATAATAAGAGTACCAAAAAGAAAAAAAAGAGTTAAAGTGGGAATTCGAGTCAATTACAATTCAAGGTGAACAAAAATTTAATTTTTTAAATGGACATTGGCACAAAAATATTGTTTATGTAGAAAAATCAGTCATAAGAAGAATCATTGTCTCCATCATTCTCAAATAAATAGTAAAATTCACTTTATGAAGAAAACAAAAACAATTGTTTTTGTACTATTGATGAAGACTCAGATTTTATGTATCAAATAAACTCCACAATATACGCCTAAAAACTAGATATGATATAGCTCTAATGAAAAGCTAATAAAACAATTATGGGCAAACTACCTTTAATTTTTTTTTGATATATTTTGACCTTTGGGTGAAGTAACTGAGTAAAGTTCATCTGTCTCATAAATAAGCGAAATGTCCATTTTGGTCTGTACTTTTAGAGAAGGACACCTTTTGGTATATAGTGCTCTTTTTGGAGCCGAACGCTTTCTTATGAGTCAATTTTCGTCTATATTATCTATTGAACCCTGTTGAGAACAGCAAGTCAATTGCATGTATTCAATTTTTATGTACACAAGGAGAATAGTTGAGGTATTTGAATATGTGATATGAGGATTGTTAATTTGGTCCAAACTTCAGTTCCTCTTTGCTAAAGTTTTCATAAGTCCTTTCACAATCTTCCAGAACCAAACCAAGTTCATCACAGCAAGTACCAATGGCACAACACATACCAAGAAAATCCCAAATGAAGACACCTTCATAACCTGTTTTCAATCCGAAAGACGAAAACAAAGCACACAATTAATCCATTTTCTTGACCAAATTTGATGCTTCTGTTAAGCAGTCGTTTATTATTTACAACATTACCTGATCGTAGCGGATGTACAAGTGGTAGAACACGTAAATGAATACCAAAATTCTGGCAACCTGCAAATTAACCATCTATGATTTAGCATTTACAAAAACTTGACCTCAATCGGTCATGACAGCATAAAGATAGATACTATAGCTAATACTTAACATACCAGCCAAACAAACACCATCATGAAACCGTTTATCAGGTATGCTTTCGACTTTTTCAATCCAGCTACATCAAGATACCTTATAAAGAAACAAAGGATCGATTCAAGAAAATGGAACGTGTGGAAGATAACGTAAAGAAGCAAGGATGGGATTTGATATTTCTATTGGTACCATCTCAAGTTGATCCCCGGGGTAGTTGCCTCAGAAAGTAAAACCATGTACACATAAAACTGAGCCTCACCAGTCAACATAGCATATGACAGTGCCACCAAAGAGAGAAGGTGATGAACCAGCTGCACAAGAAAAAAGAATATGTCAATCACCAAACCAAGTCTAAATTAAACTGAAGGAAAACAAGAAGCACTTACATATTCCATTCCACCTAAAGAAGGATAAAACCAAAGGATCATAGCAAGATCAGTGAGAAAATATCCCACAGAAACCTATGAAGAAGACATTAAAACTTATTACAAAAGAAACAAGTGTTGGTACACAACACATAAATGGCGATGAAAATAAATTATAAGCTTTCAGAACATATAAAAACAAAGAAAGATACAGCACTAGTTTCGAGATTAACATTCTCTGAGAATTGCATCTTTGAAACAATATATGGCATCAGTTTTACACCTCACCTAAATGTTCTATCTGAAGCTATTACGTTTCTCAAACAGGTTACTTACCCAAAGATGTCGGCCTAATTCCATGTATTAACTGGCTTAATGGTTATACTCAGTTTGAAAGATACCTCATCAAGCAGTTTATGTATGACACACTAGGACGACTACATCAATAAAGAAGGCTAGAAAGAAAATCTATTCAACCCCAGAATCTGAATGAGATGAAAACAAGACACTGGATTGGTGTAGCAATTATACTACTGACAGGAGAAAAAATTGAAGAATATTTATGATGCCATGATTAGACCTTAACTGCCACAGAGAAACTACCATGGCCCCTGCTAATATAATTTTGGGCAACTCACACACATATGAATCCCGCTCATAACCAGAATACATTAGAAGATACAGAATCAGTTTGGTTATTTTTCAGTCCAACAAATATATCATAGCAGCTACTGTTTTCCGCTAATAAAAGATTATGACATGCAAAATAACTTCCCACTATTTGACTTCTGAAATAAGTTAAAAAAGAATGTGGTCAAGGGTTCAAGTCATCGATGCTAATGGTTTTCTACTTTTGTTAATTCTTCGACCAACTAACTTATGTTCTCTCTTTTCTTTGTATGTAAAATCACTGAAAGGAAAAACAAGTGACATGCTGATCTAAACCATGAGTACTGGGTGATTCAGATGTGAGATAATAAACAAAGCTTTGGGCAAAGTTATCAATGGAAGCAATGTGACAACGCAAAGTAATTTGACCAGAAAATAGATTTAAAAACGATGAAGAATTACTTTCACTGGCTTAAGCGCCTCAGCCTTTAAGAGAAAAGTAATTAGATGAGGAGGACAAACAAGGGGAGAGGATACAAGGAACCCCAGCTGGACAACTCATTTTACAATGACAACAACCTAGATTCTTCCTATCCTATTGAGAAGATGATCCCTGGCCACCGTTTCTGGTGTTAGATCAGAAAGGTGAACACGCAATAGCAAAGGAGCTTTGTTGTGAAGTAGATACAAAAGCAGCCAAATTACCTCTTTAAACCTTTGACAACCTACTTGTCAAGAAATGCATGTAAGTGAGAATTGAACCAAATATGACAACCTCCAGTAATGTGTCTTAGAAAGGACGCTCACTAGAACTATTAGAAATTTCAGCAATGTAACAGATTGCCCTACATTGTGGTAATGATTCTCGCTTAGGGTGCGAGAGGTGCCGAGTTCATTTCTCGGAATACCCCCCCCCCCAACTAAAATAGTTCACTTTGAGTGGAGGGTCTTTCGGAAACAACCTCTCTACCTCCACGAGGTAAGGGTAAGGCTTGTGTACACTCTACCTCCAGACCTCACTTGTGGGATTTCACTAGGTATGTTGTTGTTGTAACAGAAGTATGGATGGATAACTTTAACTAAGATCACAGCTCAGTGAAGCTC
Organism: Solanum verrucosum; assembly: GCF_900185275.1. NCBI lineage: Eukaryota > Viridiplantae > Streptophyta > Magnoliopsida > Solanales > Solanaceae > Solanum > Solanum verrucosum. The sequence continues at coordinate 396,631 of NW_026020323.1, forward strand.
AAAAAGGCCTAACAACCAAAGTTAAATACACTAATGCAACCAAAATGAACCCAACTTGAGATTATACATCTCCTTATTTCTGCCAACAAATATAATACCAATTAGTCGCCATTTTAACAGCTCCCTTATTGTCTACACAACCAATAGTGACAGGTAAACAAGAACATCAGTGGATAACAAAGCACTCACCCCCAAGACAGAGGTTGATAAAGTGGAACTCCGCATAATGACAAGGCCAGACAGCTGATCATCAGAGAAAAGATCTGACCAGAATGCCAAGAACAGTGACATGGCTGTAATGAATATTGCATGAACTGTAGATATGGACCTATACCATAAGTGAAACTTTATATTTACTTGACCATGACAAAGAATAGTAAAAATGAGGAGAAAAGGGTGACTAATTACCGGTTATTCCATTCAACTTGTTGTGATTTTGAGAGCCCAGCATAGCGCTTAAAGTAAATAGAGGAGAATATCTGGCTAAGATCATATACCTGAAACATACAGATATTTAAGAAATAGCTAGTTATACAAAACAGTAAAGTATACATATCTTCAAGAGGATTGAGCACAGTAATGGTGTTTCCTTTATGTACATCCTAATTTCACTTTAGAACTTGACTCTACGTTAGTAGCCAATATGGTGACAAAGGAAGACACTTCAAACCTGAAGCTTAAGCAAATTGTGGACAACATCATCAACTACAAGAAGAGAGCAGGAATACAAATGAATCACTGGTACAGAGAGGGAAACCAAGTAGCAGATTTTCTTGCTGAGCTAGCTTCAAGCAATGATCAAATTTGATGATTCATACCTCCCAACAACTTCCAGGAGAGGCTAAGGATCTGTTTCAGCTAAGACAAATTCCAGAAGCCCAGTATTAGGACTAGATTTGACAAAGCTGAGTTTTTGGGTGATGGAATCACCAAGTAGTTACTAAGCTGTGTTGTATTGAGGCCCCTATTGCTAATAATACCACACCACTCAGACATTGTCTGGGTAATTGAATAAAAAAAGACTGAGCACATTAAACATGATTATACATTAAAGTCAAGCACAGAAATGCAAAATTCTACTCCATTAGAATTAGGATTCGATGAGGGTCCTCATCTTGAAGAAGTCATTATAGTAAGGAACTAGTCATACCAGCTTGCATGCGAAAACACCACCAATAACAGAAGAGTAGACAATGAAAGAATCTGAAAGAATGTAGCTTCGAAGAAGCATCTCAGCGCGAGTTTGATAAGTGTTGATTTCCATTATAGTTGTTGTACTCAATATAAACTTACTTCGACTCTTTTCTGTACTTTATTTCTCCTGAAATTAATGAATGAAAAGATTAAACATAAACTACATCAATCTCATAAATATGCTAGTTATCAGCTTCAAGTGTAAAAGAAAAGATTGTATGACAGAGTTGGCAACTTGGCATGGCGTAGGTGGACTCTCATGACAATCACTCCCACGAAGACACCATAAGCAGTTTTAACTTATCCGTAGATACTTCTCTATATTTGAATAGAAACTCAAAAAACTACATGAGTGCAAACCCAATGTAGATGCTAGACCACATTTCAACTGTAAATCTTCAGGGCTTTCGAATATATTAAAGATTTCGAAAGCTCTGGTAATAAACTTTGAGGAATCAGGTAATATAGAAAAGAAATTATGTCTATACACAGTTGGTTATAGAGAGCTACAATCAATACAATTTGCTTACAACATTTGCTTCTGGACTATCTTGTTGAGATCCCTTTCCTTAACCAAAAGCATTTTTATTGAATCAAGCACATCAGTTGATATTTCTATTTAATGCAGCAAATAAATATCAAAAGCATAAGGAAAAACGTGATCAGTTACTCAAAATTACTTGAAATGGCTTCCTTAAAATTTTCAATTTCTCAGCATTTTAGGTTAAATTCGATAACCAACCTATCAGCAATGTTTGCCAATTTTCTGGCTTGGCTTATGTTAAACCTAGAAGTGTGTTCCTATGATAAAAAATGTTCTCCAAGGAAAATATTTCATGGATGAAATCATTTTCTAGTATTTGGTTACTTTGAACTGCTGAAATAGTTTCTTCAAGGATGCTTTTCGTAGAATGACTTCTCTCAATTCCGAGAGAATCATTTTCCTTCACGAGTATTTCTACATTCACACTATATCAGCTGCTTCAATCAGTATTTATATGTAATTGTCAACCTTCACTAGTCAAACGATTTCACGAAGATACTATCCTCATGCCTATGCTACACCTTGTAGGATTTTCATATACCAACCTATTTTGTACCTAATCAAACACTAGAAAATGGTCTAGAACTTTAGTTTTAAGTATCTAACATCCCCGGAAAACATCTTCCTTCACACATAATGCAACCCCTACAGGGAAAAAATTAATGGTGAAAAGAATGCATAAGGAGAAAGGCAGTAGAGAAGGCATAGAAAGATAGTGTAAGGGGGTGACATCTGGAACTCAATCAAAATAAGTAACAGCACAGAAGAAAACATGTCAACACCTAAGAGTCCCTTTCTCTTCTAGATTACCTGTTTTCGCTCTGTCTCTTGCTTCATATTATTCATCAAGGTTCCAGTTTAAGTTTATTTTTTAACCAAGACATCCAAAATGTATGTTCACATGCTGGGGAATGAAAAAATAATTTGAGCCACACATGAAGGGACATATTGCAGTAAATATAAAGATGTGCTGCGCCCTTTATAACAACTTAACTTTAAGATAAGGCAGTTCAAATAATACAAAAACTCTTGTATCCATTCTTTATTTATTTCAGTAAGAACAACACAAAAGATACATTAAATCGTGAAAATGTGAAAGTAGAATCTACCAATTAATTATATGGTAAACCAAACCAAATAAAATTTACATTCCTAAGATCTTATCTGAGACCTGCCCAATTAGGATCAACTAGCAGATGGTTAGACATTCCTCTATCCAAATACAGAAAATAGAAACATAATGAAAAACAGAATTTGCAGGACAGAAAAGAAAGGATGCATGCCTTTTGACAATCAGAGAATTAGAATTATTATAACAATTTTACAGCTTATAGACAGTGGCTCTTTTAATCATGCAACTCATGGGCATTAAAACTATGTAATCATAACCGTAAGAGGAAACACAACCAAAGGGATGCCTTTTGACAATCACAACTATCTTACCATCTTTCTTGATGTACAACGTTATGTAACGATGGAAAACAATACAAATCTATCGAAACATTATATCATCAAACAATATAGTACAATACGATACAACACAATACAATACAATACAATACAATACATAAGATATATTATGTAAGGATATGTAACAACCATCCAAACAAAATGTAAGGGTCAAATCAGCCTCTTTAGCTACAGAAATTTTGCAGCTTATAGCCAACACAACACAATACAATATATTATAAAACCATATGTAACAACCATCCAAACAAAGTGGAAGGGGCAAATCAGCCTCTTTAGTACATAATTTTTGCAGCTAATAGCCAACACAACACAACACAACAATATACAATATATTATGAAACGATATGTAACAACCATCCAAACAAAGTGTAAGGGGCAAAACAACCTCCTTATCTACAGAAATTTTGCAGCTTATAGCCATCAGCCCTTTTAATCAAACTCATGGGCATTAAAACTATATAGTCAACTGCCATAAAATTCAGCAACAATCAAACAACCTATTTTCTGCTATATATTTCAACAATCACAAACAACATCAAAGCCAAGGGTACCAAGAATTCAACAAGATTACATGAAAACAATAGCTCGGACGGTAAGCAGCCCTCACTTCTTCCTACCTTAAGGTTCAGAGTTCGTGTGCAGCAAAAAGGGGAGCTTGGGGGTGGGGTTAAAAAAATAAAATAAAAAAACAGTTCTTGGCCAAAATTAAACCTCATTAAGTAGGTATTTATTGTTGAAAGAGAAAAAACAAAAAAAAAACAGACTAAAAATTGAATCTTTCTTCTACTCTTTCTTACCCAAACCAGAAACACAAACAAACAGAGAGAAGTGAAACCAATAATTGATAGAAACAAAAAAGGACTAGTTTTGACTTACCAACACCAAAAAGGAAGAATGGAAAGTAAAAAAAGGTCACTTTTTTAAGAAGAGAAATTTGTTTGTTTGTGGATTCTTTATCTTTATATATGTACTACTTACTATTCTTTGCTCCTTTCTCTGATTGATTGCTTATTTTTTCTACAGAAATCCAAAGAGAAAGAGAAGAATCTGAGACTTGGACAACACGTTGCTGCCCCATATGGTCTATTGCCTTTGTTCATTTGTTCTAGAATCTACCAATCCTTCCAACGTGGCATCAGGTGATTCTTGAAATTACACCCTTTGATACATGTGTCAATAATGAGTTCAACTATAGATAACTTGTCCAGAATTTTATGGACTGAGCTCAAGATAATTTAAAAGATTAACTTTCACATATAGTAAACATAAAAATCATATTCGTATGTTATAGTTATAGTTATCATAATTGCGCTCCGTAGCAAATTTTATGTTTGCTATGAAGCTTTTGACTTGTATAATTCGCTAGATACATCCAATTTTATACAAATTATTCAGTTTTGTATAAATTCATTTATACATTGTAATTTGTATAATAAGATCTGTATTTGTATAATTATAAGTGTATATGACGAAAATATATGTATTTGTATTTGTATATACATTTTTCTCTCGTTTTATACAAACACAAACACATTTTATACATTTGTATACCGAATGGGTAATTGTATATCGAAAATGGCTAATTGTATATCGAACCAGATGGCAAAAAAAAGGGGATGTTTGCTACGAATTACAAATAAAATAAACTATGGCTATAACATTTAATTTGAATTAATAGTTTGTTATTTCATACAATTTTTCCAATTTAGATCGGATTCAATTTCAACTCATTCAAGTCTTTAACTCATTTTAAAAGAATCCTCAATTGTGCCCAATTTAATCTCCAATTTCAACTCGTTCTAAGACTCTTTATTTGCATTGATGTAATGTAGGTTCCTATATTGAAGTTATGGATTACTATCTATTATATATGTTTTTTAGGATTTATCTATCCATTTGTAACTTTTTAAAAAAAAAATTCTCGAGTAGAAATTCAAATTGTGGTTGTAAAACTTAAATAATAATATATTAAAATTATTGAGATTATGGGCAGGTCAAGACCCAATCCGTTTTAAGCTCATTTGAGCCCAAATTAGATTTGGGCGGGTCAAGACCCAAGCCAATTTCTATTTCAACCCATATATCTGCAATCTCAATCCAACCCGCTCATTTGACACCTCTAGGTACACCTACAAGAAAATAATAATTGATATAATGAGTTTACTATTTTCCCTATTATTTGATAGATTTTCAAAATCAATTTACTCATTAAAGAGGTTTTACCTTTTTCAAAAACATTAATTCTCTAAATAAATTGAGGGTATAATAAGTAAAAAAAATAATTGTGTTTTCTTGATTTGTCAAAATTGACAAGTAAAAAGGAACAAATAAAAAATCAAAATTTGACAAGTAAAAAGTCAAAATTATTTTTAAAAATCTAAACCAAATAATCTTTACTGTTACTAATATCAATATAACAAATACCAACTTTATTTACTACTCCCTCCGTCCCTTTTTATATGTTACATTTTTACTTTGCACTTGCATTAAGAAATGATGTAACTTTACCCTTCTATCCTTATTTAATTTTTTTGGAACTCAAGTTTTCAATCAATGAATATGAATTAATTTATTTTGATTAATTAATCTAACCAATGAACATAAATCATTTACTTAGCTTTTCTAAGTTGGTCAAATGTATGTTTTCAAGGCTAATAACTCATAAGGGTAAAAAAAAGGAACAATGTGGTAATTTATGCATTGATTTTATGAAATGACAAGTATTATGGATCAACTATTTTAGAAATGAATGACATATAAAAAGAGATAGAGGGAGTACAATTTTTATACACCTTTACCAAACAATCCTATCGCTATTTGAGTTCCAATTTTTCCTCTCAAAATCTTCTCTATTAGTAAGAAAAATTCTACTTCTTTTTCTATAATTCACAAATTGATAAGACACTCATTTTATTCAAGTTAAGTTGTTTAAGCGGATTGTTGAGCATAGCTCAATCATTGTTGTCACGCTATTAGAATTTTACACTTCAATTCTTCATTTTAAAAAGGGAAAAAGAACAAATATATCTCCGAACTATCATAAATGGTATGTCAATATCCTTCGTTATACTTTTGGGTTGTGTATGTCTTTACCGTCAATATTCGAGAATGTATATACCCTTAGGATAGACGAAGGGACACGTGTCATAATCTTAAAGGCCTACTCATTAATTTAATTTTTACCCACAATTACAAAAAGAGAAAATAGCCAAATCACCGCTCAACCTATAACTAGATTACCAACTACACATATACTTTACGGGAGTCCTATTACCCCCTGGACATTTTCAAAATGAAATATATATCCCCTTAAAATTGAACACTCAGATTTGCACTAAGTAGTGATCTGCACGCGCCCTACCACGTAATATTACGTTTTTTTATATTAAAAAAATAATTCTTTTTCTCTATTATGCTTTTTCCTTTTATATTTTCCTTTTCTACTTCTCTTTTTCATTTTTCATTCCTCTTTTTCTTTGTCTTCAACAATGCTTTTTAGATTTAAAAAAATGTCTTTTTAGATAGGATACATTCCATGACTACTACATATGCTTAGACGTTTAGAGGAGATCTAATATCAACAATATCTCAATGTTATTTATTGAAGCTTTAGGAGAATGGGAAACTCCATCGTCGGAATCACTTCTGCTTCCACTACTAGTATTGAACTTAAAACAATGCTTTGAAAAATAGCTAGTAAGCAATACTAGTTAGCCGAAATGACGATACCGGTGTTGGCTAGCGGAGAGACTAATGTTAATTTTGATTTAACAATGTTAACCTAAGAAGTTTGATGGATTCTTGCAACCATTTCAATAAATGGGTTTTCTCCATTAATTAGTTTGTCACCCAATGATTTTGTTATTAAATTCTTCTAAGTTAATGGGTTTGTTACGAATGAATTTTTCTCCATTTTTACACTAAAGTTCAATCCTTTTTTACCTTCGATTTTAATTTCGAGTTAGCGCTAAATTTTCAAATCGGTGAAAAGTGAAGCTATGGTGACAAGTATGTGATTTGAAGATGAGAGTTGGCTTAGTGATAAATGGATGATGCGGGCCTGGTGGTGGACGTGAGCTGAAATTCCTCTGTTAAAGAGGAAAAGAAAGAAGAGGAAGAAGGCAAAAATGGAAAATAAATAAGAATAAAAGTAAACATAAAATTCAAAAAAAATCAATAGGGAAAATGCATAAGTACCCCCCAGCCTATGCCCAAAATCCCTGAGACACACCTAACCTTTACTAAGGTCCTATTACCCCCCGAACTTATTTTTTAATTAATTTTCTACCCCTTTTTGGCCTACGTGGCACTATCCTTGAAAAAATTGTCAACATGCGTTGGGCCTACAAGATAGTGCCACGTAGGCCGAAAAGGGGTAGAAATTATATATAAAATAAGTTCGGGGGATAATAGGACCTTAGTAAAGGTTAGGTGTGTCTCAGGGATTTTGGGTATAGGCTGGGGGGTACTTATGCATTTTCCCAAAATTAATATGAAATAAAAGAAATACTTATATATTAAAGTTTTAATTATTTGTGTTGCCTCTCACTCTCTCAAAGAGAGTGAACTACACCTTCTTTGCCACCTCAACATACAGGGAGCAAATAATTATTAGTCCATGGAGGTAATAAGTTTCTCGTAAAGTATAAGTGTGTAGTTGGTAATCTGGTAATAGATTAAGGGGGTATTTGACTATTTTCTCATTACAAAAACCCACCCATCTTTCCCAATTTTAATCCATCCATGACCCAAATTGTAATCAAAAGCACCCAAAATTAAAAGAGAAGTTTGGTAAGACAATAAAATCTCTCAAATTTCTATTTTCTTAAGTTATACAACAAAGAATAATTTCAAACATTTAAATTTGAACAACACTTTCAACGAAGAAGAACATGATTTTTTTTTCCAGAAACCCTTTGGACAATTTCTTATTCTTCATCTTCTTCAATACAAATCTTTTGTAGAATTTTTCAGTTAATTTGGCTGAAATCACTCATAAAAATTGATTTTGAATGTATGAGATTGGAAAAACATGATGGAACTCAAATTCCTTAATTCAATTTCACCTATAAAACAACCACCAAGTCTTAATCTCTTCCCCACACTCAATCCCCCAAAAAAAACTTACTTTCCACCAGTTTTGATATTTTTCTAACTTTTTTGCATATGAAGCTTTTCATGCTTCCAAGAACACAGAAACAAGCATCCATGATTGAGCAGAAACTAGAGAATAAAGCAGTCTACGAGTTGTTTGTGCTGACAAGGTACACGACGGCTATGCTAACACCGAAGAAGTGTACAACCAGATAGTGTGTGCTCATCTATTATGCGCGGGGCTCGAAGGACTAGAAGAAAAAAAATTATATGTGGAAGAACTGACACCAAAGGGTCTTTAAGTTAGGTTAGATTGAGGAAGAAGAAGAGGTTTTTAACCGGGTATGTGTGGGTTAAAATTATGAAAAATGGGTGGGTTTTTTTAATTGTGGGTAAAAATTAAATTAAATTCGGGTAGGCCTTTGAGATTATGACACGTGTCTCTCCGTCTATCCTAAGGGTATATACGTTCTAGAATATTGACGGTAAGGACATACACCAAAAGTATAATGAAGGGTATTGACGTACCATTTATGATAGTTCAGGGGTATATTTGTTCTTTTCCCCTTTTTAAAAAAAACCTTCTTTACTTCTTTGTGCTTACTTTACTAATTGACAACTCATCCCTTTTGTCCATCCACAACTCATATTATTATACATGTAACTCATATTATTATACGTGTATTAGTTATACTAGTTTTTAACGCACGTGTCACCAATTTCAAAAATATATGTTATAGTAAATAGTATTACTTATTTAAGCGAAGATTTGAATAATAAGCTTACCAAAAAATAATATTGTAGATTCTTTTGTGAATGTTCAATGTGGATCGTCATATGTATCTCTTATTCACGTCAATCTATGAAGATGGTCAACGAAAAATTTTATTAGTTAAATGCAATAATGTATATATTTATTTTAATTTGATGAAGTTCAATCATGTAATTAGTCTTATCTCACTAATATTACCTTATAGACATTATTTGTTGTGTATTTTTCTTTTCATATAACCAGATGTGCTTTGCATGTGTATTCCCCGTTAAATTATTTAGATGTCATATGAACATGTGAAGAGAACATCTACATTTTATATATTCACATATTTTCACATTTGTTGTGAGATTTTTATTTTTTTTAAAAGAACTCGGAACATTTTAAAATAACATATTTTGAAGTTAGAAGATCTTGTTAACTTGATAATACATTTGTGACATATATAATACTTTAATTTAAATATAAATACCTACCCAAATATAAATATATATTTGCATTAATGAAAATATTTATCTCATAAAAAAACAAATGAATTTAGAGTACAATAAAAATTAAAATAATACAAACTTCAACTGACGTTATTACATGTCATATAAACTTTTCAACGTCGAAAATACTTAAATATTAAGAAATAGTAAATCAGTGAAACAAAAGGGCAATATTTATATAGTAATAACTATTTTGAAGCAAACTTCCTAACAATCTAAATCACATAAGTAGCATTGTTAAATAAAGTCATTATTTTGTCTGGAGAATCAAAAAAATAAATCGTGACAATTCTCTATTTAATAACTTTTAAAAATGATATTCATAAGCATATATCTACATCACAAGAGAAACTGTTAACAAAAATAAATGAATTTAGGCTACATCATGTTAACTCCATATATTGGAATATTACATACTAATGTATATACTAAGTAAAAAAAAATAATTATTATATCATCAAAATTATTATCCTCAAGTACTCGAGGTCAAGGAATATATCCTCTTAAGATAGAACAATTTACTTCATCAGAATAGTGGTACCTCATATTCCGCTAAACTTCGAACTCAATCAACGACAATAAATCACACAATTTTTTTTAAAATGCAAGAAGAAGAAGAATAGAAGATTAAAAAAATTGTGGTTGAAAAATGAAAGGAAACTCCTCTATTTATAGTGAACAAAGGGTAGTATGAACAAGTGTTTTTTGTGCCTTATCTGAAAAGTCATGACCTTTTCGAGAAGTCACAATTTATTGAAAAAGTTACAACTCTTTGGGAAAGGCACAACTCTTTGGAAAAGTCACAACGCATCGAAAAATCACAACCCTTTGAAAAAAGTCACAACTTATCAGAAAAGTCACAACCTAAGTTAGGAATATTATAGTAATTTAACATTCAAGTTAGGAGTTCATGCTTTTAAGGTAATATAGAAAATAGATATAGATATGTGAATTTCTGCTTCATCAATTAAGTGTTATATTAATTTTATTAATTCTAAATATTTATTATTAAAAATTTTATCAAACACAACTTTAATTTCTATTTTAACTTTATAAATTTAAATTAATTTTTTAAAAAAAAATCATGATCAAACAGCCACTAGATATCCTCAAATAAAATACTTGAAGAACCAAGGTCCTACTTGATTTCAATATGGTTTGCCTTCCTATAAAAATGACATATTACTCTATATTATAAGCACAAATAGAGAGCAGCTTAGGATCAATAGGCCAATTTTGTAATACTTTTTATGGCCACACATCACTCAAACATCATTATTAATTGGAGGTTATTTTTTTGGTTTGCTAAATGATTGCCACTTGGGAGTTGGGACTACCTACAACAGCTTAGTGTCATGTCCCGCCACATCACAGTTAAATTTGGCGTTCGGATAGGGGCGGAAGGGTCAAGAGTTGTGGAGAGGTTTCCGAAAAACTCTAGAACCCTTTAGATTATTCAAGAAGGTTAGAGGGGAATTCTCTAGAATAACTTAGAAGGCAATAGAAGGTCCTAGATAGTTTCCAAGAAAGACTTAGAATTCTCTAGAATGTGTAGAGAATTCTAGAAGAGGGACTAGATATTTTCTTGGAAAGCTTTAGAATTTCCTAGAATTAGTAGAAGATTCTAGAGAAGGACCAAAGTGCAAATAGTTTAGGGACTTGTAAAGTAAATATTAATTACATTTTAGTCCCTAGGAGTTAGTATAAATAGAGGTGCCCCTCATTTGCTAGGCACCATCCAACCATCCAAGCAAGCAAGCAAAGTTGTAAGCATTCTCCAAGCAATACAAAAGCCTTCTTCCAAAATTCTCTAAGACTTTCCTTAAGCATTCTCTTAGCGATCTAGTCTTAAAGGGCTTACTTGAGCTTACAAGATCGTGAAAGATTCGTGAGTAAGTTGTCAAGTGCCGCACGGAACTTTAGTAAGACTCTAAGTCCGTGACATTAGGGTGAATTGGAGTTGGAAAATACATAGAGTAATATTTATGTTTCTCCAATTTAATTTATTTGTTTTTTTTAATATGTTATATATATTAAAATTACAAAAAAATAGTAGTGTAAATTATAATAATTAAAATGTTAAAATATTTATTACAAATTTGGTTAACTATCGAAATTTAACATATGTCACTTAAATCGAGACAGAAAAATAATATATATTATTTGAAAACTGCTATATATAATAAATAACTAGGACAGGTATAACATATCAATAAATTATGTTGTATGTACTCTTTTTTTCCTCCTTCAAAAAAGAGAGTATAGTTCAAAGAACTTTTGTAGGACCAGTGATATCACAGATGACATTCTAACTTTTATAAAAATAAATAGATATAAGAGCATGTGCAGGCACTAAGCACGAACCTGATATATGCAACTTAATTTATATTATTTAAGTAGTATAAATGAAATTAGAGGAGTCAACTAAATTTTTATATGATATTTAAATTTTCAAATGATATATATTACTTACTCTAAGTGTTTATATATGGAAAAATTACTTAACTATACATCCTTTTTTACCTTATTTTCTATTATTCCCTACCATTTTAAAAAATTACAAAAATTCTTCTTTTTTCTCAAATTCTCTCATTTTCAGATACATAACTTTCAATCTTTCAACTCCACTATTTTCTCCCTTTTTTCATGCCTATAATCACTCCACTATATCACCAATTATCTTCATCACTCCTTTATTTTAGATTTTAAATATTTCTCTCTCCGGTGAATGATTTAAAGTTGATCTTCAACATCAACACATCGGCGCAGCTCAAAAGGAAGATTCCATGGAGGAACAATCAAGAACGTGGAGACAATCCATTTGGTTCATAGTGGAAGTGGAAGAGCCAACAATAACTTGTATATTGTTTCCAATTTCAGATTTTAGCATTTCTGGTCCTTTACATTTTGGATCTTGGTTAGCCAAACACCTTTATTTGTCTTATTTTGTTTTTTGATTTTATATAAATAAATATCTGGCCCAATGGGTCAATATTTCGATTAAAAAAAGATTTAAAGCTAATCAAGAGGTAGTTTTTCATTTATTTTTTCTTTTCAATTTTTTTTTTTTACAGGAAAACACGAACAATAGGCTTATTTATTGACTATGTATCATATGTTTGTTATGTATGTGCAGTACTATTTTATAACTAAATCATTGTTTATCATATTCATAATTATTTTTTGGATATGATACGTACCAACATCAAATTATACGAGCATGATACATAAATACTAATTTATACTACATGTATCGATCTCAAACCATACAACTTATGAGCAACAATTACATGTTTAATGTATCCCGTAACAATACAATACTTGTTTTATTTAAAAAAATAAAACCAACGGATTTAGAGTCATCACTTAATTTTTAAGGTAAAATTAAGAAAACTAATTTTTTCCAAAAGATTAAAACAGAAAATCTAATGAAAATATATAAGGAGGGTTCGAGGTTTCATATTAGCATTTCAAGAAGGGTTTGAAAGCACCCAAAATGTCCGCTAACATGCGGTTATCCGATAATCAAAATAGTTGGCTTACATTTTAAGACATACGCATACTTGAATGAATAGAGGAAATAAACAACATTGAGCTCATTTTTCTTAGGGGAAGGGAGATAAGGGTGTTGCTTAAGTAGAAATTACTAGATGTTTAAAGTCAAATAAAATAAAATACACTTGTTTGAATTTAACAATTATGGTTAAATCATCTTTTGGGGAATTGAATTAAGGAAAAAACCTTAGAATTAACTAGCAAATAAACAATTAAACAAATATAAAAAATGGATTAAATAAAGAGAGAGAAGGCGTTGGGCCCAAGTCTGGTTTTGTGTTCGCCTGAACCAGCACTTGGGCCTACTTTCACTTTGGGCTTTTGGCCCATTAGAGTCCACATGTACCTGTCCTAGGCTAACATAAAAAAACTAACTTTCTTGAGTTTTTGGCCCAATCTCCACCTGTCCTAAAACTAGCAAATAATACCAAAAATAAATGGGTCTTTGACCCAATTACAATACAATACAAAACTGAAATTTAAGCGGGCTTCTCAGGCCCATTTCTGATGTGATATACAATGTATACAACTGCTGTATACAGCGTGTATACAGTCCTTCTTGGACTCTTGAACACATGTACATCGACTTTTGGGGGCATGTTCTTCGATTCCATTGACCCGATTAACTCGATAAAAAAGAGAGTGTTGAGCTTCAACCCAACTCGAGATGCAAGGAGTAAAGGAGAGGGTCCGATAGACCCAAATCGAGGATGATCATGCATAAAAAATAAATAATAAGAATTAGTAACTAACCATAATAGGACGCCCACTAAAAATAACTAAGTGTGTAGAATAGTAATAAGATCAATTTTCTCACTATTGCCTGATAAACAATTACTACACATTCACGATATGCATCATGATCTCAAAAATGTCCAATACTAGGAACACTAAGAAGATAAATATCCCATATCACAACATAGATTTAGGATAAGCAACAAAAGAGGAAATATGAGGCAGAAGGGGAAATAAACAACCTAATTTCTTTTAAAACAAATGGCAGAACTTAATAAAATAATTTTTGAAAACACTAGCTGGAAACAAAATTCGAAAGGGACATTTAAACATATGTAAGGCCGAAGGCATCATTCTTGACAGATGCTACCATTTATGTCATAGATGAACCAGAATAAACAAAAGATGAGAGTGTCCAACCCTCCCAGTTCACATTTAAAATGGAATGAAACAATGACGATGAACAAATAAAACATGAACTAAACTAGCATCTACTAAACAATCCTTGAGCCACATTCTGAAATTTAAATTAGACCATAAACAAGACATGGATAAAAGAAAATCGGGTCTAAATCATAAGGAAACAAACATGAATTTCAAGTCTAAAAGTCTACTTAACTTTGGTGAAGACAATCACGAGTGCGATAAAGAAAACTAACACACCAAGCATCAAGTCGACCAACAGTTGAATTATAAGATGGTATATGGTTGAACAAAACAAGTATCAGAATTCTAATTTCATATAAACTCAAACGTACTAAAACTGAAACTGTGAGAAAACTAAGCTATAATGTCTAAATTTGAACATAAGAGAGAAACTAAATGCGGGAAATTACCTTTTCCGAAGCAGGAGCTGGGACGACGAGTAGGAGATGACTTCACCACCACCGAAATACGACCCCGAGAACCTCAATGAACAGAGCAGCAGAAATCTGATTCCCAATCTCTATAATTTTAAAACCTATTTCCTAAAAAATTGTATATAACTATGTATAGCTAGTAGCTTTGCTGTATTTTTCCTGTAATGCCGGCTCTTTTTCCAACTTTTGTAAGCTATCTCCAACCCCAACACAGAAGAGGAAGAGAGGTATTTATAGGCAAAATTAGGGAACGATTTCGGATTAGAACAAACCACCGAAATTTGAATTTCAAACCTCCCCCAAGCTGAGGGAATATGCTGACAAATTCCAATGAGAAGAAGGCAAGGTGGTCGGCCTTGATTGAATTGATTGTCCTTGAGGCGATACGTGGAGCGATCTCACGCTGGGAAGGACAAAACGCAGACTGCTCCTGCTGTACGATTTCACTGGTAAAGCAAAAGAAGAAGACGACGAGAAAATCGTACTGGATTACGTTGTACGCGTCTGCCGATTGACGTCGTGTATCTGCCGCTGCTTTCCGTCTATTGGAATTGACGTTGTTGGTTGTTGTAGTTCGAATATTCCGTGTTGATTCCACCTCTCATCGTGAAGACGCCGTGTACTTCTGTTGCTCTGTCAGTTGTATTGCACGCTGCTGGAATGGGTCTTTAGTCTTTCGGTTGATTTGGAAATGGGCTGGAAATTGTAATGGTATTGTATTGTTGTTGTACGTATGTAGTGCTGGAATGGCTTATTTTGGTGGGCTGCTGAGTGGGTTTTGAGAATGGAGTGGAATTTGGGCCAAATTTGATCTTAAATTTGGTCCAATCAAGGAGCAAAGTATTGGTTATATTTAGATTTTAAGAAATAAACAAATGGATCACAAACTTGGCCGATTAAAATTAAGAAGTTAGCCAAATTTAATTTAATTGGTGAATTCGCCTAAAACTAAATAAGAGAAATTAGTATCGATTAATTATTGAGTTTCTTAATCCTAACGAAATAAAATAATTAATTTACTTGTAAACTAATTGATTCAAAAAAAATATAAACTATAATTAAGCTAAGCTAATTAACAAAATATTTAATTAAGAATAAAATCTTTTTGAGACAATTTTCGAATATTCATAAAATATAGTATTTATACATAATTATGCAATATATATATATTATTTAAAACTTATAAAAAAGTGACAAAACTATTAAAATAACATGTAAACAATTTATTTATTTTTAAATTTTCTAAAACTAATTATTTTAAATCGTTTGAAATTGAAGAAGCTCAATAATTAATCTATATCGTGGAGGTCCAAAATTGAGTGTCAATAATGCTTATCAATTTAAACGAGATACATAAATAGTAATGTGTCATGCACTAATTTTTTAGATATGATACGTAAATTTGAATTTATACTAAATGTATCAATTACATTGCAACTACCAGACGGTAAGGTATCGATCTCAAATCTAACATCTTTTGGGCAACAATTACTTATTTAATGTATCTAGTATAAATACAATACTTATCAATTTAAACGAGATACATAAATTGTAATGTATTATGCACTAATTTTTTAGATATTATAGGTAAATTCAAATTTATACTAAATGTATCAATTACATAGCAACTACCACACGGTAATGTATCGATCTCAAATCTAACATCTTATGGGCAACAATTATTTATTTAATGTATCTAGTATAATTACAATATTTATCAATTTAAACAAGATACATAAATAGCAAAATGCTAAGTAGCAAAGATATTCATGATGTATCTTCTCAAAATTTTCGACAATTTTGAATCAAATTTGAAAGGATCTTCAATAAACTAGGAGAAGAATTTTGAATCTTAAATTTTTCAAAGAATTGAAAGGATCTTCGATAAATTGGGAGAAGAAAGAATCTTGAATCTCAAATTTTTTGACAATCTTGAATCAAAATTGAAAGGATCTTCGATGAACTTGAAGATTCAAAAGGAAATCATTTGTCCAACAACAATTCCATCACTTTTGTATCCTTCATAACTCACCTCGCTTACCCAAAATTTCGACAAAATTTTTTGACTTAAATCTGAAAGGTTTCTTCCTTGAACGGAGGGAGCAATTTGAAATTTTGAATTTCTTCGCTCTGTTAGGATTTGCCTCTGTATGATTGAGAGTAAGAAGAAACATATGCGTAATTTATGAGATTTAATTAATTTTCATATTTTATTTTATTTTAGCGCAACAGAAAGATTCTTCTTGTATTAGAATTAATGTATCCGGATGGTGACTTATGTATCCGGAAGGTACAAATTTTAAGGGATTATTATAATTAGAAAAATAATAGGG
The DNA here is from genome assembly GCF_900185275.1 of Solanum verrucosum. Lineage (NCBI taxonomy): Eukaryota > Viridiplantae > Streptophyta > Magnoliopsida > Solanales > Solanaceae > Solanum > Solanum verrucosum. The sequence continues at coordinate 413,679 of NW_026020323.1, forward strand.
ATAAGATGTAATTTACTCTTTAAAGTTTAAACTATGTGATTTATGTAAGTTATACTTTATATATTTCGTATATTTATCTCTAAGTATTTTGAAAATAAATACCAAATAAAATGTCTAGAACGATTCAAAAATACTTGAGCATATTATAATTTGATTTGTAAGCCTATTTGGGGTCTTTAATTTTTATACCCCTCTAACCCCTTGCATAGACGATAATGACTTTAGCCTCCAAGTTGATGGCTTTGATATTGACATTGTCATAGCTCTAAAAAGATTTAAGCTAACCAAACATACAAAAAATAAAAATAAAAAAATAAAAAAAACAAATAAATAATATATATATATATATATATATATATATATATATATATCTTTAACACATATCAAATATGTCAAAGTAAAAGAAGTCGGAAATCAACGTTTGGAAGGGAAAGCAACAACATCAACATAGTGTGAAATCGAAAAAGAAGACTCTTTTGAGAATCAAATTAAATGAAAATATTTATAAAAAAATTATTTTTATCTAAAGTCGATCGCTTTTGAATTGAGTTTAGTTATACATATTTATTTATTTATTTTTATCCTAAAAATGAAATTTACTTGTTTCTTTTTTCTTTCTAAAATTTCCTTAATATGATTGTCCCTACTCCCTACATATTCAACACTTTCCAAAATCCTACCAAGCAAGAAAGGGATATTTGCTTTATGGGAATGAGAAGAGCTATCATAACTTATCCTAAAAATTGAAATAAAATTATTTTGCCCTAAAGGCTAAAGTATGTCATGCTAAAACTATCAAAGTAATTAGTGTTATGATGTTGTGCAGTCACATCGAAAAGATCTTTCTTAGATTTTTGATGTTTGATATATGCTATCGGATGATATATATTTCGAGATTTGACTAATTTTTATTAATGAAATTAAATAATTTATTTTAAAAAGAAATGCTAGATTGATACCAAAGTATTTACCTTCCAAAGGGTAGTATTCGAGACTTCAATCCACTATATAAGTTATTATAATGACTCATATATACTCTTGACAAAAGTCAAATTGAATTATAGAAATGTGAAATATTTTAGGGGGTTTCCTTATTTTACATGTTATATTAAAAAAAATCATACGTTAACCATGTAGGCTAAATTGCACCTTAAATGTAATTATATAATACATATAAATTGCACTTAAATGCACATAATATATTTATATACATACCTATTGTATTTAACTTACGCTTGGATGTTCCCGTCTCATTGGTTCTTTATAATATATAATATTTCATCTTCATTAGTTCTTTTTTTGGGTGTGGGAGGTCCCGTTAATTATAAGTCAGAATCGGCCATTTGACTATCTAGTTTACAAAATATATGGATAGTATATATTTTATACTAAATATACATACTTATACACAACATATATTTGATAAACTAGTTAGTCGAAGAATATATATTTGTAACTTTCCATTACACTCTCTTATCCATCTGTACATTATTTCCCCAGCGTAAATAATGCTCAATCACTTTTCATTTTCAAAGAATCAAACTTATGAATTTAGACTTAATATAATGTATTTTTTTCTTATTAATATTTTTTTTTTAAAAAATGCATCTTATAGTATTTATCATGCAATTGCCCCCAGGCCTAGTTGAGTGGCAAAAGGTGGAGGATTTGTGGCTTAGGTCACAAGTTCAAGCCCCACACCATGCAAAGCAAAATCTGATATTTAAGTGGAGAAGGGTAGAGAGGCGGGTCCATTATCCACCGAATTTAGAAGGTTGTGATTGGTCCAAAAGATTTCTCGGTTATAAAAAAAAAAAAGTACTGATCATGCAATTTCTTATATGTATATATAAACTATAATTTTTGTTTTACTGAAAATTGAATTAATTAATCAAGAGAAAAAGGTCTGAAATATATTCGAACTTTGATCGAAATTGCTATAACGATACTGAACTTTGGAAAGGACCTTTCACCCCCCTGCACTATTTAATAGTGTATTTTAAAGGTATATATATGTCCACGTGGACATCATAAATATTGCATCATTATAAAAAGTAACGTGTCCACGTGGGCACATATATACCATTAAAATACACTATTAAATAGTGTAGGGGGTAAAAGGTCTTCATAAAGTTTGGTATCGTAACAGCAATTTCGGTCAAAATTGAAATATTTTTCAGACCATTTTCCCAATTAATCAAGGGAAAAGGCTCAAATATGCCATCAAACTTTTAGAAAAGGCTCATTTATGCCATCCGTTAAAAGTTTGGCTCATCTATGTCATTACCGTTTAAGAAAAGGCTCATTCATACCATTATTTTTTCACAGTGGTTTTGCAAAATCATTTTTTACACGTGACCAATTATAATTCGGCCACGTCATTATTATTTTTATAAAAAAAATTTCAATATTCTGAATAAAAATTGAATTATAATTCGGCCACGTCATTATTTTTTTTAATTCAATTTTTGTTCAGAATTTCGATTTTTTTTATAAGAAAAATTAATGATGTGACCGAATTATAATTGACCACGTGTAAAAAATGGTTTTGCAAAAATTGATTTAAAAAAAATATAATGACGTGGCCGAATTATAATTGGCCATGTGTAAAAAATGGTTTTGCAAAACCACTGTTAAAAAATAATGGCATGAATGAGCCTTTTCTTAAACGATAATGGCATAGATGAGCCAAACTTTTAACGAATGACATAAATTAGCCTTTTCTAAAAATTCAATGGTGTATTTGAGCCTTTTCTCATTAATCAACAAGTGAGAAGTGGCAAATTGTGACTTGAGAATTGAGATATGGACGTAATATGTTAAGTTTATTCATGCTGCCGCCCCTTGTGTTGTTTGTCTTGGTGTGCTTGTCTACAAGTGTATTGTGTTAACCCTTCTTATTTTTTGAAAATAAAATACTTTAAATTTATAAATAAAGTAAATTAGTGGGAAAAGGGTCTGAAAAATACTTTAACTTTGGCCGAAATTGTTGTTACGATACCAAACTTTATGGAGGACCTTTTACCCCCCTGAACTATTTAATAGTGTATTTTTTACCCCCTGAACTATTTAATAGTATATTTTAAAGGTATATATGTGCCCACATGGACACATTACTATTTATAATTATGCATTATTTTTTATGTCCACATGGGCGCATATATACCTTTAAAATATACTATTAAATAGTGCAGGAGGTAAAAGGTCCTTTCCAAAGTTTGGTCGTAACAGCAATTTCGGTCAAAGTTTGGATATATTTCAGACCATTTTCCCTACATTAGAAATAGTGATGAAATATAATTATTTACTGAATTCATAATGTACTGTTCTTAAGAAGCTTAATCCCGCCTCTTAATATTCGGAGAATAAAGATTATTTTCTCTAAGGATAAATGGATATTAGTCTTTTCAACACTTTAGCATAATTCAATTGAAGCTTTCTTTCACCTTTATTTTTAGTAAGAACAAAATTTACATCAATTGGCGTTTTAAAATTTTGGTAGTTCAGATACTTGAACTTTTCAAGTATCATTTGTATCTAGTAAGATTGAAACAATGTTAGATCTTGTAAAGTCTTGTTGATCTTAATTTTCAAAATTATATCGATAACTCGATCAAAATTACTATAAAACATATATATATAATAGAGTAATTCTCCTTGTTATTGACTGACTCTTTTTAATAGTGAACTTTTGAGGAAGTCACAACTTCTTTAAATGTTTGGAGCTTATTTTCCGATATTTTTTTTAGAAATTTTGATTCAAAGAAAGTAGCAATCCTTTAATATTTGCTATAATTTGAATTTTTCTCATAAAAAATATTTTTCTTTATTTCTTTGTGAAATTGCTTAGATTCTTCACTAGATGACTCATATTTCTATTTATACAGGTATACATTTTCAAAAAATGCCGTATTATATTATTCCATCACTATATACCAAAAGTGTATTTCATTCGAAAAGAAAATATTTCATACTTTATCTTAAACCTAAAACTATAAAAACAACAGAAGAGGACCGCATCTTAGTTTATGACTTAAGATAATGTGATTTTTTGAATGAACTCTATAATTAGTAATTGAATATTTATTGGGATCTAATTAATAGAATACATTTCGAATTGCAGCTTAATATATTGAAGAGTTTAATGGATCAATTAACATAGGTATGAGTAGAGGCGGACCCACTCTATAAGGTAGGGGTGCACGTGCATCCGTTAATTTTGGAAAAAATCATGTGTATACATAGATATCTATATTGAAAAATTGACAGAAATTTAGGATATAATTAACAGTGCACCCATAAGGAACATAAGAGTGATGTTGTACTACTGATACAAGCCAAAGAGACCACTTACGAGACCTGGATTTGAATCTAGCTAGACTTCTCTATTTTCATTGTTTTTATTTAAGTTTATCTTAGAACTCATATTTGAGAACAATAAAGCATTTACATTTACATTTTTCCTTCAATTTTGAATTTGTTATTCTTTCATTTTTTATTTAGGGAAAAGGGTTAAAAATGCCCTTAACGTATCTCAAATGGTTCAAAAATGTCCTCCATCCACCTTTTGGTTTAAAAATGCCCTCAACGTTTTTTTAAGGTTTAAAATTACCCTTTTTTAATAGCCTGCTGACATGGCAAATGTGACATGCATTTTCTTTACACATTTCAAAATATATGACCCACTTAGTCTAAAAACCAATTTCGAAAAATCTGATCCGATAGGCCGATTGTTTTTGGGTCTTTTATTTCCATTAGCTCTAGTTCTCTTCTTTCTTCTCCTTCAATCCATTTGTTCTCCATTCTCTAGTTAATTGCAAGAAGAAAAAGATCGAAGAACTACAATGTTTGGAACAATCAATTTCTTCTCTATGGTTTTGCACATGGCTGCACTACAAACTTGATTTTGATAAATATTGGATGGAGATTCTGCAGGTTTTCTAGTTCTATTGTAAGCAAGTTCTTGAATTCAATTTGTTTGGCATATATTGAAGAAGCTATCTTGAAACTTTAGTCGTTTAGAATTCAAATTCCTCATTAGAAACTTGAATAGAGGGCATCATGGTAAGGCAGAGCTGCAGCTAGCAGAGGATTTCAAGCATATGGCCTTTGAAATGTTTGTATCGGATATCAGCAAAGACGTAGCTTATTTCTATAATAAGATAGTTGAAGTTGTTAACAAAGCAAGAAGTTGTTATGTTGATGGCTCTACAGACAAGTACAATAATCATGAATTTGCCTTAATGATGCTTATCGAGCCAGCACAACGGATAGGTATAACAAAATCAGAACCACCGGCACCATCTTGGAAAAGGTTGGCGTTATCCATCCTCGCCGGCTGCTACAAAAAAGGGCTGAGAATCCTGCTAAAATGGAGTGCAAGGATATGTTAGGTTAATATGTAAACGGGTTTGTGGGTGGGTTTGAGTTTTTGTAGCATAGATGGGTCGGATCGTTGGGCAGGATTTTAAAAAATTAGGTGGACCAATAAGATGAAGCCATTTGTCCAATTTAATGACTCATCATTTGCCATTACAACAGGTTGTTAAAAAAGGGCAATTTTAAACCTTAGAAAAACGTTAAGGGCATTTTTAAACCTAAAAATGGAAAGAGGACATTTTTGAACCATTTGGGATACATTAAGGGCATTTTTAACCCTTTTCCATTTTATTTATACCACCTCCAAAAATCTAACATATTGTAGGACATTCAACATTTCAAGTAAACCTCAAAAAGTTTTAGAAGAGAGATATAGCCCTTCTATCTTTGATAAAAAAAATTCCATGTATAAAAAATAAAAAATAAAAAATAAAAAATCTTACTTTGTTAAATGAGATTTTCTGCTGCAAATTTTAATCAAGCGAACGCAAAATTAATATAAAAAAACAATATCAAATGAAAAGTAAGAAAATAATTATATCTTATGGTGCCCTTTTGTTTTCTTAATTAATATTTATATATTTACTCTCTTTATTTTAATTCATTCTGACGTGAAAAGACATGCAAAATTCATAAGTTTAAATATGTTATATTATTTGTGTGATCATAATTTGTTGGAAATATAAGTAACGAGACATTAAATATGTTATAATATGTATTAATTATAAAAAATCATTAAAAAATAAAAAATATTTTAATTATTGAAAATGCAAACTATTATTCCTTGATCGAACTAATAAAAAATATAACTAAAAAAAATTACAGTGTATGTTTGGAAAGCCACCTGATAATTGGAATTGATTTAAGTCTAGTAATTACACAACCTAATAATTACAGTAATCTATTTGTTTGTCACAATGTAATTACGCATATATTGTTTGGATGCATTACTGTTATAAGATTATATTAAAATTTTAAAATAAAAGCTAATTGTAAATTTATATTAGACAAATAAGAAACTTTATAAATGTTATTAATTAAATATTTTAGATATATATTATCTTTTAAAAGTATATTAATTAACAAGCATATGTTCTTAACTAATATTATGAAAAAAATAAATGATTTATATTTTACAAATTATTATATTTCAATTGAATTAACAATAAAAACTAAAAAGTATAAGATTTCTATGAACATCATGAAATGCATGTTTGACAAAAATAATAATATTATAAATAAAATGTCATAAATTATTTAAATATTTGGCACAAAGATAATCTATCAAATCTAACTAAAAATAAACGATTAGCAATATGAAGTCTCAAATCAATACTACTAAAATAAATAAAAGTGAAAATATAACGTAAGTTTTAAATTCAAAACAAATTAGTCTTAATTATGTCAAATTTCAACATAACATATATAAATATGATTTAAAAGAAAAAGAAAGTAAGTCTATAACCTTACTTAACAATGAATTCTATTTTAATTTAAAAATTAGAATACTATCAAATTTATTTTTTTTAAAAAGCATGACATAAAAAATTGTTAGTATGAAAAATTGCATGAAATCACATGAAGCAAAAGTTGAGAATGAGAAGGAACTGAAATATAATAAATAAAAAATAAACTCTTAATTTTTTTTAAAAAATTTAAAATAATAAAAATAAATTAAAACAAAAAATAAAAATAGAAATAAGAAAATTTAAAGTAATGAGCTTGTAATTACACTATATAATTACCAGTAATTCACAGTCTCTTGAAGAGTATAATTACTTCTATCAATTACACTCAATTACCTACTGACCAACCAAACAAGATAGACAATATAATTACATCAAATTCAATTACCAATGTGACTTTTTAAACAGACTCGTATATTTACTAGAACGAAATATTTATATGTCACATCACCCAATAAAAAATATTAGTACAAGCACCTTTTATACCTCTACCGTCCCGCCCCTACGAACACGGCTTGGGCCCGCCAATTCCCCTTTCGTCGTACTATCCCAATTCACACCCAATGGCCACAAAGATTAAAGCTAAAATAGACCATAGTTTATAAATTGAAAAAAAGATTAATTTAACAAAATTAAGGTGTAATAAATGAAAGTAAGGATATACTTACAATAAACATTTTTTTTTTTATAACTTGATACATGCACCTGCATCATTCACTAGTAGTATTCCTTTTTCTGCATCTCTGTTATGTTCTTTTTTTCATTTCACTCTTCTTCTTTTTTCCTACTCAAAATCATTACTTACTTCATTCTGTCACAGCAAGCAATCACTTTTTGACTAGTTTTGGGGTCAGCAGACTGCAGCTTTCTTCCACAATACATATTTGGGGTATGCAGAATCGCTTTCTTTGTTTTTGGAGTTTTCATGTTTATGTTAGAATGATGGGATTTCACTAGCAGCAAGGGAGGGTCATTATGTTCTTTTTTTTGGCTTGCAGGTGTGAGAGTTTGGGCCAAGATCATGCAAAGTTGACCTGTTGACTTTATGCTCAACTTTTTCAGATTCTTGGAAAAGTTTTGTGCTTTCTCTTGAGGTACTCTATTTGCCTTGTTTGGGGGAAGTGGGTAGCTCAAAGATAGAATCTTTATGCTCTTAAAGAATAAGGGGTGGGGAAAAAGGACTCATATTTCCAATTCTCTCATTTTTCATTGTTAATTCAGGCTTTTTTTTTTTTGAGATTTTGTGCTAGCGTTGACTTGATTGACTTTACCATTGTTGTCTTGTTACTTGAGGTTTTTGCTCTGTTTGGGGCATTGGGTAGCTTAAAGATTGATTTTTGGTGTTGTTAAGAAGAAGGTGTAGGTTTTGGGAATCAAGAAAAGATTGATTTTTTAGCCTACCCTTGAAGTCCGTTTTGTGTTTTGGGTGTTCTGAGCTGATGATATGTTTTCTTTCTATCTTAAAACTTTACTTTGGTTGATGACATGGAAATAGAATATTAAGTACTTTAACTTTTTTTTGGTGGATTCATGCTCTTGATGCAAGGATTTGGTGTCTGAAGTCATTAAATGTTTGGTCATGCTGAGCATATTATTGATTTCTTGCTCTCTCAGGGATGAATTCTTGCTAGTTTAATTACCAAAGCAATAATTAAGTTTGAACAATGGAGAGCGGCCACGAGAGTTTTGCTGCATCTTCTAATGTATCAAATGAGTGCAGTAGTCCCCAGGAACCAGGACCAAGTGTTGATCATTTGAGTAATTTATGTGGTAGTCTTGAGAAACTCCTGCTTAATCCTGAATATAACTACAGTGATGCAGAAATAGTCGTTGAGGGGATTGATGTTGGCGTTAATCGCTGTATATTGGCTGCACGAAGTCAGTTTTTCCATGAAAAGTTTAAGGAGCAGAATGAGAATTCCTTGAAAAATGAAAAGCCTAAATATTTGCTGAAGGATTTGGTGCGTGTTGCCTCAATTGGCTATGAAGTATTCATGGTCCTCCTGAATTATTTATATACGGGAACGATTAAGTCATCTCCTTCAGAAGTTTCGAGTTGTGTTGATAATGCCTGTGCTCATGATGCTTGCCGCCCTGCCATTAATTATGCAGTGGAACTCATGTATGCTTCGTCCACTTTTCAGATAAAAGAACTCGTTATGGTCGTAGAGGTCAGTGTTTGCTATGCTGGTTAAGTTCTATATATGCATTTGACTTTCCTTCTTGGACTTATCATAGAACTATCCTTGTGATAAGATTTCTTCAACAACATCAAAGCATACCAAATATAAATCACATGCTTGACTTAGACACAATCTTTTCAGATTTATATATAAGGATTTCTGTTGAAAATGCTGATGTTCAGAAAAATCTCCGTTTTTCCTAGTATATCAGCTTATAAACAAAAATCTTCATCATCTAGGAGTCATTGTTTCTGTCATAACATATTATAATTGGTCATATTTTATTTCATTAATGACGAGAATTTATGGAGCATATTCAGCATTTTCTGAACTGTCTAAAGACATGTAGTCCTACTTAGGGGCGAATTTAGTATGTAAGTTATGTGGTCATACCAACCCAATATATTGGTTCAAACCCTGTATGTGTAAAAAAATTCAACTAAATAAGTACAAGTTATAGATTTTTGACCCAATAAATCATTTGAGCTGTGATAACCCATAAGGTTCAAATCCGGAATAAAAAAGAAATTCAAAGCTTGAATTTGCCTCTGGTCCTACTATGCCCCACGGTCAGTTATAGCTGCTTTAGACCTCAATCAGTAGATATCTATTTCAGTCTGGATGATGGCCTTAAGGGACAAGTTGTGCCACATTAGTTCTTACATATTGACAGAGTGGAGGTAATTTTATTATCAAAAAGCTTAAACTATTGCTGTTTTTGTCAGATTCTAGGAAAGAACTCTTGGAAATTTAGCATTCATCGAGTTTAAATGATGTACGTTTTTACTAAATTACTAATCAATGAATCCGGTTGCAGATGAACTCTGTCTGCCATATGTACAGGTTGAGACTTAAGCTTAACATCCTGCTTGAGTTAGGGTACCAGGTGTTTATGATTTTATTGCTTTGTCCATGAAAATGAGTCTCAACAGCTTACTACAGTCCTGAGCTATTCTAGTTCTTTGTATATTTCTTGATTATACAGTAAATGACTTGCTATTGAATTTATAATGATATTTGTACCAGATAGGAAACGACAGAAGCTTTCCATGAGAATTAATGCTTCTAACTTTGTAGTTACATTGTTTTTTTTATCTGAAGAGTTCTGATTAATGTTCTGTTTGAGTGCAGCGCTATCTCGACAACTTTGTTGATAAGGCTACTCCTGAGGATGTAATACCCATACTTTTAGTTGCCTTTCACTGCAAATCTAATCAACTTCTTGAACACTGCATCCAGAGAGTGGCACGATCTGATCTAGACAATGCTACTCTTGAGAAAGAACTCCCTCATGAAGTTTTGACTGACATAAAATCAAGGCGCCTCAAGTCTCGACAAGGGACTGAACAGGAGTCATTAGAAGAAGACTCCTTGAGTGAAAAGAGAATTAGGAGGATTCTGAAGGCTCTGGAGTCTGATGACGTTGAACTGCTAACACTACTCCTGGAAGAGTCAAACGTCACTTTAAACGATGCTTGTGCTCTTCATTATGCTGCTGCCTATTGCAACTCCAAGGTTGTGAACGAGGTACTTGAGCTGGGTTTAGGCGCTGATGTCAATCTTCAGAACTCCCGAGGATATAATGTCCTTCATGTTGCAGCTAGACGAAAGGAGCCATCAATAATAATGGGACTACTTGCAAAAGGAGCATCGGTCTTGGATACTACACGCGACGGACATACAGCACTATCCATATGCCGTAGATTGACTCGTCTAAAGGATTACAATGATCCACCGGAGCAAGGAAAGGTTACTAATAAAGACCGGTTATGCATTGATGTTTTGGAGAGAGAGATGATTAGGAATCCTATGATTGGGAGCATGTCTTCTTCATCATTGGTGTTGGCTGATGAATTACTCATGAGGTTGCTTTTATTTGAAAATAGAGGTAACTTTGTTATGTTGAAGTGAACTCTCTTAGTGATCCAGTAATCACATTTCTTATACTTATCAAAACCTATCCAATTTAATTCAAATCACATGCTTGATATTGTTGTTTATATTAAGCTAAAATTAAGATGCTTATGCATTCCTGTGTGCTCTGATTGCCACTAATTTTGCATCAGATTCTAAGACTTCAGATGGAGTTTCTAGGTAAGCTGTTGAAATTTCATTTGTGTTGCACAGCTACACCATTTTCCTGAGAAACAAACTGTTTTGTGTCTGTTTGTCATACATCAAACAGAATTCAGTGAAATAATAGTTGAGATAATGATCTTTGAAAATGTGCTTGATGTGACGCTAGAACTTAGTTTGTGATGATGCTGCCTGTCGTCCCATATAACAGCAAATTGAGGAACTACATTCCCTACACTTCATTTCGTGTTTTCCGTCTGCTCTGTGTGAGAGGTGTTGGTAGGAAGGAAAAATAAGAAGCTATGACAGGTTTTTGCTGCTTATACTTCAGTCCTAAACTGAAGCAGCAACAAACACATCACAGATGCTAGGGAATTCTTCTCGGTGCTAAGTTGCACCAAAGAAGCCAATCATAACTATGGAATGAGAGAGTGAAAGACTAACAAGCTTTGTTGTTGAATCTGTCCGTAGACTGATGTTTTATCAGTCAGAATAATACTCGTGTTATATAATTATGGGGTGATAAAAATGTTAAAAGTCTATTTGGTCTTACTTAGGTGCTGTGTCATTCTCTTCTCCTCGACTTGTGGTATTTGAATGTAGCTCCTAAGTTGGCTTTTCTTGCAGTGGCATTGGCACGGATGTTATTTCCTCAGGAAGCCATGCTAGCTATGGAAATAGCACATGCTGATTCAACCGCAGAGTTTACTGGACTTTCAGCAACAAATGGCTTATGCAGAAATCCGAGAGGGGTTGACTTGAACGAATTACCATCTGAGCAAGTGAAAAGACTCCAAGAGCGGCTGGTCGCACTACTGAAAACAGGTGATAGTAACTCTACGTCTTCTGGATTCATTATTTAAACGAAGGAGGAGCCAGCGTTCCTAAAAGAGATATTTGAACTTTTGAAATTGCAACTTATAATCATTGAGTGATGGAACATCTTGCATGTTTATAATTCACATATATCTTCCTTCTGGTCCTACTAGGCTTGATACAATTTTTCATTGCATATTAGTTTCTTACTTAATTGATTATTGAAACTTCAAGTCATTTCCGCCTGTAGGAGATCGCGGAAACAGTATTATAGTTGCTAGATATAACTTCTATTCCTTTCTCCATATATTTTGGCTTTGAGGATGGCAAAACATGAGCTGGATGTTGTAAATGAATGTCATCAAGGCTTCCCACTCCCCCATAATAAGTAGGAATAGCATTTTTCCCGTGAATAGTCTTTATCCACATCTTCAGCTTTATGAGGATAGCTAGCTTATCAAGGACATGAACCTAGATAGGAAGATTTGGAGGTCGAGGGTAAGAGGTAGCCAAAGTTGTTGTATTAGTTAGTTTATGTGTAGTATCTTATTCTCCTAGTGTTCACTATTACAAGCTGTTTTGTTTGTTCTGTTTATCTTGCTATTTTGCTGTCGTTTTTTTCTTTCTATCATGATTTGATTACATTTGTTGTTGTTGTAGTCTTTCTCAATATTGTGTTTTTTTGTCTACCTTAATGACAGTGGAGACAGGTCGACGTTTTTTCCCAAACTGCTCCGAAGTTTTAGATAGATTACTGGAGGATGACAAACTAGATTCGTTGATGTTAGAAAGTGGCACCCCTGAGGAACAAAGATCAAAGAAGATGCGATACACAGAACTCAAGGGTGAAGTTATGGAGGCATTCAAGAAAGACAAAGCTGAAAAGAACTGGGCGGGCTTCTCTACGTCTTCCTCCTCTTCATATTCTCCAAAGACTAATGTCAGTCACAAGAATAGAAAAAAGTAGATCCTCTCTCTAGCTAAGGATTCTAACAATGGCGGAAGCATTCTATCTCGAAGGGCCGCGTGACTTTTGAACCTTGTCATGAGCTTGAGCTCCATATATACTATAGTACTCATCTTTCTTTTGGACAAGTATCATCTTGTAGAAAAGTACAAAGAGAGTGGATTGATTGTGGGGGTAACTATATAGGGGAAAGAGGAATAAAAGTAGGGGTACAGAAATGGCTTTTCTTTTGTAATATTACTACTTCTTTTGAATTGATGATTGTTAATTTATGGTGATATATGCAGAAAAGGATCTTCTGATCAAAACATGTATTCTCCACAAACTTTTTCTTTCTGGATTTGCTTGGCTTTGCTTGCTGCAGAAACATGCGTTTAAGCATGAGTAAAAGATAGAACAGCTCTTAATATACCAAACCAAACATTGGATAGGAAGTAGTTCCAATATAACTACTCTTAATATTATTAATACAGTATACACTCTATCAAACGATCCGTAATTTCTTAATTAGTGTACAATTGTTTCTTTTTTGCACCACATGCATTAGAAACAAACTCCAACACATTTGAGACCAGTTGTTCAACCCCATTAGCACATGTTGTATCCACAACAAGTCTTGGAACCTCCACCCCAACATCATAATCCCAACACCCTTCATACCCTTCCAACAACTTCTCCATCTCTTGCCACGTGGACGGCTTATGCCAGCTTGAGCCATATTCCACCAGCTCACTCCTCCGCTCAAGCCGCCTACGCCACTCAGCTTCATCACTCGGCTTGCACTCCACTACAACAACCCGAGCCCCACTACGATCTGCGATCTCAATGATCCGGTCGAGGTGAGCTCGACGGGAGAGTGGCGAGTCGATCACCACGCTCAGACCTAAGTCTAGCTGAGCGGAGGCGACTCGCCACATGGCGTCGTATGATAGGTCATTGATGAGTTTTGTGGCTTTAGTGATTTGTTGAAGAGGTTTAGTGCAATCTTTGAAGTGATCTTTGTCTATAAGAGGACATTTGAGGGTTTTAGCTATGGATTGTGCAAGTGTGCTCTTACCTGTCCCTGGATGGCCTTTCATAGCCAAAATTATTGGCCTTTCTCCATATTTTCCATTGTCCATTTGATTGAGGATTGGATTTTACGTTTTTAGTAGTGATGGTAATAATTAATACTTAAATACTACTTAATAAGATAGAGATGAAATATGAGAGTGGATAAGGCTATGGTAATTGTCAAGTAAGCATTGTCTCACACATTGTTATCCATTTAGTACTATTTATTGTTATTTCTTGGCTTGTTCTTTGTGGATAAGGAATTTATGGTTTCAACTTTAGCTCATGAAAATAATATACTCCAAATAATATGTATAACAATTCATATTTGGGTGACATTTTTGGCCTAATATTAACCAGGTCATTCGCATGAACGCCTTATTTTAGGGTTGTATTTAAGTTTTTCTCGATAGTCTTTAAATTTGATCTTTTAGTACTTTAAGTAATAAAAACTTAATAAAAAATGCCAATGAGATTGAAAAAATAAATAAAAAATTGCAAGGCATAAGTTATGCCTTTCAAAGTCAAAGGAAATCGCAAAATACAATTATGTCTTTCAATTTTCACTAAATAAGAAGCATAAGCAAAATCTAAAAATCACTAATTCGAGGGATAAAAATTGAAGATCACCCCAAAATTAGGGCAAACCGTGCAAGAACTTGATACTAATTGGCAGATAATTACTTATTCGTCAGTTTAGGGAATTAACCTAAGTCAAACTGACGATGTACAATCCGTCAATTTGTTATCGATTTTTCATAAAAAAAATTGATTTAATCCGTTGGTTTTGAATCTTTGACCCTAGATTTTGACTCAATTTAATTTTTAATAGTGTTAGAAAGTAGATTGAGCAAAAACGGATTGAGTTTCAACCCACTCATATTTCATACGGATCAAAATAGGGTTGGATGATAAATGAACGGTTGAAAATGAGTTAACCCATATTTAAGTGTAATTATATTATTTCAAGTGCAATAATCATATAAATTTTCCTATCACTCAAATTATTTAGTGATATAACGTTTAACTGGATTTATATATACCCTACGTCATTAATCTTGTTTAATACATGTTAACTAATATTTATATTTTGTTGAAACTTTTTCCTAAAGTATTTTGCAAGAAAGGTAAATTAAACTTGTTCAACATTTGATGATACATAGGAGTAATATATTGTATTTTTGCTCTCTTGCCTTTTTAATTCCATATATGTTTGTAATTTCATTGTTAAGGCTTTAAGCTAATAATTTATATTTTCCCCTAAACCAACTGAAGCTCACTTCTGTGATGCATATCTTTATAAACTAGCACGGGCCCAACACGTATATTTGTGTATTTTTGACCTTTTTTTAATTTCCAATGCAGAAAAAATGACTTTTGAACACTTGTATCAAAAACATTTTAATTGTCATTACATAATACATAACATATAAAAATTGAATATTGTAATCACTGTAGTTCTAGTTAAATAAAGAGGATTTCAAAAACTAAATAAATCTTCTATAGTTGATGCAAAGAAAAATCCATCCATTCAAAAGTCCTCCCTGCATTGTTGTCACAAGCTAAGATTTTGACAAAGAATCTGAAGCACAATAAGCAAACCTTAATTGTTAACGGTATAAACTTATCATCTTCCTTAATATTTTGTTCACATTACTCAAATCAAATACTACTATGAAGAAGACTCGGTAAATGTCTCATTAAATAAATAGTGCAAATGCATTTCACAGAAATCACACTCACAGATCCATTTGTGTAAATACCTTTGGTAACTTGCTTGTGGAATTATTCGAATTGAAAATGTCATAACAACCAAAAACCAGAGAACATAATTTATACTTGATTCTCTTCTGTAGAAACTTCACCAATCATTATTCATAATAAAAGGAACTTTAATTGCTAAAAAAATATAAAATATCAAGTACACTGAAAAGTAACTTTGAGTTGTAGAAGGAAAGGAGAAACTACTTCTTCCCTTAATATATTATAACTTAGGTATTTTAAGAAGTCATCAAACCCTTGAATATCTTTCAAGGAATCTTCCTACTAACTGGAAATTAGGGGTTGATTTCCTCCTTTATACTGACTTACATTTTGATCGTATTAAAATTAATATCCTGATTTTGTCATATTTAATTAGTAAATGCTTTCGTATCATCAGTATGTCACTTTACCTACAATCTTTGTTTCGGCAATACACCATCTACAATGAATTTCATTGTTAGTTCTTCTCATTTATCATGAGATCAAATATAGTCACTTGTCTCACCTTGTCCTTTCTGTCAATAATATTAGTACTTGAAGAGACTTATCAGATCGAACAACTTACAACTGTTGGAACTTAGGGACATTTTTAAGACATATGAAATAGCCTAGAAGACTCAAAAAATAACACTACCGTAGGAGTTAATGTTCACTGATTTTATGTTCTAACAAACTCTTTAAAATCTAATGAGTTTTCATTAAATATAGAGGCAACTAATATATTATAAAGATATGCGGCAAAACATCATCAAAACTAAATCATTCTTTAGCCACTACATAACACCTTCATATTTATAGAGCATAAAATAAAACCATATAGATGATTCCTTGTGCACGCTAGAAACAACTTACCATTAAACTCTTTGTAAAGCTTCTCCTGTTAGTACCCTTTTGCCAAGATCATTTCTCCATAATCTTCTTCTTTTTTTCTCAGACGCTGAATCTATTTAGTGATAGCAAGCACAATATTAACTTTTTTATTGTAAAAATAACTAAATTTAACTTAAGGGAATCAATATGGAAGAACTTAAAAGTAATATAAAATTGAAATTTTTCTGCTCAATTTTCAACAATGCCAAAGAAATTTTAACTTTTTAACAGCTGGACTTCTTCAAACACCTTATGGTGTTAGATATGTAAGCATAAGATAAATGTAAAGAATCATAACCATAATACAAAACCCAAAAAGTATACAGTTACACGATGCTATTATAGTGTGACTCCTATTATGTGTAATCATGTTATGACAACATCATCTTACAAGGAAAAATTTCTATATTTTCCTTGGTCACATGATAAGTCAAATGTATTGGTGAGATAATTAAAGAAACTAAGCTTATGAAATATCTTGTTTTCACCTATAGGCTCTTCCTTATATAATGTTGCTACATCTTCCCCTGCCTACTCCACATCCTCCAAAGGGACCCAAATCTGGAGAATAGACTCAATTTCCTAAGAACTTGCCTATAGCCTATCCAACTTTGATAATGATTTCGTTTGCTGCACTCCTATTACATTGTCAAAGTGGTGCATCTACAATGGTTTTCTTTGGGGGAAGCAAGCGGCAAGAGCTACTAATTTGAGAGACATTTAAGCGATTGGAAGATAGCATCTTAAGTTAATGTGCAGGTTTGTTGAAACTAATTGCAGAGCCAAACAACTGTAGTCGTAACAGAGAAGTGTGTCTTGTTGTCTAGATATAGAGATTCCTATTACTAAAAACATGAATATTGATATTTGGCTAGTGTTCTTGTGTAGAGTTTTACGTATTTGTAATGAATTTGTATCTCATATATCTTAGTATATTCCTAAAATATATATTGAAGAGCAAGCATATTTCTGCAGGAATATATGTTCCAGAATTCAGTAGTTCCATAACACCAATTTACAACTCAACTTAGTAATATATTTGAATTCTACTAACAGAAAATATAAATCAACTACAGTCAAAATAATGAACTTCATCCAAAGAAAGCTACAATATCATATCAGTATAAACCACCAGATCTAACTAATGCATATGAAAAACATGAGACCAAAATAAAAGTAGCAACAAAAATATGGTGAGAAAGTAAACAAATGTGAGAAATCGGGATAATCACGCAGGCAAAACGAAGAATACTCCCACTAAACCATTAAGATGTTGGCAGTAATTAACACATAATATTATGTTAGCTTAGTATGCATAAAGGCGAAGCTCTAAAAATGTTAAACCACTGGACATGGCGAACACAATCAATAGATATTTTAAAGTTTTTTTTTTTGGGTTCAACAATCAGTAGATATAAATGGTCAGATTGAGAAAAAGAGACCGCCTTAAAAACAGAAATGTGTCACGGGAAAAGAGAGGATCCCTATTGAGGTTCACCTGATCTACAAAATTCCAGAGCATGAAGGTTTAAAGGAATAAATTCAGAATAGAATTGCTACTCCACCACTAAAGCTCAACTAAAACCGTCTGATGCAAACAATACATGCTAGACATTTATGACCCTCGTCAATTTTCATATGATACATTATATTATCTAATAATGCAGAGACACCAAAATCAAGAAAAATGAGAGACATATTAAAGGTAAGTTTCATACCTTAGAACATGGAGACCGTCTTCTATGTCCGATTGAGTCTTGTCATTCATACGTACCAGGAAGCTAGCTTGTAAACTTTAAAGTAGAACTTCCTATTACCACAGAACACCAACAATCCATTCATATGATCTCACGACTTTGTTTATCATAACATCAATGACAAAAAATAATTTACCAACTTGCCTATTGATTCGTGCTAGTCCGTGCCAATTTTCAGAAAAAGAGATATGTGTATTTTAAGGTTAACCATCATGTCATCAACTTAAGGTAGTTTGTTGTTTGTTTTATCCCCATTAACCTCCAACAGAGTTAGATAAAAGGATGGGTGTTGAAGTAAAAATAGAAGACTAAGGGTGTGTTTGGTATGAAGGAAAACATTTTCTGGAAAATGTTTTCCAATTTTCTCATGTTTGGTTGGGTTAAATGTTTTGGAAAATGTTTTCCAAATCAACTCATTTTCCCCAAATTTAAGGAAAATGACTTCCCTTCAAAACTTAAGGAAAACATTTTCCAAACCTCTCTTCCAACTTCAAACTACAATTATTTTTTTATTGAAAAAATTAATTTATTTTGTCCCTACCCTCAAATCAGCCCCCCAACCACCCCCCTCCCAAAAAAAAAAAATTTTTAAAACTTGTTTTTAAATTTAATTTTTTTTACCCACCCTTACCCTTACCCCTACCCCTACCTCCACCCTCTCCCAAAAAAATATTAAAGATTATTTTTAAAAAATATTTCTAATTTCAATTTTTTATTTTTTACCCCCATCCACTACCCTCGCCCCCCCCCCCCTATCAATTTTTTTTTTTATTGTTTTTAAGAAATATTTTCAACTTCAATTTTTTATTTTTTCACCCTTACACTCGATCCCCTCCCCCCTCCAACCCACTCACCCCCTACCCCAAAAAAAAATAATTTAAGTTTGTTTTTAAAAAATATTTTCAATTTCAAAATTTCATTTTTTCACCCTACCTTGACCCCCCCCCCCCACGCACCTCCTACCCAGCCCCCCCCCCCCCCCCCCCCCCAAAAAAAATAAATTTAAGTTTGTTTTTAAAAAATATTTTCAACTTCAAATTTTTATTTTTTCACCATACCCTTGACCCCCCCCACCCACCTCCTACCCAGCCTCCCACCCACCACCCACCCACTCCCTACCAGCCCCCTCCCCCCCCCCCCAAAAAAAAAATTAAGTTTGTTTTTAAGAAATATTTTCAATTTCAAATTTTCATTTTTCACCCCTACCCTCGATCCCCCACCCACGCACCCACCCCCTACCAGCCCCCCCCCCAAAAAAAAAAATTAAGTTTGTTTTTAAAAAATATTTTCAATTTCAAAATTTCATTTTTTTCACCCACCCACGCCCTACCAGCACCCCCCCCCCCCACCCCAAAAAAAATTTAAGTTTATTTTAAAAAAAATATTTTTCAACTTCAAAATTTTATTTTTTCACCCCAACCCTCGACCCCCCACCCACGCCCTACCAGTCCCCGCATCCCACCCACCCCCTACCAGCCCCCATCCCCAAAAAAAAAATTAAGTTTGTTTTGAAAAAATATTTTCAACTTCAAAATTTCAATTTTTCACCCCTACCCTCAACCCACCCCCTACCCCCCCACCCCACCCCACCCCACCCCCAAAAAAATTTTAGTTTATTTTTAAAAAATATTTTCAATTTCAAAAATTATTTTCTACCCTAGTAAAAATAAAAGATATTTCTCAAAAAAAAAAATCATTCATAAATCAAACACTAAAAATCTTTTCCGAAAAATATTTTCTACTCACCAACCAAACATGAGAAAAGAAGTCAAAAATCAACTTGTTTTCCAGGAAAACATTTTCTATGGAAAACATTTTCTAGGAAAACATTTTCCTTCATACCAAACACACCCTAATTGTTGTGGTAGCAGAATGTAACTCATGTAGACCGCAAAATTGTGAACTCACCCTATAAGGAATTTAGTGTTACAATCTCTACTCAAATCAGAAATTCATAGTCGGTAAATCAAAAATCGGATCAAAATAGGGAGAACCTATATTTTCTTGGTTTGATTTGGTAAAATTGAGGTCGGTATACCTGATGTATAACGATATAAAAATTTGATAGATTGTTTGAATTTCAAGCTTCTGCTCCATTCCGGCATCTCATGCTTGCAATTCTCCCCTATCTCCTTGAAGTAATAGACCTGAATAGGAGAAATTATTATATTAGATACAAATTTGTAAATAGGCAAGTCGGAGAGGAGAAGGAGAAAAAGGGCCAGTGCTACAAATTACAATGAACTCTAAAATGTAGTGCATGCAACGGTATAACAACCCTAAATACCTAAGAAATCAGCAAAATTGAAAGAAAATTCAAACCAATCCAATGAAAAATTGACCTAAAGGCAAAATAAAAATAACATAAAATTAGATTAATCGATATCCGCTAGGTTCTACACTGGCAGGAAAAGGTATAATACCAGTGGGAAAGAAATTTAAAACTGAAGGGACGGTAGAAATCATTCCCAGAAGAAGAACAATGAGCTCACTTTACACAAGTTTTTTGTTAAATGTTCCAATGAAAAAGACAACACAATTAGTAGCACACGTGTTTCTTGATAAATAAAGAGCAATACACGTGTTAATAGAGTAGGTCATATATCTATGACAGATGGGCCCATTATAATGTAGTATTTACATTACGAATTACCCCAAAGTTAACATTGGAATTACCTAGTTTGCCCTTGTTCGTCCTTCCCTACTCCCACTTCTAAATAAGAGTAATAATAAGTAAAATTTATGTCGGTAACTGCATTTGTATTATATTTGGACATTTTTCACTTGTTAATAATGGGTGTAAAGAATTAAATAAGAGTAATAAGTAAAATTTATGTCGGTAACTGCATTTGTATTATATTTGGACATTTTTCACTTGTTAATAATGGGTGTAAAAAATTGAAGTTAATTTCTTGGAATTACAAAGAAAATTGTAGATTTTTAAAAAATGGCTAGATTGATCTATTATAGTATCTTAGATATTTATTTTAGAAATAGATCTATAAGTTCTAAAATCTTACCTTTTTTTGTAAATGTGTTTCGAATAGTTTCTAGAAACATTCCTAGACAAATACAAATAGGGGTAACATTAGATATTTATAATCAATCCAAGAAAAACCAATTCAATTCGATTCTAATTCCTCCATTACAAAGTTTTTTTTATCCAAACTCCTCCTCCTTTCATAGCTTCCATTTTTTAGTTAAATTTTTCAATTTTAATTAACGATTTTGAACTAGTAAAAAATCTCACTAATTATATTTTTCTTGTGTATATTTTAGTTAAATTTTTCAATAGTGTACTAAAAATTACTTACAACAAATCCGATTTAACTCAATCGAAATCTGTTTCACACTTTTTAGACGTGATAAATTTCAAATTGCCACTAAAATCTATAAATATTTTATTTGATTGAGGACCACTTTAATTAGTTGACACCAATATCTTTATATAGGAGCTAGTAATATAGTAAGACCACTTGACAACTATAATCCTACCTTTATTCTATTAGCTAAATTTTTCAGCTAATTTATAATGTAATTATCACTTGTTTATTTGTCAACAAGAACTAAAATAAGCATAATATGTACCCAAAAAAATTCCATATTTTATACCTAAACCCCCAGTCCACAATAGGGGCAAATTAACCATGCCGTTACTTAATTTCACCAAAAACAAAAGGCTTTAATTAATTACTATTTCAAAGCCATCCTTGCTGTCATTGTTATTTATATTATTACTAGTTTCACAGTACGTGTGTTGCACGTGTTTATCATATCATATAGTATACGATGTTGTAAAATAGAATTAATATTACTAAATTAAAGTTTTTTAGTAAATAATTATAACTGAAAGAATATTGAACAAGTGCTTTTAAATGATTAGTATAAATTTTCATAGAGTTAATTATTTTTTGAGACAAAAATGACCAGATATCGTTGAAATATTTCAAAATGCATTAAAAAAATTTGAATATGGGGAGAAAGTGATATTTCTTAAGTAGTATTGTTCTTTACTTTACTCAATTTGGTGAACAAACGTAACCAACAAAATAGAAAAATAATATCAAGATAAAAAAAAGGTCAGCAATAACTTTTCCTCTTGACGTTACGACTGTAAATGATGGACACCATTTAAGTACAATTATTCTCTTTGATATTAATATTTGAAATTTAATATGTGCATGACACTAAGAACGATTTTCATAAATATTTTAATATTTTATCTTTAAACGTGATATATCTTTTACAAAATATTATTATTCAATTAATATTTGAGTAAGGCAATGATATAGATGTAATTTTACAAAAACAAAAAGTGTACTTATATATAATGAATGTCAATACCTTTATAAGTAGAATGTTATAGAGAAAAATATATTACATCAATAATTAGTTCTAAAGAAAACTATCCTTTATTTTGCCGCATACATAGCATATAGATGTTGTCTTATGAGAGTATCTAGTGTCTTATAGATGTTCTATCGTGACATAAAACATTAAACTTTTTCAATTAAAAAATTAAAAAATGAATAAAATTTAAAGTATTATTTATAGAATCTTTAATTTGATTTAAGATCATTTTATTATACATTAAAAGAGTGACACTAGATATATTGGCTATAATAATTGTCATCTCCATCAACTAGCACATGTAATATTTTTGGCATCTTTAGCAACCTTTATATATAATGAAATGAAATGACCTTAGTTCATGGTGACAACTTTACTCTGTGCATCCTTTCATTGTGAGTCCTGCCTAGAGGGAGGCGCTAAGAAAAAAGGTGTAGCGTTAAATCTGTCTCGTCTCTTAGAGGTTTAGAATTCCTTCTATGGAGTGTCAATTGAAAATTGAATCTGACTTCTAAAAAGGAAGTGATCACGGGTGAGAGGACCCCACTTTTCCGCATTCATCTCCCCATGAGCAGAACATGACTTTTCATTATGCTTTTTGCTCATAGTCTCTACTCAAAAGACAAAACACTGATTAGATTTCCAGAATGAATTCTACATTCCTACTACTAAAATTACAAGGACACTAAAAAAAGTATCATGTATAACATTTACATCAATGATGAAAATTTACATGTAAGAGGATTATATCAATGATGAAAATTTACTACTAATACTGCAATTTCTTATTGATTTATGATAAACAAAACAAAAAATAATTGATTTTTTAAAGTAAAAGAATGAGGGGTTGCAATTCCTGTTGAGTAATAATGTACCTTATTCTATAGATTTTTCATCTTTTCTTGTTTCCTCCAAGTTTTGTTTTTGTTCCCTTTGTTGCTTGAATCTCTTCAAAACTTCATCAATAGCAATATCAAAAGCATCATTACTACTCCCTAATCCTTGATTAGACCTTGCATACAAATACTTAGGCATAGCATCAATCAAAATCTCTCTCATTTTCTTCACATCATCTTTCGTGAACTTATCGAGTACTTCTCTAATTATGTTAGTATCATTTCTAACTTCAGTATGATCCATGTATACTGAATAATCCTCCGATGGCGAAGGCAAATGCCATTCATATTGAGTTTTAAAACTTCCTTCCCAAAAATACACTGGAATTGAACCTGCCATCATGCAATCGAACATCGATCTTCTTGTAAATCCATCCCCTTTTGGTTGTAAACAGAAATCAGAATCCAAAAATGCTTCAAGAATTGCTGGTGCTCCGTCATAACAATGTGTGACGGAGCAATCCACAATCTTGCAAGAACCCGTCTCGTTCTTGCAGTAATTCATTAATACTTCTCTGAAATCATTCTTGATCTTCTTCCTCACAGCTCCCACGAAGCAAAAATGGCTAGAACGATTACGTGACCTCACGAGATCTTGCCATTGTTTAATCTCTGTTTCGAACTGAGGGTGAAAAGCTGTAGGATAAGGAACACTTACCTCTAAATCATCCCACGGATTCTTTTCAATAGATAAACGAAGAACATTTTTCATCAATGGCATTCGGAGAAAACTCGTGCCCCAATCGGAATCAGCATCGGTTTTTCTTCGAAATGCCCATGTTAATCTACCGAGCATTAAGAAATGATCTGACCCGTGATTTTGATTCCAATAAGGTTGATTTTTTACCCATTCTAGCATCAATTCACTAGGACGATCTCGTTCTTTCGCTGTGGTGAACCATAAAATCTTCCCAATTGCAAGTCCGGCATAAAAGGGGATATAAAATGCAGTAGCATTTTGGGGGTTTAATGCTCTGCATTTGTAATTCAAAATTCTTTCATGATAAATGACTTCAGCGGAGTACATATCTGTCCAGTACCAAGCAGACCGGATATTCTCCGGTACGATTGAGTCGAGGCCAGTTGCTTTTGGTCCAAGACCGCCATTTGTAACCGCGTTGCATCGAGAACTCCATGGGTCTAAATCATGACAGTTGTTTAGAAGATCTTTGTTGAACTTTGTTGGAAGATCGTATACATAAACTCTCCCGTATTCACACTCATCGTGGGGTTCTTTAGCTTGCACTAACTGTTTCTGCTGGTTGATTTTGGGTTTTAAATCTTGCAAGATTTGAACTTGGTCCTTGCTCTGTTTTTGCTGTTTGTTTTTGGGTTTTGAATCTTGCAAGATTTGAACTTGGCCATTGCTCTGTTTCTTCTGGTGAATGCTCTGTTTTTGAGGTTTCGAGATTTGGAAGCGCTGTTGCTGGTGCTGGTGTCGGAGGGGAATGGCCGGAGGGGAAGTTCCGGCAAGGAATAGAATGAAGGTGACTTGAATGAGAATGATGAGGAAAAACCATTTACAATGATGAAATCCAACTTGGGATTTGATCAAATAGAAGGAATTTCTGAGTTTCTTGAATGTCTTCCTAGGGGAAGAATTTTCAGATGGCAACATTATGGGAACTGAGGAAGAAGAAGATGAACAACAAGGAAAGTAGAGAATATATAGCAAGTCAATAAGAGGAGAAAGGGAAGGTAGGATATTGGTGGGAGAATTTCTTTTACTTTTTGGTTTCCCACCACTGTTAGATCTCGCATTGGAATCTCGACTAAATTTAGATCGCGCACGTCAGAGACAGAGATCATTCGAGGGTGACGCTCCCAATAGAATTTTTTCCATACTCGGACTCGAATCCGAGACTTCTGGTTAAGAGTGAAAAAGTCTCACTATTGCACCACAAACCATTTTTGTAGTGGGAGAAATTTTGATGTTTTGTCATCACTATTTTTTATATAAAGCATAAAGCATAATACATATACGTGTTATTAAACTTGGTTTCAACTATCTTCTATGCCATCAAATTTTAGATGTGCATAACTAGACACTTAAACTTGTATAAAGTTGAACAAGTAGACACACGCATCCTACTTGACATCCTACATGACAATTTGCATCTTATGTGGTGCTTAACATGTATTATGTCACATAGAACGCATATATCTTATTCAATTTTATACAAGTTTAAGTATCTATTTGTGCACACTCAAAGATAAAAGACATAGATATTAGTTGACAAATAACTATACACTATACATAGAAGTTAAAGTCTATGGAGAAATCTTATAAACAACGCAACAATAAGTTTAATTAACGTTATCGGAATGACTCAGTTGGTTTGGAGGGTGGTTATCCACACGGATGACCGGGATCGATCCCCCCTCAATGCCTTCTGAGTCGAGCATGTCGCATAGGACTTGCCTAGTGTGGTTTACATCTCATGTGTGGTTTGCAGGCAATTACACAATGGAGGTTTACTCAGTGCGCACAAAGTGCTCACCCGAAGGACAGAGATTGTAGTAGCTGCAGGTTATCCTGGGGTTCCAAAAAAAGTTTAATTAACGACCAAAACGCAATGACCCTAGCCTACCAATGTACAAGTTGAAAGACGTGTCATCGAAACAAAAAAAAAAAAAAAGAATATTAACAAGTGGAGTTTTTGAGTTGGAAATTAAAATTATAAAATTGATAGAAGTATTATGTTTGTGTAATGTGTTTGTTCCTCGTTGGTTCTTACAAAGTGGAAAGACAATCTACTGTACAATTGACAATAGTTTATTCAGTGTTTCCAAATAAATATTGTACATTATTGCGTATTTTTTAATGAATAATTAAGTATTAGTATTAATTCGATGTCAAAGGATCAATCAAGTGCATCCACGTGTATAATGGCACCAACATCATGATTAAGACAGTAATGATGAGTACACTAAAGTCCGTTGAAACGTTCAACGTGGAATATGAAGCTAGTCAAGTCATTCTATAAATTTTTATTTTATAAGATATTTAAAAATAACTCATAAAAATATTTATTTTTATGTTTCTTTTTAATATAAAAATTGTTCTATTTTTCTATATATAATAAAAGATGTTTGTAGCATAACTTCCTTCTATTCAAAGTTCATTAATTTCCTTGTTTATATCACTCTCAAGAACCTTATGTTGCTTGAGTTTATTAGGTTGGAGGACCACTATGTATACCTTTTAGTTGCACAAGAAAACGTGTATATAATTGCACCATTAATTATTTGTGGGAACACTCCGAATATAGCAATATAGGAAAAATCCACATTGTCATTGTATTTTAATTTGTTATATCAGATAACTTGTCTTGTTTTATTAGTTGTGAATTTCACTTTTTATAGATAAGTTACTTACTTGAAGTTGTTTTTATTTTTTTTATTGAATTCATAGAATAAAACTTATCTTACACTATTGCATAAAAGTTAAACACTAACTAGAATATGCATGTTAGCACTAGGATGAAGCAAGTTCAGGAATAAGTTGTTCACTTTTTCTAGTAACAAAAAAATAAAAAAAATAAAAGCAAAGATGAAAGAATTAAGGAATGTATAGTTTCAACTTTTAACTTTGCAAAAAAAATGCATAATAAAGTGACATTGTTTATATAGACAATGTTTTTAGGTATTTTGTCTCTTGTTTTGAAGTTTAAGGAGGTAAAGTGAAATTATTAAAATGAAGGGGGGAAACGCTAGCAATAATAGTATGGTCATTTAAGAAAAAAGAAATGTTATATTTGACGCTAGATGATAAAAAGAAAGATAATGGTGAATTATTGGTGAAATTAGACAAGTTATTCTTAGAGTGTGAAGAGTAAAGAATATTACACTCTCTTTTCTTCAATACTAATTTTGGTTTGCCATCATACCATAATCTCCTAGCAAAACTATATTAATTTTTTTTTAAAAAAAAAATCGATTCAATTTAAACTAAACAATTGATTCTGTTAAAAGAAATGCAAGCAAATTTCAATAAGAAGATGGTGTAAAAAAAGAGAAAATTGTATATAATAGCAAACTATTAATTCAAATTAAATGTTATAACCACAGTTTGATTTAATTGTAACCCGTAGCAAATTATTGTCATTCGCCTCTCTCCATGGAATTCTCGCTTGCCACTCTCCCTCTCTCGCTCGCCAATCTCTCCCTCGCCTCTCTCACTTTATACAAACACAAATGTATAAATTGTGTTTCTGTTTGTATAAAGCGAGAGAAAATTGTATATACACATGCAAATACATATATCTTCGTCCTATACACTTATAAGTATACAATACAAATCTTCCTCTGCCTAGTTTTTTTTTGTCTTTCTCTCTTTCTCGCTTTATACAAACACAAATTATACATTTTGTATAATCTGTGTTTGTATGAAGCGACAGAGAAAGAGAGAGATTTGATATACAAACGTTTTATTTCGATTCAATTGTATACAAATTCAAATTTTATGCAGATATACAAACACATAAAATTGAATTGAGAGACTGCCAGCGATTTATACAAACGAGAGACTGTCAACGATTTATACAAATGAGAGGCTGCCATCGATTTTATACAAATCTGATACCCCAACAATTTATACAATCTGATGCTCCATAGCAAACGTAAAGTTTGTTATGGAGCACAATTATGCAAACTATAGTTATAGCATACAAATATGATTTTTATGTTTGCTAAATGTGAAAGTTGCTAAAAAAAAAAAGGGTTGGGAGAATAATCAAGAATGTCTCTTAATAATTTTAATAAACGGGCTTTAAATATTCAATTTGAAAAAGATCTGAATAATGAAAATTCAAAGAATCAAAATATCTCACCAAATAAAAATCAAACCAAAATTTAAAATTCAAAAAGAATATTCACCCTAAAATTAAGCAACTTATTATTTAAGAAAAAGGAGCAATACACTGATCCCTATTGACTATCTTCTTAATAAATTTCCTTTTTTTTTATCAGAGAAAAGAGACTTTAAATAAAGTATAGTACAAAAGTGATCAAAATATGACTAAATCAAAAGTTTTATATTCTTAATAGCTAAATATTTCTTTGTCTTTTTGTTAATTCAAGTTGTAAGACAATATAAATTTTTTTATATAATTATTTAACAGTGTAGTTTAATCCTTATAGTACGTTATTTACCTTTCTTTATTAGATAACTAATTAATGTTACTTGTAGAGGTTTATCTGGTTGATTATAATCGAATCGTAACTATATTGGTTTATTCGCTTATTGGTATTGGGCTATCAGATTAACAGTTGGTGAATGGATTAAAATGTTATAGTTGGCGATTTATCGGAGTAGGGGCGGATTAATTTTCTTATTAGTAAATCGTTAATCCGTTAAAAATTATCGTAGTTACATTTTTATGTAAGTATATTAGTTAAATAAATTCTTGTGTGTATGAACTCTCAAAATTTAGTCTTTCATACATAGATTCACTATGATTAACAATTAAAAATTACCAACTTAAGTAGAGTTTTTTTTTAAAATGTTTTATTTGATTGAAAATCAATATATTGGTGAGTGAAAGTAAAAGAAGGGAGCAGCACAAAATGATTGAGTCAATACACCACCCATTAATTACTAATTTGATATTAAACCAATCGATAGCTTATTTGTTGGCTAGTGAATTAGTATATTTAAAAGTCGATATTGATATCGATAAATCAAATCATTAAGCATAATTATCTGTCCAATCTGTCTAATAAACTGCCCTAAGTTTATCTCTTATTATATATTACATATTACACTGTAAATAAGCAACCTAGTCGTGTAAATATATTTTTTAAAATTTGAGTACATTAACTTAGATTCTTTTGTTTAGTAATCAACTACTCTATTAGATGAGTTTAATTTGGCTAGTAATAAAAGGTCTAAAACTTCTTCTTTTTTATAAAAAAAGTCAATAACTTTATATATGACCCTTTTTTTTAAAAATAAATAAATAAAGGTATAAGTATTTTTTTTCTTTTGTTTAGAAAAGAAAATAGCTATGATAAATAAATAAAAGACCACTACAGTTTGTCAAACCCAAAGTTGACACGAGAATTTAGGGATGATTTTATTCAAAATAAAAAGGAAGAAAAATCAAGTCTAATATTTGACTAAATAATTAGTCGGTGTAGATCTATAAGCATTGGATCTCTAACATTGACTAAATAAATTAGTTCCCGCTTCCCATTATAATTATTAATTATCATCATTAAACTATCAAATATATTTCTCCGTTTCTTTTTACTTGTCATGTTTTATTTTTCGAGAGTTAATTATTTAAATTTTAACCTATATTTTAAAATATAATAATCAAATTGACTTTATAAGGCAAAATATGACAAGTAAAAGAGAACGAAAAGAGCATATATTTAGTAGCTAGGAACTTGGAATCCAAGTACTTGATTTTGATGCTACTTAATTTAGTTTTATTTAGTAGTTAGTTTTGCCATTGTTTAACAAATTAGTGCTGATTATTTTCTTCTCAC
The DNA here is from genome assembly GCF_900185275.1 of Solanum verrucosum. Lineage (NCBI taxonomy): Eukaryota > Viridiplantae > Streptophyta > Magnoliopsida > Solanales > Solanaceae > Solanum > Solanum verrucosum. The sequence goes on from NW_026020323.1 coordinate 443,751, forward strand.
GTAAAGCGCCTAATTGAGTTGGCTAAAAAATTGTAATTTGTGAACATAGCAAGGTTTTCTTATTTAATTTGTTTGCTTTTAACTTGCCATCAGTCCATCACTAATGGTATATTTCAAAACTCAAGATATTTTCAAAAAATAATAGAATCAAGTTAAGGTTCAGCATTTTTTTTGTTTGGTCGAATCCCTGACATAAAAATCAGAAGAAATAAAAATATTAATCATTGGACCTTTCTTTTTTCCTTTTTATTAATTATTTAATAAAAAAATGAACTCTCGTCAACAAGCTTGTATATTAAAGAGAATTTAAAATATTTTTATTATTAAAACTTCAGATAGTCAATTAACTGAATGACTAAAATACTCGTTAAAAAATGAGTATTGGTGAACTTTATATAAGGCACTTTTTTGTTTCATATTTTTTTTTTTTGTAAATTGGTTGATTCTTAGCTTGTCAGCTAGTGAAGAATTCCTTTCATTTATTCTCTTCGCATGTCGACATTACTAAATGTTTTTGTTCAAATTATTTGTTAATTTATAAAATCAAATAATAATTAATTACTTTTTTTCTATTTTGTACTTCCTTTAATAAAAAATTAAAAGTATAAACAAACAAGTTTGTAAAAAATTTAAGAAATAATTAAGGCATAAATTAATAAAATTATTTTTATAGTTTATAATTTCTTAAGAAATACGCAAAGAATAAAGTGGACAATCAATATAAAATGAAACGAATTAATGTTTAATGGTCAATCCCTTTATACTAAAATTATTAGAAACTTAAATAAGTACAAAGACAAATGTGTAGCACATGTTCAACTTTAATTATTTTACAATCAACCATACCGACATGGAGTATTTTATATATATAAATCCTTCTTTACTTAAACCTTTTAGATACTTCTCTTTCTCTTTTTTGTTTTTTTCCTCACATGTAGCTTTTTTTTCTTAAACATATAAAGTTGAATATATAGGAAAATAATTAAATTACTACAAAGTTCCAAAATTGGTTCATTTGAATTCCAGAGATACACATCGTGTACAGAGTGACCAACACTAGAACATCCAGACAAATAACATGGTTTAAACATTGAGATGTTATTTGTCCCAATATTATTATCTTTTTTTTATTGTGTTAGGTCTATTTCATATACGACATCAAAACTAGTCACATATAATAATAATACATTTGTAATTACTATAATTTATTAATATCCGAGAGAGACAGCTTACCAGCTCAAGACTAGCTGCTCATCAACCATCCAATAATATTTGGCGGAATTCATTTATAGACACGTAAAATTAACACGTCTTTTTACTTAGACACTTCAAACAAATTTTGTATATTTTAAACACGTGTAGTGGGTTTTAATTTATTGTGTCATTTTGACACTATGGGTGTTCAAAATGTATATACAAAGTTTACTAATTGAAATGTCTAAGTAAAAAGTCATGTCACTTTTAGGTGTCCATTGATGAGTTCTTTAATAATATTTTGTATTAGTAATAAATTCCACATCATTCCATGACACTCGATTGAAGAATTTGAAAATGAGTTATAATATTTTGTTCAAATATTTCGATTGAAATCCCAATAAATGGTATTTTTCATTTAGGTCTAGAGTATGGATTCCAACCAAACTAAAGGCCTTTACCTTGGCAATTACTTACGATGTACAATTAATTTTATTGTAATAGTGTTTACTGGCCACTATTTTCCTTATTTTTAAAAAATAGTCACTGTTATAAAGTTTTAAATTCTATAGATGAAATTGCATGATAACATCATGAATTTTATCGGTACAATCTAAAATTTCATGATAGTGACTATTTTTTTAATTACAGAAAATGAAAAGGTGATTATTCGTAAATTCTATCCCTTATTCGAATCCCCAAAAATTTAGAACAAAAATAAAGAGAAATCGGCACGGGCATGACAATTATGTGCAAATAAAAGAACCCATTCTTTAACATATGACATTCGATAACAATATTTACATTTTAAAAAAAAATTATACGCAATAACCAATATTTATTTCAATATTTTCTATCAAATCTTTCTGCTTTATTTTTCGATTAATAAAATCTTCATAAGTTCTTTCTTGATTTTGTGTTGTGTTGCAATGTTAATTTTTCTTAGCTTTTTTGGATTATTTTGTATTGATTTCATTATTAAGTTGGAATTTTTGCATTTTCGGATTTTTTATCGATAAGAATCTAAAAATACCTATAAAGACCATTGAAGCTTGATTAAAAATAAATTGATTTATGTATTTGTGGTTTGTCAGGACTTGATGATATTTGGGTTTTGTTCAAAATATTTTAAGGAACTTGAATATCAGTTATGTGCAAGTGTTTGAAGATGCTTCTAGGTAGATTTAAGCTAAATTTCATATTAAAAACTTGAGGTTGGGAATTAATGACTCCAACTATGTATGCCCCATTGAATTTCATATGTATCCCTATGTATATAAGTGTATATCATGTACTCCTATATTTGTGTTTATCTCTATGAAAAATATTTGTGATAAACACCAATATATATATAATGGTATATACACGTCAAGGATGTGTTTTCTAGGTCAGAATTTTAAGTCGAAATCAATTGTATATTGTCTTCATTAGTTTTAGATAAAAATGACTGTTAATTTCTTGAACCAGATAGGTATATATCTCTAGCATGAAATTAGGAGGAGCATGCTAAAAAAAAAGATATTGTGGTTTTTGTTAAGAGTATGTTTGATATTGCTATTGGAAGGCCATAAACACTTATTTTGGGAAAATAAGGTGTTTGGCTAATCACTAAATTGCTTTTAAATAGAAGCAGACACAGTTTTTCTGTTGTTAGGAAGAAGCTAAAGTTCTTCTTAAAAAAAGCAGAAGTAGAAGTAGAAAATTGTTTATTGCAAGACCAAAACATCCCTGTCATATATACATATTTACTAATATATCCCCTATATTTATTTATTTATTTATTTTTGTGATGAGTTTTTCATATGTAGTGGTTTATATCATGTACTAATTTTTAAATTGATTTTGCTTGATATTTTTAATTATATTTAAATCATCATGTTAATATTATATCAATATTTAATTTGTTTTTATATTCACCTATGATAATATTGATTGGAAATTTGACTATGTAGATTTTGATTTAATAAAAATATTTTTTGGTAATATATGCACTACAACTTGTCCTTTTTCTAAGTTTAACTCTCAAAAATATTTTTAAAAAAATAAAATTAGTCAAACACAATTCGCTTATCAATTTTTTTTTTCAAATGAATCAATCAAATACAAATTACTTTTTTCAAAGTACTTTTCTAAAAAACTATTTTAAAAAAAAATACTTTTGAAAATAAGTATTATTTTTAGCAAGAATGTCAAACACACTCTAAATCATCGATTATATATGGCGATAGCTACCCAATACCAAACTTTTCAAGCTTCAATAATTAAATCTAATCGTTAGCAAAAAAATATGCCAATAAATACTTATGAATATATATATAATTATCACTTGTCGAAATCTCCCTCACCTCCACCCCACACAACTACAAATAAAAGGATCGAACAAAAGCAACTATTTGTTGTGTAAATTTTATATATGTCATATATTATAGTAATATTTTAAAGCTATAGTAGTAGATTTAGACTTTCAAGTTATAACATTAAAAAGTTGAAAAAAGTTGTTTAAATAAAATAAAGAGCATAAAAGAAAAATGAAAAAAAAAACGTTTTTTTAATGAAAACAAGTAATAAACTGAAATTGTTGTGTTAATTTAATTTGAATTTATTGTAGATAATTAATAAATAGCACGAATTAAGGGATTTAAACTAATTAAGATTATTGAGTATCCTTAATTCACTCAAATCAGTTAAAATCAAATAAAAATTCAGATTTTTTCTTTTTTTTTTTCAACGTTTCTCTCTCTTCAATTTGCAACAAAAAAATTTCAACGTTTCTCTCTTCAATTTTCAACAAAAAAAAATCCTACATTCGAGTAATTGAAGTTTTTTTCATCTTTGAAAATTCTTGATTTTGTTGTGATGGACAACTACGTATCAATTTTAATCAAACATGGTGAAAGATGGGATCCTTCGGGTTAGTATTTATTATTGTTTAACGTTTGTTTTAGAAGGATAGCGAAATGAAACAAAAATGATCAAACTGTCGATTAATTGAAGGTGGAGTCATATTTTGTTAATTGTTGATATCATATTATGTTTACTGTTGTGAAATGTAAAAAAATTAGTGTTTTTTTTTTGTTTATTTTTTATACGGTTGTTGTTTTGTGAAACTATAAATTTAATGTGATTTTATGAATAAATTTGATAGAATAAATTGAATGAAATTTGTATGAAAGTGTGCTAATTATTTTGTAAATATAATTTAATTATAATGTTGACGAATTTATGAAAATTTATTTTATTTGATAATGAATTTGATAGTATAAGTTGAATGAATTATGTATGAAAAGTGTGTTAAGAAAATGTAAAAAAAAAATTGGAATTCTTGACGAAGTGTATTACAAGTGTTTTAAATTGCTATTAAATGTGAAATTGTTGAGTTTATATTAGTTTTGTTATTTCTGTATAAAGTTGGGTGACAATAATTAATTATTTGGGATGACAAATGTATATAGCTTGAATGAATAATCGTTTTGTATGAAATGTGTATTAAATGAGTATGAAAATGTATAAATATGGTATGAATGATGATTGTTGTATGAAATGTGTATTAAGTGAGTATTAAATGTGAAATATTATGTTTTGTATGAAATTTGTTTTGTAATGTGCTGTCTGAATGATATTTGTATGAAAAAATAATGACGAGTGTGTATAATTTTGTTGTTATTATAATGATTTTTATGGATGAAATTTGTATTGCCTTTGGAATGAAAAATTAATAATATTTAACATATTTCTAATCGATTTGTATAATGTTAGACTAATTGTTATTTTTTTTAATGAAACAGAGAATTATGTTGATTTTCAAATGAAATGAATTGCTGATGTGAAATTCAAAAGGATTGCTGATGTGAAATTCAAAAGATCCAAAGCTACTTGCAGTAGAAGTTGTCAAATTGGCCACAACATGAAGCATGTTGAAATTATCATGTGCAGAACTAATGATTGTTTATTTGTTTAGACTATATATAATTTTTATTTTATTTTGTCGTTTAGATTAACGTTTTGTTTTGATATGAAACATAATTGGTTTGAAGTGCATTATAAACTTAGTGTTTAATATACCGTTCATACTTTCTACACTGTTCATTCATTAATCATACAGATTGCATACTGTTAAAAATAAAATTTATTCCAGCTTAATACATAAGATAGTGTAAATATTAGTGATAATTATAAAAGGTAATTATGGTATCCTAAGTATTTAGTTTAATGTAAGTTTACATGAATAGTAGTTTGGTTTTCAACTGTTGTCCTACTATAAATAAATTTAAAACAAATTGCAGTTAGTGTCCCACACTAACTTCAGTTAATGTCATACACATATTAATCAAAATTTCATACACGTTTTATCCAAACAACATGTATAAAAATTGATAAATTCATATAATCACACAATTTATACCATTTGTATATCAATATTATATCACAATTTATACAATATCCAACAATAAAATATTAAACTCATAGGCATACACGTATTAATCAGATTTCATACATGTTTCATCCAAAAACATGTTTAGAATAGAAAGTAAGCATAATGTGATTTTTTTTTAGAAAAAATCAGTAGTTTGACAAATCATATCACTTTCATACCAATTTAATAATTTATATCATAAACACAGTTAATAGACAATCACACCAATGTTAAAACACAGTTCATACCATTTGTATACCATTATTATATCACAATTCATAAAATTTTCAAAATCAAAACATTAAAGCGTAGTCATACACATATTAATCAGATTTCATCCAATAAATGTACAGTCTGAAAACACATTGATATTTTCAAAATAGTATCTTGAAATTGTAATAGGCAATCAGTAATTCATATGAAAACGGTATCTGCCTGAAAGAAAACATATGATATTATATATCATCAAATACTTAAACACAAAAAAATTGTCCAAAAGTTAAAAAAAAAAAAAACTTTTTGTTGTTCTTCTTGTTGATGGTTTTGAAGATGCTCCAACTTCTACATTTGTTTTGCCTTTCTTTTTTTTTTTTCTTTTTGATTTCAGTAACAAAATCAAAATCGGAATCAGAAGGGGTTTCAACAATTTTCCCCTCTTCTTCCCCTTTTGATTTGCAGGGGTGACCTTTTTTTTTCTTCATTTTTTCTCTCTTTGTCGCTCCTTCAACTTAGATGAACCATCCGTCGCCGGATTTTCAACAATTTTAGGCGGGGGGGGGGGGGTTGAGTTAATATATTAAAATTTGAAGCATGAACATCATCATTAGAAGTTCCTTCACCCAATCTGGGACTCTTTCGAGGCGTTTCAATGGGTTTCTTAGACATAATTTTGTTGGGAAAAAATTTGGACGAAAGATTGAATGTTGGTGTAGTTGGCTGGTGAGAAAAATGGGAGAGAAGAAGGTGAAAGTGGGGCGATAGCGTGTATAGTTGGATAGGTGTGGGGGAAGGGTGGTGGGATTGACAAATGGGAGGTTATGAGTGTAACATTAAATAAGGAAGTGTAATCAATGTAAAATCCATAAATATATGTAACTGATAATTTCAGTTTTTAAAAAGGAACTAAAATCAAATTAATTAAATTTTATTAATTAGTAATATAAAAATATAAATAGATTAATCATTTATTAAATAAATTGAAATTAAATTTAATTGATATGTCATAACCCGTAATTAAACTGTTATAAGTAAGAATTTTTTAAGAGTAGGTTTAAAACTCGTAATATTGTCTCTTAAATGTGTATATGGTGTGATTTTTCCCTGTTTGATCCATATATTATGCTACGGATAGTGTCGGTAAAATGATCCCATATTTTGGTAACTCGTCCAGCGCTCTCATATTTTAATGGGCTGGGTGAGTGACTTTTTACATGGGTAAAATATGGGTTGATACCCATATTCAACCCATAAAAATATGGGTAAACTATGGGTAAAATATGGATTAGCCAAAGGGGTTAAGCTTCTAACTTTTATTCACTCAAAAATCATGATATCACTAAAAAAAATTGTAACTTCTCTTCCTTTTTATGTTCTTCTATAGAACTAATTATTTTTCTCTATAATTGAAAAGGTGAAGTTTTTGGCCCTCCAAAAATATACATTTTAAATGAACATTTCTTTTGTTAATTATAATTATATTTTTATATTTGTTTAATTTTATATTGGATAATAAATAATAGTGTACAATGAGCAAATCATGTATTAGTATTGACATTGCTTAAGCCTTAAAGTGCATTAAGCATGTTTTAGTCCTAAAATGCAACTATTCATTTACTTTGAAATTTAAAATATTTTCTCCTTGTTATTACATAAATTTATTTTATATTGAAAAGTTAGGATTTTTTTTACTTTTATGATACAATAAAACTAAATGAAGCATTTTCAATATTTTTCATCTAAAAAAAAGACTAAAACATTTTCTCCTTGTTATTACATAAATTTATTTTATATTGAGAAGTTAGGATTTTTTTTTGGACTTTTATGATACAATAAAACTAAATGAAGCATTTTCAACATTTTTCATCTAAAAAAAGACTAAAATATTTTCTCCTTGTTATTACATAAATTTATTTTATATTGAAAGGTTAGGATTTTTTTTTGACTTTTATGATACAATAAAACTAAATGAAGCATTTTCAACATTTTTCATCTAAAAAAAGACTAAAATATTTTCTCCATGTTGAATACTTAAGTAGAGTACTATTTACTCATGAAAATATGGATAAATATGGATAAACTAGTATTTTACCCAATCCATTTTTACCCATATCAACTATGGGCGGGTTGAATTATTACTCATTTGATTGGCCCATGTCTTAAAGATCCAATTAATTTGATTGGCCCAATGGATACATATTATGGAAAATTAAGCACGACTTTATATTCAAAATGGTATAAATATAATTATTTAATTTGCTATTGAATTATAGATTAACCCTTTTTAAAAAACCCTCAAACCATTAAAAATCGACAATCCAATAATAAAAAGAAATCAAAATCATCACCAAGTTAAACCAATAACACATTACTATAATTTTTTTGAATTATTTATCTCGATTCGATTTTGAACCATCGTAGGTTACGTTCATTTATATCTCAAGAAAGATTAATTATATGTTTCTAATTAGTAAGTATACTACATAAACCCTTTCTCATACATATGGAATAGTAACTTTTATGGGGATTTTCATCTTTGGTATATAAATTGTTTGACAAGAGGTGAAGAAAGAAGAGTAGAAGGGCAAAGAGTGGCGCCGCGAAGAGGAAGAGAAATAAGTATACAAGCAAATCAAGAATACAAAGGGACATTACAGAAAAGAAATAATCAAGATTGAGTGAAATGGCGTCAACAGCTCCATCATCATCTGGGGTTGGGAAGAAGAGGCAGAAGAAAGGCCAAAAACAACAAGAGGTTACCAATGTTGCAGAATCCACTCAGATTCGGGTTGCCCAAGTTCTTGAACAGTTTCGTGCTTCTAATGATGAAGGTAACAATTATTTGATAAACCCCATTTACTTCACCTTGTTTAGTTGTTGAGAAAAAAGATTAATACTTTATTGGTTGTAGGTTAATATATCATGTTTTGTTTGTTGCTATATGTGGTGCTTTGGAAGCTGGATTTTGATAAAAAAGATATATTTGATGATTAAAGATTGTAAAATGTTTTGTATAAACTATGTCTTGACGATTAAAGATTGTAAAATATTGTGTACAAACTATGTTTTGATGCATAAAGATTGTAAATTTTTTATGAAAATTGAGTGGGGTTAGTTATATGAAATCCTAAATGTGTTTAAGTTGCATTTCGTTCGTACACTTATTAATTTGTAAAAGACAAGTTAGGGGTTTTCAGTTTTCTGCTATAGCTAAAAACAGCTTAAAAATGTGAATAGCTCTATACAGAAGAGACACAAATACAAACTGAATTGGGGTAAGAGGGAGGTACACTATCAGGTGGTATGTGGTTTTAGTGGCATATTCTAATCTTTGCAAAAGTGTTATGCTTTTCATTGGCAACTATTACATTGGTTATGATTTATGTTCAATTTTGCTGCTGGTTCCCTTTTCTGTAATTGTTGTATTTTGTAGCATCCACATGTAAAAATGCTGCTACTTAGAACTTCAAACAATAAATATGACTTTTTTTTGGGGAGAATTGATAGGAAGTAGTCTGGACACATTTTAACCACTCTCTTGATACTTAGATGATACTTTTAATTCCCTTTTTCTTCTATAATTGCCCATTACATGTAAATAAGGTAATTCTGACTTTATTCAACAAAAAAATGTGAATGAGATAATTCTGATTTATATGTTAAATGTTATAAGTCACTACTGTAAAATGTTAAATATTAATTCTTCTCCATTTGTTTTCAGCATGGGTTCTTCACTACTGTATTGCTTTTCATACTTAATTTTTTATATGTTTTACTTGAAGTCGAGGGTCTATCAGAAACAATCTCTCTACCTTCTCAAGGGTTGTTGTTGTTGTATGTAAAATGTTATGGATATCTATTTGTTGATGCAGTGTACACATTTGAATCAAACCTTTCAAACCGCGATAGAGCTGCAGTTCATAAGTTATGCCGGAAAATGGGAATGAAATCAAAAAGTTCTGGGTACGTGTAGTAAGTTTCAGCACTATGACATGTTACTTGTATTTTTCCATAGCATCTTATAGTAACGTGCCATTATAATTCTCTGGCTGCTAAATAGACAGGGTAAACTTTTTCCTTTTCTGACTTAAGATGATGATGGGCCTGTCTTATCTTAGGCGTGGGGATCAACGTCGTATATCTATTTTCAAGACTAAACAGAACATGGACACACTGAAAGGAAAGGATGTGCTAAGTTGTTTTAAATTTTCGGAGGAGGCAAAATATGCTCTACAGGATTTATTTACGCGATATCCACCTGGTGATGGGGAGACAAGTGAACAAGTAGTCGGGAAACACAGTAAGAAATTTGATAAATTACGAGGAAAGAAGGATGATATGTTCTGTAAACCTGTGATGAGCACGTCTGAAATTGCAAAAAGGGTAGAGTCATTTGCGTCAAGAATAGAAAAAACCCCAAACATGAGACAGGTTTTCTTCAATCTTCTATTTAGAGCTGACAAATATTATATACTGTTGCTCTTGATTTAGCTTGTAATATGCTTTCAGAAAAAAATAGAACAACAAAAGAATTAGTAATGGCTTGTTGGTTATTTACTTGCAGATTACATTACAAAGGTCTAAGCTTCCAATTGCTTCCTTCAAGGATGCTATTACATCAACTATAGAATCTAATCAGGTGACCATTATATAGCATCAAACAATATGACCTGACTACGCCTTTCTACTTTTGCTTCTCCAATCTCTATCAATCAATGCTGCCGTCATTATGTTCAAACTGAGAAAGGTCCTTGAGATGAGATAAAGGCTTGTTTTCATTCGTCAAGACTGCACTTCTTACCCTCAAAAATAGAACATGTTGGCACTGCTTGTATCATATTTTGGTTTAATGCCTGCTACGGGGTTTGGATGCTTGGTAGTTCTCATCTTGGCTGGACTATTTTCCATGTGCAGGTGGTCTTGATCTCTGGTGAAACTGGATGCGGGAAAACTACACAGGTTAGAACTTCAAACCTTTATTTAGTCTGTGTTCTTTAGTAATTCTCAAAGAAGATGTAGTATTACTAGATATAACTTTTCCTCCCTATGATTCAGGTCCCTCAATTTATTTTAGATCATATGTGGGGTAAAGGCGAGACATGTAAAATTGTCTGTACTCAGCCACGACGAATTTCTGCCACATCAGGTTGGCATTTTATGCCCGCTCTGAAGGATTCATTTCTTTTCATGTGTTATGTGGAATTTGGTAATCAGTTCATAAATGTTCTGAGTATTGCTTGTCCAATGTGCAGTTTCTGAGAGAATTTCTGCTGAAAGAGGCGAAAGTGTTGGGGATACTGTTGGTTACAAGGTACTACACTGTTTCTAATTGAGTTATTTCTTTTTCAATTTTGCTGGGTCACTTTTTCCTTTGACAAAGATATAAGTAAATTGGGTTTGGCGACTGTCTTTTGTGAATGACACGTGTACTCCTTCCCTTTACCAATATTTATTTTATTCTTCTGGTATTGGGACTAAACATTTTGACCCAGTACCAAATTTTTCTTTTTCCTTTCTTTTACTTACTCAACAAAAGATTTCAAGACCTCTCTGCTCAATATCAAGCTAAAAACAATAACTGAGAACATATTTCAGACTTTCAAACTTGATATCCATATCAAGAACTTCTACAAGAGTCAGATGATTAAGTGCAAAAAAGGATGAAAGTTCAAAGTGAATCAAATGGAATGATTTCTTTTGGTAAGTTAAGGTTTAAATCATATAGATTAAATTATGACGATTAGCAGTATCAAATAGGAAAAACTGCTAATCCTACCCATGTTTAAATGGATATCCTATCCAATCCATTTGAAATCCAGGTTGGAGGTTTTTTACTTTATTAAAAAGGATTTTGTGATGGTGGAGTTCATTCTTTGAAATTCTTTCCTTTCTAAAGTGGAGGGTCAAATAAAACTTTTATTTGTGAGGTGAGGTAAACCTGAATCAATGCTTCTGTTTCTTACTTATCTGCGACTTATCACATGATTTTCAAATTCAAGAAGCGTTCCTAAACATAAATCAGGCGTGCGCAACAGGGGAGGGATCTCAGCAATAGCTTTCTCATATGTGGTGCTTAGTTTGTGATGAGTGGCGTTAGTTTTCTGGTTGTTCTAACACTCTTAATGCCTTCACTGTCACTGCTTCACCCCCCCACCACCACCAAAAAAAAGGATGAGTGACGTTAGTTTTCTGGTTGTTCTAACACTCTTAATGCCTTCACTGTCACTGCTTCACCCCCCCCCACACACACACCCCACCACCACCACCAAAAAAAAGACAATCGAAAAATAGTCTTCTTGCCTCTTAACCATTCTTCGCATGTAAAGTTATGTACGGCCTTTAATTACTGAGTTGTGGTGAATTCCAGATACGGCTGGAGAGCAGAGGTGGGAAGCAGTCATCAATCATGTTTTGTACCAATGGGATTCTACTGAGGGTCCTGATTACCAATGGAAGTGCCAGCTTCAACAAGGAGGCTCCTGGGAAAATGGGCAAGGATCCCATTTCTGATATAACCCACATCATTGTGGTACTTATCATTTCAATCTTTAATTAATGTTCTTACATATGCGCTGAAGCATTTTATACTTTAATTACTGCTCTGACATATACTTTGACCTCTTCTTGTGAGCTGTTAATCAACTGCTTTTATGAAGTTACTGCATCATCCACTACCTCTCTTAACTCAATTGTGTTCTTGCAATTAAGAATGTGGTGAAGATTAATTAACACACTTCTTAAAGATGTAAACATGATAGGGATGGGGAATTTTCTGTTGGAAGAATGTACAAAAGAGACCTGGCAACACAGCCGGGGGAGATTGCTGGACCTTGGAAACAAATCTGGAAATCCAACACCCCAACCAAGATAAAGTGTTTCACATGGTTAGTGTGCAGAAGAGCATGTCTGACTCAGGAGAGACTGAAAAAAAGAGGATTTCAGATTGTTTCTAGGTGCTTCTTTTGCCATGAGAAGGAGGAAACAAACAATCATTTGTTCCTTCACTGTAGAGTGACTGCCCAGATATGGTATCTGTTTCAAAGCATTATTCAAGATCCTTGGGTGGTGCCTGAGCATACTGCTGACCTATTAAACTGTTGGATGAGAAGAGGGGGAAGTAAAACACAGAAAAAATGGTGGAATCTAGTTCCATCTTGCATATGGTGGTCAATTTGGAAGGAAAGAAACAATAGGTGCTTTAAGAATATTACTAACCCAATGCAGAAAGTTAAAGAAAATTGCATTAATACTCTATATTTTTGGTGTAAAGAAGAGGGTATAGATGATGTAAATCAGTTAGTAGATTTCCTAGGCTATTTGTAATCATGACTACTTCGCCTTGGAATTTTTTTGTTTGGTTGCCAGCATACCCTCATTGCTGATGAATACAACTTTACCATTCTCAAAAAAAAAAAAAAAAAAGATGTACGAGAGGGCCACTTTACTCATTGGTCATCTGGAGATCATGTCCCGAAAGTATATCTAGGATAACCTAGTTGTTGCAATTAAGAATGAGGTGAAGATTAAATTAACACATTTCTTTAAGATGTACGAAAGGGCCTCTTTACTCATTGGTCATCTGGAGATCATGTGCTGAAAGTATATCTAGGATAACCTAGATGCTGATTGGTGCAAAATCTTATTTTTGTTTCTATGCTACAAAAGCTTTGTTGCTCTTTAAATTTATGGAGGGGTTTTGCCGATACATAGAACAGAATTATATTCGATTTTTGCAGTATAAGCATTCATGGTCAAAGTTATTGCTATCTTTTGAGGAGCATGTGGAGCTTTCTCGTGTCGTCTGGTTTATCATTATGCTTAGCAGTTTTTCTTTTTCATAAAAAGATCTAAATGCAACATTACAATAATGGACCATTTATCATTATGTTGGGATCCCATTTTGAGTTGTAAATTTGAGTTTGCAAAATAATTCCTATTGAAGGCTTTTGCCTTTTCTTCCCTTTTAGAAATGTAGGGCTTGATCAGAATCAACATACTTCTTTAATCCCTGCGCTTAAGGCTTAACTGTCAATAGTTGGTTTGGGCTTGGGACTTCCATGTTCTATGTTGCGCGGACTCTTCATTTTTGCAGCTGAACCCATCTCGACGCGACTCTGGTGCTGGTGCGGGGTGCGTGTCAGATTCGGTCAATTTGATCCGGATACTTTGACCAGAGCCGAGGAAAAAAAATGGGGAAGAAGAGATCAATTAAAGTTGACGACTTTTTCTCCGACGAAGTTGTCGTATGGTCTGGTTGCTCCATGGAAAAAAATAGAGAAAAGGTTTTTTCTTGTACAAGAGGAGGCGAAGACTTCATGGGAAAGAAGAAAGAATTCTAAGTCTTTTTCTTGAAAAAGAAGAGAGACTTTTTTTCTTGAAAAGGAACAGAGCATGCTAAGGGTTTCTTGGGAGAAAAAAACGTCTTTCTTGGGAGAAGAAAGGGCAACGCAGCACTTTAATGAATTGTACCATCTAATTTAAGTTGGGCTATATATATATATGATTATAATTTTTTTATAATAAATAAAAGGAATTATAATTTTTTTTTAAAAATTAATTAGTAACAAGTCATAATTAATTTATGCTTTTAAATGGCCCGATGTAGGAGGCACCCGTATCCATGCTCGGATTCGCACCCCCGAATCTTAAAATTTAAATTTTGCCTAATTCGACTCTCGGATACCCGCACCCGAGTCCGAGCAACTTAGTCCATGTTGAAGGTCTCAAGTTTGAAACTCCTTGGCAGCAAAAGCAAGGGGTTTTCTTTCTGGGTCGAGCTTGTCGCATTGGGCTTGCCTAGTGGAGTTTAACTCTCCTGTGTAGTTTGCGAGTTTTGCATAGGAGCTGGGGTTTTACCTTGTGCGCGCCCAAAGGGTAGCGACTGCGGGTTTCCCTTGTCATAAAATAAATAAAATACTATACTCGCATCTGGGGAAGTCAACAATGTGAAGTATGAAGTTGACAAGTTTATCTATTCCGATGATGATAACATAACAATCTTTGAATACTGAGGGATTCCCAACAAAATATTTCATGGTTCTCTCCACTCGAGTCATGGATTTGCATTTCCATGCATCTTCATAGTGTTGTCTTTTAATAACAAATAAACAAACAAGAACATACCTAGTATAATCCCACGAGTAGGGTCTGGGAGGATAAAGTGTACGCAAACCTTATTCCTATCTCTTGAAGATAGAGAAGCTGTTTATGAAAGACCCTTGACTCAAGTAACACATATCAAAGAATATATAAAAGAAAAAAAGAAATACCAAATAATAAAGGAAGCATTACATAACATTCTTGAAAAAGAACAACAAAATAATGCGGTAACGAAAGCACAAGAAACAATCGGTAGTTTGTCATCAAAAAGAAACAATCTATAGTAATAGATATCGAAGGACAAGAAATAGGTACGGTGCACCAAACTACTACCAACCCTATCTGGTAAAAAAGTAAGACAATGCTCAACTACCAACTAACCTTCTACTTTAATCAACGACCTCCCTTTCCCTTAATCTAAGGTCATATCCTCGGTAAGCTGAAGATACGCCATATTCTGTTTAATCACCTCTCCTCCATACTTCTTCGTCCTACTTGTGCCAATCTCTCACACCTTTTCATTGGGGCTTGTGTACATATCCTCTTCACATGTTCGAACGATCTCAACCTCGCTTTCCTTATCTAGTCCATAATGAAGGCCACTCTCATCTTGTTCATGATATCTTCACTCCTAATCTTATTTGTTCTAGTATGTTGACATATCCACCTCAAGTCCTCAACATTCTCATCTTCTGAACATGAGAGTTCTTAATTGGTCAATACTCCACCCCATGCAACATAGTCTGTCTAATAGGCACTTTGTAGAACTTACCTCTAAGTTTTAGCGGAACATTCTTATTATAGAGGACTTCGGAGGTGAACCTCTATTTTGTCTACCCCGCACCTATACGATCCATAACATCATTGTCTATATCTCAATTTCATTAAATTTAAAACCCAATGCACTTGAAACTCTTTTTTTTGGGGGATGGCCTGGTATCAAGCCTCACTTCCATGCCAACCTCATGAGTTGCATCATTGAACTTGCACTCCAAGTATGTAGTTTTGATCCTACTCAACTTGAACCCTTTAGAGTCTAGGGTTTGTCTCCAAACGTCTAGACTCCAGCCTAGGGTTAACTCCACTAGGAGTCTCATTAATCAATACTATGTCATTTGCTCATACACCATGGTGCTTCACCTTAGATATGGCATGTCAATTTATCCATCACCAAGGTAAAACAAAAAGGAACTTAGAGATGACCCTTGTGCAACTCCATCACGACTGGAAAGTGCTATGAGTCTCCTTCACTGTCCTCACTCGGGCCTTGGGACCATTTCCACCTATCTCTTTACTATCTGAATGACATGTAGTAGATCTCCCCGACATGAAACCGAAATGGTCATTGAAACTAGACATACCCCTCCTCATCCTTATCCGCACCACTTTCACCTATTTTTTCATAATGTGGCATAGCAACTTAAACCCCATGTAGTTGTTGCAATTTTGAATATCGTCTTTGTTCTTGTACAAGGTAATCATTTAGTCCACCTCCATGCTTCGGGCATTTTTGTCATCTTAAAAATGACATTTAACAACTTAGTTAGCCACTTTAAACCCACCTATTTGTGATCTTCCAAAAATTCCACTGGGATCTCATTTGGCATGATCACTCTTCCTTTGCTCATCCTATGAATAACATCCTTAACCTCCTCAACCTTTATATGCTTACAATACCCAAAATCCCGACGACTCTCGATGTGCTCTAAATCACCCTTCACAATGTCCTTTACTCCGTCTTCATTTAAGAGTTTTTGGAAGTATGTATGTCATCTTCATGTAATGAGTTCCTTATCCACTAATACGTTGCCTTTCTTGTCTTTGATGCACTCCACTTGGTCTAGGTTTCTCCCCTTGGCTAGCCTGTACATCTTCTTATTCCCACCTTTGTCCTCTAGTTCAACATAAAATGTTTGAAAGCTTTCGTTTTTGCTGTCGTCACCTCTGACTTTGCTCATTCCTCTCCATCTTATACCTTTACCTAGTCATCCACTTCTCCTCCCCGTCCTTGCTCTCCACCAACTTTGCATTAGCAACCTTCTTTGTTTCCACTTTCCCTTGGACTTCTCCATTCCACTGCCAATCCCCTCAATGTCCTCCAAAGTTACCCCTTGAGACCCGCAACAACTTTCTCGTTGCTTCCTTGATGCAACTAGTTGTCCTATCCCTTGCATCACCACTACTCCCCCAAGCCCCCATCGCCATCTTCTCCCTCATCTCCCGAGTTTTGACAGCTGTCAAGCCAATGTTGTCAAAGGCACGCTTAAAGCGCGCTTAAGCCCTGCAGTGAGGCTCAAAACGTGTTGAACGATTCACCTTGCTTTATGTGCACTTTAGTGTCGTGATCAAGGTTCTAAGACATACTTTTCCTTGCCAATGAGTCTCTTCCAAAGAGGCGAAACTAAACAATTGATATTTCACCTTATCGTATTTTGTTTTCAATTTCTTTGTATACATATTTGTATTTCTTTTTCCCTTGGTGCCTTTTTTAATTAAAGCCCATGCTTTATTTGCGCTTTGCACTTAAAAGCCCCAACGGACCTTGGCGGTTTTTTGCGCTATTTGCTTTTGATAACATTGAGTCAAGCAACCCCATTTGATCCTTGGCTGATCTCACTTAACCCTTCTTTTTCTCTTAAGCTCCAAATCCATCGCTGAGCTTATTTGGGTTGTAAGATTCTCACTCAGGATAGACCTTATCTGTTTATCACCCTTACTAAGGAGTTAACTATCAATGTGAGTCTTAGCCAACGAACTACGGAAGGTCACTAAGTGTTCCTCCTTCTTGGGGGAACTCGAGCTAACTACCACCAACTCAAGCTTTTGCTAAATCTAAATGCGAGGCTCCTCCTTTGTTTCTATCCCCAAAACCATAACTTTCTTTTAGGGTAATATGAAGACTCCTAATATTTGCAGTATTTTTCGAGATAATTTTGAGGTAAAAAACCACAAGTTTCTAGATACATTATTGATAGATGTATAGATCAATGACATTAATGAGTTACTTGAGTGTTTGGTTTCTAACAGAGCCTTTTATACTCGGAGAAAGTCTAAATGGTCAAATATAGCAATTCTCCTTTTGCAATATGTCATTGTGAATTGAATCATATCCTGAATATTACTCAAGATTACATGTAGAAAACCGTAACCCAAGTGCAAGTTTTAGATTTGTGGGAGTAATATTTTTGTTTCTTCCATCTTTTGTCTGTATCTGGTGTGTTCCTTCTGAAGTTATGATGTTCATATTTCTCTTTCTTCTTTTTCCTTCTATCACAGTTCTCTGCAACAATATATTTAGTTACTATCATTTATTTACTTTTTTACTTGGCTCTTTGATTTATGTTTGTATCTCACAAGTCCGACTTCAATCTGTGTGGTGTTTGTTTTGTTGCTTGCAAAGTTCATTTGTCATGTTAATCCTTCTCTACTTCTGCTTGTAGAGATGCTTATATTTTCTAATTTGACACATTCTCAGCTGTGCTTCTTCTTTGTTTTTTACTGCCTAACAAACTTCAAATTTCACAGGATGAAATTCATGAGAGGGATCGCTACTCCGATTTCATGCTCGCTATTCTCAGGTGCATTGGTTTAATCTATTTTATTAATTACATAGATACGTGGATTATAATTTTGTCCGTCATGAATGATCTTTCTGACAGGAGTTGGGATCATAATGTGCTAATTTTTGGCT
Organism: Solanum verrucosum; assembly: GCF_900185275.1. Classification (NCBI taxonomy): domain Eukaryota; kingdom Viridiplantae; phylum Streptophyta; class Magnoliopsida; order Solanales; family Solanaceae; genus Solanum; species Solanum verrucosum. The sequence goes on from NW_026020323.1 coordinate 462,365, forward strand.
TGCCAACTGGCCAAGTCAATTAACCTCCTTTCTGTAGCTTATTTATGCAAACCTGTCTGGATTATAGAAATTAGCTTGTCATTTTCATTCAAGAAACATAAAAGGGTGTCACTACTTAATTCCTTTCAATTTAAACCACTGTGAAACAGCAAATGTTCAAGTTGATCTTTCTTTACTTGTAGGGACTTGCTTCCTTCATATCCAAATTTGCGTTTGGTAAGACTTCTCATTTTGCTTTTGTATTGTAATAAAACAGTGCCTCTTTTTCTTGTTTTTATTCCAGTAATATGTATGTGGTTTTATGATATAATCAATTGATGGACCTCCAAACAGGTTCTGATGAGTGCTACACTGGATGCTGAACGTTTTTCAAAATACTTTGGTGGCTGCCCAGTTATCCGAGTCCCTGGATTTACTTATCCTGTAAAACCTTTCTCCTAGTTTCTATATGCTGATTTATCTCTTTGTTGATTTATGATGTGAGTTTTTGAAGTATTTACACGCCTCTACACCTATGCCAGGTAAAAACATTCTATCTTGAGGATGTACTTTCTATTGTAAGGTCAACTAAAAATAATCACCTTGATTCCACCTCATCCAGTGTCATGCCTGAGGAATCTATATTAACAGAGGAGTACAAAGTTGCCTTAGATGAAGCAATTAATCTGGCTTTTTCAGATGATGATCTGGATCCCCTTTTGGATCTAATATCTTCTGAAGGGGGACCAAAAGTTTTCAATTATCAGCATTCTTTGAGTGGAGTGACGCCATTGATGGTGTTTGCTGGAAAAGGTCGCGTTGGTGACATTTGCATGCTCCTCTCTTTTGGTGCTGACTACCATTTACGTGCTAATGATGGGAAAACTGCTCTAGATTGGGCTGAGCAGGAGAATCAGACAGAAGCTGTTGAAATAATTAAGGAACACATGGAGAAATCATCTTCCAGTTGTGAGGAGCAGCAACATTTACTTGACAAATACCTATCAACAGTTGAACCTGAACTGATTGATGATGTCCTTATTGAACAACTATTAAAAAAAATATGCATAGACTCGGAGGACGGGGCCATCCTTGTTTTCCTTCCTGGTTGGGAGGACATTAACAGAACACGAGAGAGATTGAGAGCAAGCCACTATTTCAATGATCAGTCTAAGTTTTCAGTGATCGCTCTCCATTCTATGGTTCCTTCTGTGGAGCAAAAGAAGGTTTTTAGACACCCTCCTCCAGGCTGCCGCAAAATCGTTCTTTCAACTAATATTGCTGAAACTGCCATTACCATTGATGATGTTGTTTATGTAATAGACAGTGGACGAATGAAAGAAAAAAGTTATGACCCTTATAATAATGTTTCAACTCTTCAATCTTCATGGGTCTCAAAAGCAAGTGCAAAGCAAAGAGAAGGGCGTGCTGGGCGGTGCCAGCCAGGGATTTGTTATCATCTTTATTCAAAACTTCGAGCAGCTTCATTGCCTGATTTCCAGGTTCCTGAGATTAAGAGGATTCCTATAGAGGAACTATGCCTTCAGGTGCTTCATTATTCTTCCTTGTCATTTGGGAATATGATTTTCATTACTTTGCATGATGATTAGGTGAAATAACTTTTACCAGTTCAAATAAAAAAGATGATTAGGTGAAATATATTGAGCTTGTTGGTAGTTGAAAACATTAGCTAGGGATGAAAGGACGTGAAGAAACTTGTAATAATGAAAATAAAAAGTAATTCAGTAGGCTTTTGAAAATTATTCTAGTTTTGTTAAACAAATCTACTCACAGTGAATGTAAAATATTTAACAAAGGAGCTTGCTATATAGCAGTTTAAATACCTTTTCTTTGGCAGGTCAAGCTTCTTAATCCTGATTGCAAGATAGAAGAATTCCTGCAGAAAACACTTGACCCTCCGGTTTATGAGACCATACGTAATGCAATCATTGTTCTTCAAGATATTGGGGCGCTGTCATTTGATGAGAAGCTTACAGAGCTTGGAGAAAGGCTAGGATCTTTACCAGTTCATCCGCTTACAAGCAAGATGCTTTTAATTTCCATCTTATTGAACTGCCTTGACCCAGCATTGACTATGGCTTGTGCTTCTGACTATAGAGATCCATTTACCCTACCCATGTTGCCAAATGAGAAGAATAAAGCTGCAGCTGCAAAAGCTGAGTTAGCCTCATGGTATGGTGGAAGAAGTGATCAATTAGCAGTTGTGGCTGCGTTTGAGGGCTGGAAAAGTGCGAGAGAAACTGGTCAAGAATCGAGGTTTTGTTCTAAGTACTTTGTATCTTCAGGCACTATGCATATGCTATCAGGAATGCGTAAACAACTTGCATCTGAACTATTGAGGAATGGGTTTATTCCCGGGGATGGATCTTCCTGTAACCTTAACGCACAGGATCCAGGCATACTACATTCTGTTCTTGTTGCTGGTTTGTACCCTATGGTTGGAAGACTGCTCCCACCTCTGAAAAATAATAAGAAGGCTGTCATTGAGACTGCAGGTGGTGATAAAGTTCGATTAAGCCCTCATTCAACTAACTTCAAGCTTTCATTCCAAAAATTCTATGAGCAACCATTAATTGCATATGATGAGATAACTCGTGGTGATGGAGGTCTGCTTATAAGGAATTGCACTGTCATTGGGCCACTCCCACTATTGTTGCTGGCAACAGAGATTGTAGTGGCTCCTGGAAATGAAGAAGATGATGATGGCAATGATGATGATGAAAGTGATTATGAAGATGCTGATGAGGACAATGGCGAGGAAGGTAATATTAAAGCAGATCTGTCAGAAGCCCATCAAGGAGAGAAAATTATGTCTTCTCCTGATAATACAGTTAAGGTCATTGTTGATAGATGGATTCCTTTTGAGTCAACAGCTCTTGACGTTGCTCAAATTTACTGCCTGAGAGAGAGATTAGCTGCAGCAATTTTATTCAAGGTAATTTTTTTTGTTCTGCATTGTTTTAAAGAGAGAACCTTACGCCTCCCCTCCACTTCCCAAGCAAAATGAGAAGAACAGAAAGAAAAACAACACAATGTAATTATGGTATCATTCTGTTGCTATGGCAAGATAGTTACTGACATATGTGGCTTTTGGTTGGTCTAATGTGTAAGTGAATGTTATTACAGGTCACACATCCTGGAAAAGTTCTTCCTGAGGTTCTTGCAGCCTCTATAAATGCAATGGGTTGTATCTTGTCTTACAATGGGATGTCAGGAATATCATTGCTGCATGAGCCTGTGGACTCACTTACTACAATGGTTAGTGCTACTGAGATTGGTCAGTCTGATCCTGGGTGGAATAACAGAATGGATATGAATCCCAACATTTCTCCCAATTCATTTGAGTACAATGGCCAGCATCAGCGCCCCAATATGCATCATCAAAGAGGTGGCATTCATGTATCAAAGGTAAGACAAACTGGAATCAATCATCAAATTATCATGTCCAAAAGACGTGTTTTATTGGATTAAATTTGCTCAAAGTTCTGTATCTCAAAGAGTCTATCTGAACAGGGATCGTCTGCGCATAGAGGTACCATGCAAAGAGGTCATTCTAAGCGGAAGCGTGGAAATGGACCTTATTAAATCAGGTTTTAGACAGATTTATTCACACAATTAACAGAGGTTTTTTTCCACAGAAGCAACAGCAAGAATCTTCCCTTTTTTGTTACTCCAAGAAGGTAAAGTAAGTAAACATATAGGGGTGTTGTATGTATGCTGTAGGGAATCAAACTGGGGTTTGCTACATCAAATGGAAGATAGATGAATGCTGTATTTTTTTGTTGTATGATACAAAATCTTATAGTCCGAGCATTTGACTGTTCATAAAAAGAACAAAGAAATGCATGTTTTGAAAGAAAAAGTTGTCAAAATATGCCCTTCCCATCTCCTGCATTATTTGAGATTTTCAGACTTTTTTTTTTAGAGTAGAAAGCCTGTCTCCTTGCGCCTTCCTACCCCAATTTAGAGGCAGTTTCCCTCCTGTTTAAACGTTACTCTTTTGATTTCAAACTTATTTTTATTGCTCTTTTGAAAATTTCACTCATTCTTTTTGCCCTTTTGTCTCCGGACTCATATTTATGTACAAGAAGAAATTAGTTTCACATCAACTTCAAGGGTTCAATAGCTATGAATAATATATACTATTGTTTCAAAGGCGAGTGCATTTTGGATAGGATCTGTTGGTTCAATTAATTAGAGGCATAATACATAAACATGACCCTTAACTTGATTTCAACAGACAACTATGCCCACCAACTTTGAGTGTGCACAAGTAGACACTTAAATTTGCATAAAATTGAACAAGTAGACACACTTGTTCTACATGACATAATACACATAGGACGCTATGTAGGACACAAAATTGTCATGTAGGACAAATATGTCTATTTTCTCAAATTTATATAAGTTTAAGTGCCTACTTGTGTACATCAAAAGTTAAAGGTCATAGTTGTCAGTTGATGTCAAGTTAAGGGTCATGTTTATGTATTATTCCATTACTTTCTTCTCGAATCATATATACATACACCAAAAACATCTAAAATATATACATAAATTAAAATGATTTTCATTTTCAACTCATTGATTCTAGATTTTAAATTTGTCTCCACTGCTATTCACATAGAAGTAATATCGACAACAACAGTATAGTGGAGTCTGTGGATCGAGTGGGCTGTATGTAGACCTTATCTACGATATCAATTGATTGGAACTAAACTCTCCTTATAAACAACTATTTCCAGCCTGCCTCTTTTCCCATAAAATCCAAGTGTCTTCATTTCTTGATTTGAAGGATCATAAATCACTAATTGACCAGAGCTATTTTCCAAAATTAGCTCACCATTTTTCCAAAACCCTAAAGGCCTTTCCACCCTAGAAATAGGACCAATTCTTTGCAATTTAGTCCAACAATTTTCAACTCCCATTTCATTATTCATCACCCATATATCATAACACTTCTCCACTTCTTTTAAACAATAAACAATAAGTGAAATTGATTCCTTAAATGGTACAATCACCCAAACACTCCTCTTAATTTCTTGCTCTCCAAAAGTTCCAATATTTGATGGTAACTTAATATTTTGAAAAATCTCTTCACTCATGTTAAACAAAAGTATCACCTCATGATTATCAGCATCTTGACCTAACCAACAAAAAATCTCATTTTCATAAACCATACTCCATGAAGTATTACCATACTTTATTTTAGATGGCACAATCCCTTTATACTTCTTCCAAGAATTTGTATTCAAAGAGTATATCTCAACTTGATAAACAAAAACACGATCAATCGATAGACAAAATAAAATTTGTATTACCTTATAATCATTTTTCTTCGAATCAAACCCTAATCCAAAATCACTCCCACGTACTGTTGATCCAACAAGACGTTGAATTTGTGATTGAGGTAATATTTTGTACTCTCTAATTGATGGATTCCATAGAACAATGTTATCTGGATAACCACATAAACAAACAATGCCGTTACATGGACCTATAAGTCTTATGTGACCAAATTTGTCATTGAAGTATTCTGGAAAATCTTGATTGATGAAAACATCAAATGTGTCATTTTGTGACAATGAGAGGATCCTTTTATTTGTAATGTTTCCGCGGCGACTAATTAGCAAATGAAGATGATTTTGTTTGTTATTTAGGTTATACAAATGCTTCGAGATGAAATTAGGGTTGTTGATTAGAGAATACCAGAATTTGCAAACACATTTGAATCTTATCAAAGAAGTTACAGGTAATCTTGTTAAAATCTCAAAAATTACATCTTCAGATAGATTCATTACCCTTTAATACTCTCTTATTTTTTCGCAATTTTTTATTTTATTTTTGGGTTTATCTTCAAATGGATATGTAAGAAAGGAAATAAAAATAGGAGAATCTAAAGTAGTCCATAAATGTAGCTTTATTTCTGAAATATGAGATTAAATTTGATGTTTGAAGTTCCTCATTTCTTGGAATATATGAAGCAATTTTCCATGCTCAAAATTCAACCATTATTAAGGATGATGTGTAATGGAAAAATGGTTCAATTTTGACATGACATTCTTTTAATTAATTCTAAATATATAATTGCTTCAATTAATAATAAGAAAAAGTGCTTATGCTAATATAAGGGGGAAAAAAAGACTATATATTTTTTTTGGCTAATAAAAGAAGACAAATTCTCATATATATAGCTAGGGTTTAGTTTCCTATTTATTCTAAGGAGAAAATTAAACACCAATTTCTCCCTCACAATCCATATTATATATATGCGCTTCATGTTTTCAAAAGAAAACACACATATAATGCCAAACCATATTATGCTGCGGGTGCTACTTTTGCTCCATCATCATCGTCATCATCAACATCATTCTCGAACTTTCTATTCAAACAAAAGCTAATTACAAGCCTTGCTTCTATCCCATAGGGATGAAAAGGCGATGTGTTTCCGCTTACAATCACCATTTTTTTCTAAGAACAAGATTCAAAAGTACTTGGAGTGAGAATTTTGGAAATTAAACTCTAGTTAGTTGTAATTAGCTAGTGATGAGGAATGTTGATACTAGCTATACTCCTCTTGTCCTATTATTTATAGCATTGAAAGTGGCATTGGTAGAAAATATCGATCCATTAATTTCATTAAGAGCTATCTATCATCTTTATTAGTGAATCTTTTTACTTTAATTTTTGAGATTTGCTTTTGCAAAATGAATTGATGAAGTCCACAAATTGTTAAAGGAATGGAATGACATGAGGTCAACTCATGGTTTTCACAATCCACACGTGCTTCTTCTCTTCTTTGCACACTCTTTAATTTGCCACATCGGAAATACAAGGTTATATATATATATATATATATTTTATCAAAATTTATTTATAATTTACTTATGAAAGCAAAAATATCTAAAGTGAGAGCAAAATGTCACATTGTCTCTTTCCTTCTAGACTAAAATAGTGAATTTTGAAGCTTTATTCATAGTAAATTAAGTGATCAAAAGTTCTGTAATTAATGTCAGTCATTCTAACTATTTTTCATTTTGAATGGATTGTTGTCACTTTTTTCAATGAAATGTTTCTTTATTTTTGTGTATGTTAGTAATCAAATCGAACCGAAACCGATAACAATCAAACCGCCGATTAAATTGGTTTGCTTTTAATTTTAACCAATAGCCAACTCAAACAGACTCGTAAACATCCTAAATATACAAGATATTAAACATGATAATCTCACCTAAAAGCGTTATATACATACCTGATGCGGAATATTATTATAGCAATAAATTGAACCAACAAGTCTTTTTGATAAATTAGTCTTTACCTCCAATTTTATATACACAAAAATTATCTTCCCAGGCTTTCACCTCATGCAGTGATCCAAGACACTTTGTCTATATCATCAAAATTTCGTTTAGTCCAACAACTTTCTGAGACAACCCATATAATTAATGTGATCTATTATGAGAGATTAATCCATTTCTGTCATATATAATATGTACTATCTCCATCCACATTTATTTGCATGGTTTTCTTTTTTAGAGTCAAATCATATAAAAATTGACGAACATTTTATGATGTATTTTTTCATCATATTGATATGCAAAAAATTGCAATTTATAGTACTTTTTGTATAGTTTTTGAATATCTAAATTTTTTGTTTAAAATATCGAATTAATGTAATCTAATTTAACTTTGAAAATTAGTCAAATTGACTTTCAAAAAGTGTGACATGACAAATAAAAGTGGACAGAGGAAGTATATAGTTGTTTCAAAAACTCTTTTCGACAAAAAATAAAATAAAATTCAAGCTAAATTACCAAATACTTGCTCTGTTCATTTTATTTATCCATATATAATGCGTATCATATAGTTGCTCATTGTTTGCAAGGGGCAAATCAAGTAGCCAACTTTCTTTTAATTTGTCATCCAGGTTAATCTTTTCTTCGAAAATATTGTGTAGTTGGTTTCTTGTTAGAGGTTTGGTCTAACTTTGTATCTTTCTTCGGGATGAAAATATAGACATGGTCGGGGTCAAGCCTAATCCAAACCCCACACAAAGTGTTCACAACTCTGGTGATGGCTTAATTTTTTATTTATAAAAAACGTAGATTAATTAACATATGCTGTATAATTTAAAACATTGTTTAATTTGATATGATATATTTTGAGTTCTAGATATATGATTATCTCCAAAATTAATAAAAAGAGCTATATATATTGCTGATATAATGAGAAAAAGAAGACAATAAACAAAGTATATATAACATTATTTGTTAACACTCATCCTTTGCATGGATATTGTCTAGGAATAGAAAATTGACTAATAGAAAACACTACATAGTTTCAAAGAAACATACTAAGAGGTTACGCTGCAGGTGTCACTTTTGCTCCATCATCATCGTCATCATCATCACCTTCAAACTCTCTATTCGAACAAAAGCTAATTATAGGCCTTGCTTCTACCCTGAAGGGACGCAAAGGCGATGTATTCCCGCTCACAATCACCATTTTAATTTGAACAATATAAAAACTTAGATATAAAGCCCTAGTGTTTAATTTGTGATGACTGATGAGGGTGATACTAGCTCCTCCTCTGTCCTAGTATTTATAGCAATGGAATGTATGACATTTGGAGAAAATATCGACCCATTACTTTCTAAAGAGAGTTATATATAGGCCTGTCATGCATTTTTAATACTCAATTTTTAGCATTAATAAATATGCACAACAAAGAGTGCTAAAATCTTTATATCAACATTTCCATTAGATTCAATGTCGTTATAGGCTTTAAGCAACATTTACAAAAAGTGCTAAGATAAAATTGTCACTAATAATTGCAGCTAAAAATCATTTTTGATGGAGTGGTTGTTTGAATCTTTTAACTTTTTGAGATTTGCTTTTTGCAAAATGAGTGAAATTTGGAAAGATGAGAGGAAAATGTGAGAGGGTGGATTGGTGAATTTATGGACACATACACATTAATTGTTGAGGAAATGATGAAATGGCATGAGGTAAGCTCATGGAAGATGTTTGGCTTTCACGATCTTACACATACATATTCCCTTTCATGCACACTCTTTGATTTGCCACATAGAAATATATGGTCAAAACTAGTTAATAAAATAAACTTTTAAATTTTGTGATTTTAAATTAACGATGCGTATAGTCCTTTAAATGATTTAGTGGTCTTAAATTTGTCATGTACAATCTTGAAATTGAAATACTTTCTAAATATAGAAAAAAGACACTCTATTTAATACATATCAAACAGAAAAGTGAGATACTTAAATTGGAGACAGAAGAAGTACTTAAAAAGACTTGAACATAGAAAGAGACCTATATTTGATAAAGATCAAAGAAAAAACTAAGACACTTAAATTGGAGAAGTATACTTAGAAATTAAAGACTTAAATATAGAAAGAGACACTCTATTTGATAGAGATCAAACATAAAAGTAACTATCACACTAAAATTGGATACAAAAGGAGTACTAATTAGAAAGACTTAAATATAAAAAGAAACACTCTATTTAATAGAGATCAAAGAGAAAAGTAAAACATTTAATTAGATATAGAAAAAGTACTTATAAAGACTTAAATAACGATTCCTATTTATAACGAAAACACATGAACTAACGTTACGCTACAAGTACCATTTTTGCTCCATCATCATCCTTATCATCATCACTTTCAAACTCTCTATTCAAACATAAGCTAATTACCGGCTTTGCTAGCTAGTTCTATCACATTGAAGAAAGCGACAAACGACGTTGCTTATTTCATTTTAAAAAAAAAAGTTAAATAACAATAACGACGCATTCCTCGTTTTGTATGAAACCGTCCTTCGCTTTTTGAAAAGCGTTAAAGACAAAAGTGATTGCGTCACTTTTCTGTTACTTTTGACCGTCGTTTTTCAGCAATTTTTAAGTAGTGATATTTATGCATCAAATGTAAATAAAATATACATATCATGATATTGAACATGATAATCTCACTTAAAAGCGTCATAAAGTACATATCTGATGCGGAAGATATTATAGCGATAAATTGAACCACCAACTCTTGATAAGTTAGTTTCTACCTCCCTCCTTTTACTTTTTTTTTTATTTTTTATATATATTATTTAAGTAGAAGAATACAAAAGGGGATTAAATCTTACCTCTAATTACAAGACGATGCAAAAGGAAAGAGGGGAGCAATAAGCTTCAATCTAAAGGTACCTAAGATGGAGAAAAAAATGCTACTTTCTTTAGTCCATATTAAGAAAATTGTTGGATTATGACGCACCTCTTAAAGAAAAATATTTTAGAGCATAAATAAAATGCTATTTTCCATTATTGCTCTTTTTTGAAAATATTTTTTGTAGTTGATTTTTTTTGTTAGAGGTCTGGTCTTGTCCCTCTCTAACTTTGTATCTTTTTTTGAACGAATAGATATGATAGGAGTCAAGCCTAATCCCAGACTAAGGGCTCACGATCCTGGTGATAGCATTTTTTTTTAAATCATAAGATTAATTAACAGATGGTGTATAATTTAAAACATGAAATATTTTGAGTTCTAGATATATAATTAACTCCTAAATTAATAAAAAGACCTATTGCTGATATAACGAGAAAAAGAAGACAATAAATTGAAAAGTTTTGCCTAATATTCCTAATATTATTCTTTAATAGTCATTTTTTGCATGGATATGCTATGCTCTAGGAATAGAAAATTGATTAATAAAATTTGACTCTATTAATATTACATAAATTAATTTATAATTTTTATTTCACATCATAAAATAAGTACACAATTATTATTGAATCGACCCAAACCTTGCTAATTGAGAAAACATAACATAATATCTCATTGTCATCACTACTATAGTATATATTTTTTAATTAATAGAAAGACTAAAGGAGAACACAAGAGCTAATTAATTAACTTGACCCTCATGACTGGCTTCATGGTTTCAAAGCAACATAACTATGAAATTACGCTGCAGGTGCCACTTTTTTTCCGTCATCGTCGTCGTCATCATCATCACCTTCATACTCTCTATTCAAACAGAAGCTAATCACAAGCTTTGCTTCCATCCTTTCGGGGCGAAAAGACGATGCATTTCCCTTCACAATCACCATTCTAATTTGAAATAAATAAAAACTTAAATATTAAGACCTAGTTGTTAATTAGTTATGAGGGTGATACTAGCTCCTCCTCTTTGTCCTAGTATTTATAGCAACATAATGAGTGACACTTGGAGAAAATATCGAGCCGTTACTTTCTAAAGAGAGTTGTCAGCCTATCATGCATCTACAACAAAATCAACTTTTAGCAGCATTAAATATGCACTCCAATATTGCCATTAGATTCAATATAGCTATAGACTTTAGCGTCATTACAAAAAATGCTATAATGTAATTGTCTCTAGCAACCGCCTCTAAAGTGATAATTAAATCCTTGCCGCTAAAAATCATTTTTGATAAAAGATTATTTGAATCTTTAACTTTTTGAGATTTGCTTTTTGCACAAAATGAGTGAAAATTTAGAAAAGATGAGAGGAAAATGTGAGAGGGTGGATTGGTGACTTAGTGCACACACAAACAATATTGAGGAAATGGAATTACATGAGGTAAGCTCATGGAAGATGTTTGGTTTTCACAATCTACACGTACTTATTCCCTTTCATGCACACTCTTCAATTTGCCACATAGGAAAATATAGTCAAAGCTAGTCAAAAGACAAAGACATGCAAAAAAAAAAAGAAGGAAAATTATAATAATTTTTAAATTATTTTATTTGTAACCAATATTGGAAAACTTCAAAAATTATTTTTCCGTTTTTTCTTTTCAAGAATTTTACTAAGCCGTTAATAATATGTTATATTTGTTAGTAGACTAAGCATTTCCTTTCTATTTGTTTCTCACTTTAGAAAGATGTGTGTGTGTTTTTAAATTTATCACCGTATAGTGATGTCAGCTGTGATCTTTAAATTAATGAATAAAATTAAGAGCTGCGGGGAGATTAAGCTCGGTCCACCATTTCAAATCGCAGCCAATAGCTGCTTCACAAAAAATAAGATTTAAATAAAAACTATATAAATATAATTTTGCACAAATATACAAGTCCAACTTGATAAGTAAAATTAGTTATAATATCTTAACCGGATCAATTCTATACAAAATAATACTTCCTTTGCTTATGCCTTAAAGTTTTCATTTGTATGAGATCAATCTGTAAGGATTGATAGCTATCTATGGGAAGTTGAGCATGTGCAAAAATAACACTTCAGAAAGATGTGTTAGTAGTTTCAAGTCTTTATGTTTTAATAATTGTTTCTGGTCATGTAATTTGTTTTTTTTTTATGAATTAGAAGTCATAGAAGATAATTTGTTGCTAGGTTATTTATTTAAGGAAAAATTATGCGGATAAGCAAACATATACTAGTTAATTTACATAGCTATAATTTGAATTAATTACGTCTTGCAGCTTAATTTTAGCTATATTTTCGTCGCCTCTCTCCTCTCTTCCTCTCTTCCTCTCCCTCGCCTCTCTCCTCTTTTATACATATACAAATACAAATTATCAAATATAAATTACACATATAAATATACAATTATATGACGGATATATAGATATAATTAGCCTCTCTCCACTCTCTGCCCTCTCTCATCCCTCTCCCAATCTCGCTCGCCTCTCTCATTTCTCTCTCTCTCTCTCAATCTCGCTCGCCAAATATACAAATACATATGTATACCAATTACATATATACAATTTATCTGACATATATACATATACAGTTCGCTTCTCTCCACTCTTTGCCCTCTCTCGCTCACCTCTTTCCCCCCTCTCCTATAATCTCGCTTGCCAGATATACAAACACATATGTATACCAGTTACATATATACAATTATTTGATAGATTTATATATACAATTCGTCTTTCTCTACTCTCTGCCATCTCTCGCTCGCCCCTCCTCCCTCTCCCAATCTCGTTCGCCTCTCTCCTACCTCTAACATGTAGCTTCAAATCGCAATTAACAAACTATAACTATGAAGAATAATTAAACTATTTTTAAGTGGCTATATATGCGAAAATTCCCTATTTATTTAAGAGTCAACTGCTTTTTCTAGATAATCTGCTTGAAGATCGTTGCTTTGCTTTGTTCTTGAATCGATAGAATACTTGTTGAAACTTCATCACAAATATGGAACCAAGCTTTGGTCATAATCGTGGAGGTATGCAAACTTGCACAAAGACTTCTCTTTGTATGCGAAAGACTTGCGGATCACCATAAAAGAGGAGAGCTTCTCTATAGATATGTATTTCTTCTTTGTTTCTTTGATCTTAGAAAAATCCCTTTATATAGGTAAGAGTTAGAATTTGGGGTATTTTGGTCTCCAAGTACTCTTCTTATCAACCTAACAGACAGACCAAATTAATTGAACATTTATTAAACATGATACTGAGATTGTTAAATTGAAGTTATAATATTATAAAGTTTGGAATAAATTCTTAAATTGAATTGTTGACTGATAATTGAGAATTGCTATATATGAGACAATTTATTCCTTCATTGAGTTAGTTATATAGGATATATTTTTTCATTTGAAAACTTATAGTTCTTTTTATAACTCAAATACAATTTTAAATAAATTCCTTACTCATTGAGACAAGGTACACACAAATTGCACCTACTATGGACATCACACCAAATATAATATTTAGCAGTAATTAATTAATAAAAATAATTTAATTGCTACTATAAATAGTTTTTAAAGGTAAATAATATTCTTTATAAATGTTTGATATTCCTAAAACTTATAAAGATATTAAATCTAATGACAATTAATTAATGCTGATAAATATTCTAGCACTTTTTTAATATATATATTTATTGCTGGTAAAAAGTATTTTTGTTGCGGAAGAAATGACATTGAGCATCGAAAACCAACTACCTGCGAGGGATATTTTGTGGCTATGGTAGCAGTATTTTATTGCAATAAATGGTCAATGTTGAAGATTTGACTATATAGGAACTTTTCCAACATTACAATTATTCAAGAAGTCATAAATATTGAATAATACGAAGACACATATATATTATCCGTCACTCACTCCATATTCGTTAATCCGTATGAAATATGGTTGGGTCGGATATATTATTCGTAGTTTATCTAATCTGATTATATCTAATTTGACCCGTTCATTTGTTATTACTATCGATTTTTTTTTAAAACTCTCTTAATGAATTTTTTGTCTACGCCTACTGTTAGAAATCTGACGAGAAAGTACCACAATTTGCAAATGCACCTAAACCTAATTAAATTACACACAACCTTGTAAAAATCATGAGAATTACATGTTTAGGTAGTAGATTCATGCCACTACATTAATTAGTATATTTTTCGTCTTAATTTAAATATCTTAATTTAATTAAACATAAATTTAAGAAATAAAAAAAGATTTTGAAATCTTGTGATTTTAAATTAAGGATGCGCGTAATCCTTTATATATATATATATATATATATACTACCTTAAAAGTATGAACTTCCAAACTTGAATATTAAATTACTATAATATCTCCAAGTAAAAACACTCAATTTAGTATATTTTATATTTATTAATTATATTATATTAAAATAGAAACCTTTTTCACATTGAAGGATTGTGACTTTTTCGAAAGGTTGCGACTTTTTTAAAGGATTGTGATTTTTTCGAAAGGTTGTAACTTTTCTGATGAGTTGTGACTTTTTGAAGGGTTGTGACTTTTTCAAAGGTTGTGACTTTTCCGATGAGCTGTAACTTTTTCGATGGGTTGTGACTTTTCTAATTAATAAGACACAATTAGCACCTAGCTATTTATACTACCATTTGTTAGCTATAAATATATGAGTTTCCTCTCATTTTTAAACTACAAATTTTTTAACTTTTCTACTCTTCTTATTCTTAAAAAATCTCAAGTGTAATTTGCAACAGTTGAATAAGTTCGAAGTTCAACGAAATTTGAGGTATCACACAAAAAAGAGTTGGTGAACAAATTGTGGCGAATTATTTATCAATTCGTACTTGTATTTTTCTCCTATGATATTCATCACATACATACTTCAGTATTATTTATATCATTTCAAAACATTAATACTGATTAGTATGACATACACGTGCATAGATGCACGTGCAACACACGTGTTCGAGAACTAGTTCTATTTAATACATATCAAAGAGAAAAATAAGACACTTAAATTAGAGACATAAGGAGTACTCAGAAAGACTTCAATATAGAAAGAGACACTATATATATATTTGATACAATCAAAGAAAAAAGTAAGACACTTAAATTGGATACAACAAGAGTACTTAGAAATACTTAATATAGGAAGGAACACTCTATTTAATACATATCAAAAAGAAAAGTAAGATACTTAAATTATCAGATACAAAAGATCAAGTACTTAGAAATTAAGAGTTAAATATAGAAAGAAACACTATATATTTGATACATATCAAAGAGAAAAGTAAGACACTTAAATTAGATATATAAGGAATACTTAGAAAGACTTAGAAGAGAGATACTCTATTTAATATAGTTCGAAGAGAAAAGTAAGACACTTAAATTATCATATATAGAAGATCAAGTACTTAGAAAGACTTAAACAAGGATTCCTATTTATAACGGAAACACATGAACTAACATTACGCTGCAGGTGCCACTTTTTTTCCATCATCATCGTCGTCATCATCATTTTCTAACTCTCTCTTCAAACAGAGGCTAATTACCGGCCTTGCTAATTCTATCGGCCTGTTGTAGGGACGAAAACGATATATTTGAGCCATTTCTAAGATGTCTTTAAAAATAATAGTACTAGTTTGTTAGTGATGAAGAGATATATATGTGATATACTACAAACAATCTATCCTGTTATTTATAGCATTGATATGAGTGGCATTTGCAGAAAATATCGACTCATTTTTTTCCAATTAGTCCCAAAGAGTTGTCTTATCTTTAGTACTGTTGATTGAAGCTTTAGTTAAGACCACACATTGTAATGGCATGAGGTCAGCTCATGGTGGCTACTTGTTTTCACAATCCACACGTGCTTATCCCCTTTCATGCACACTCTTTTGCTTCAAATGATTTGCCAGCTTGGAAATATATGTATGTGTAGTCAAAAAGGCAAAAAACTAAAGAAAATGATGATACAAGTTTGATTCCTCTGATTCAGTTCATGTGATACATTTTTATTTTTATCAACTTCAGAAAGAAAAAAACACTTTTAAATTTGAAAACACTAATTTAACCTTACTCTCTTTATTTTATCTTTACTAGTTCTCGAACACGTGCGTTGCACGAATACATGTGTATTCCAGACTAAGTAATAATTTTTTGAAATAATAAAAATAATATTAGAATAAATGTGTGATGAGTTATACAAATTTTGAAAGGGAAAGAATAGCTTTTGTCTGATTTAAACTTCGATGTTATTTCATCTTTGAATTTAACAAAAATAATTAATTAAATTGTGTATATATAATATCAAATGTAACATGACAAACTATTAAGATTAATGTATTTCATGCAATGCAATACCACATTAGATAAATAACTTTAAATTCTAAAATATAAGTACATCTAAAATATATCATTTCATGTATAACAGATTTTTTATATAGAAATCCATGTAATTGCATATTGCTATATTAAGGAGTACGACCCAAGTAATAGCATAAAGAGCCACCAACTTTGATTAACTAATCAAACATCACTTGAGAGAGGTAAACTACCACAAATGGATCCTTGACAAGATATCAAAAGAAAAAATTACATCAATAAGCAAATATATTAGTTAATTATTTAGCATACCTATAATTTGATGATATTACTTTTTGCTATTAACATATAACCATATTCACGTAGAGCACTCCCGAGTTTGTATATAGGAGTATAATTCAATTTCTACCAATTATACAAACTATACTCTCTCTCCATAATCCTTTTACCTTTTTTTCTCCTTAATTCACTCAATACAATTAGATTTCAAAATTTGAATTTTTTTATCTTTCCCGGTCAAATTGGATTTCAAAATTTTCTAATTTTCTTATTTCCCTCTCAAATTGTGCTTTACTCAACACAACTGCTTCCATTTTTATTTTTTTTTCTTTTTCTCTTCGGGCGGTTTTCAATCTCTTGTAGACACGTAATTTTTGACCGAATTTAAGGTATTACACCATTTTTAGTACATAAATATTGCTTTTATATATAAATTAAATATTTTATTTTTCATCGTATTTTAGTAAGTTTATTTTAAAAGATTGAAAAACTACAAAAAATATATGTTTTCATTTAGATTTAATAAATAAGCTAGTGTTTCTTAATTATATTTTTAGACTAGCTATTTGACTTTTCTTATATTTTATTAATTCAAAATAATTAATTAATATTTTTATGGTTTTTATATATATGTAATTAAAATAAAAGAAATAACCTACCACTACCCTCACCCCACTTACTCCTCCACTACCCCCACTATACACACACATACTCACACGTCTACACACACATTACAATATATATACACAGACACACGCACAAAAAAAAGGAGGAAATCAGCAACCAAAACACCCAACATACAGATTACACGAGAAAAAAAAGAAGAAGAAAAACCTTCCCATTTTATTTGATTATCCTTTTAAAAAATTCACCAACACATTCACATCTTTTCTTCCTTACCCATTCTTTTCGTATCAACACAAACACATATACCATCACAAACAACCTACAAAAGTTGTGGGTGTTCTAATCGAGCTTCGGTTAAGATTTTGCGGTATTCAACTTTACTTTATCTTCTTATTTAATTTATTCATGGAATTTGATGTAATTATTATGATAAGTTTTCTTACACTTTTATTTTATTCATAATTTGATTAAGATGAAGAATGTGTTAAGTGTTATATCTCTTTAATGAATGAAAGTAACTTTATTGGTGGTTATTTTTATTTATCTATTTTTGTTCATTAGTTGTGATGTCTTAAAATGAATGGGTCATGATGTTGTTCTTTTCTTGATTTCGATGTTAATAATGATAAAGTAGGAATTATTGGGTTCACAAAATTATTGTTGTTTTATTTATTAAATAAAGAATGAGATTTATTTTAGCAATTCGTCATTGTTTTGTTGGATTAATAAAAAGTACAATATGAGTATGCCTAATTTCGCCATTAACTTCAAGATAAAAAAAATAAAATAAAAATATAGTATGTGTAGGCCTAATTTTAACATTAACTTTAAGGGTGAATAAAAATAAAAGAATATAAGATAATCCAAAATTTATATTGTATCCTAGAAGTTTAGATTTATTTTATTTTATTTGATTTTATTTAATATTTTCTTATAACATTAGATGGGTTTTAGGCATGTAAACAAAAAATAGTATTTGTTTCAATTAAAAATGTGGTTACACATCTTTTTTGAAACACTTAAAAGAAATTCAAGGATGTGGTGACACACCTTGATAAAATTATTCTAATATATATTTTAACATGTGGATTAATTTAATTAAAAATATCATCAATAAATATAATAATGAAATGAGAAGATTAGTCGTCTAGAATTCAGAAAAATAAGAGTAAGTACTTTTAATACTAGATGAGTTTTATGCACATTAAAAATATTTGTAAAAAATTAAGAATGCGGTTGCGCATCTTTTTTGAGACATTGGAAAAAAAACTCAAGGATGCGGTGATGCACCTTGTTTAAAAATATAATAACTTTCATTAATTTAAAATAAGATCACTTATAGATAAAATTAGGTGATGCACTCGAGAGAAGAAAACAATTATGTTCATAAGCTATTTATATGTCAAAAGTCGAGAATGCAGTTATGCATCCGATTTGAGACCAAATAAAAGTTCAACAATAAAAATGCAAACAAGTCATGACTTGAAAATAATATATCCACAAATGATTTAAAGTAGGTAGAAGTCAATAAAAACGACCGTGCTAGTACCACGGGACTCGAGGGGATGCCTAATACCTTCCCCTCGGTCAACAGAATTCCTTTTGATTAGGGATTAAACAAAAGGTGACTTGGAACACCATAACTCAATTCCAAGTGGCGACTCTGAAACAAATAAAATAATCCCTTAATCAATAACGTCACTTAAATTGGAAAAACCCTTCCGCCGCTGTGCGCAAAAAGGGGTGTGACATCTCTTATTTTTTATTTGTATTTGTATATCCCTATGATTTCTTCTAGTTTTTCAATCATCTCCATAGACACATACATGAAGCCTCACCATTTTTTTCAAATATTTTGGACATATAAAAGCTATTTTACAGAAATTGAGAAATTTTCTCAGTTTTTTCCTGTGTGTCAGCCCATTAATACTTTAGCGCTATGATTTCTAGTTGATTTTTTTGAAAATCTTTATGGAAACCTCCGAAGAGAGTAGAGGGGTAGTACATGAAGTCTCACCATTTTTTGGGCACTTAGGAGCCATTTTATAGAAATTAAATAATTTTCTTAGCTTTTCGTATGTGTTGGCCTATGAATATTTTGGTGATATGACTTTTGGTCGATTTTTCGTCAGATCGATCATGCAGTTAGGGCCAATCAAGCAGAGATCGATTGGCCTGCCAGAGAGCTGACATTAGAAGACTGAGACCCACATCACCAAGAAAGCTGGACGACATAGGATCAAAAGTTCAGGATGATGTGATCCAAGTCAATGACGAGGCAAAGCAGTTCCTTGACTTTGTCCATCGAGTCAGTTTGCAAAACCTATACGGAACCCTTTGTAGGGAGTTGGGGGAGAAGTATGGAAGCCTCACCATTTTTTGCACATATTTTGAGCATTTAGGATCCATTTGTAAATAAATTGGGTGATTTTCTCAATTTTTCGTCTGTGTTAGCACATCAAATATTTTGGTGATATGCATTCTAGTCAATTTTTTCTAAGCTTTATGGAATTTTCTGTAGAAAGTTGGGGTAGCAATACATCAAGCCTCACCCCTTTTTTTTGCACATATTTTGGACATTTATGAGTCATTTTACAGGAAACGGGCGATTTTCTTAGTTTTTCGTATGTGTTTGTCGATGAATATTTTGATGATGTCGCTTCTGGTTGATCTTTTTGCAAAACCTTTTCGGAAGCCTCCGTAGTGAGTTGGGGAGCATACGTGAAGTCTCACCATTTTTTGCACTTATTTTGGGCATTAAGGAGCCATTTTACAGAATTAGCCAATTTTCTCAGATTTTCGTGTGTAACGCCCATAAATATTTTGGTGATATGGCTTCCGGTCGATTTTTTTCAAAACCTTTACAGTGCCCTCCGTCGGGAGTTTGAGGAGAAGTACATGAAGCCTCACAATTTTTTGCACATATTTTTGTCATTTAGGAGCCATTTTACATAAATTAGGCGATTTTCTCATTTATTTTGCGTGTGTTAGCCCGTGAATATTTTGGTGATATGACTTTCGATCGATTTTTTGCAAAACCTTTACGGAACCCTTCGTAGGGAGTTGGGAGAGTAGTACGCAAAACCTCACCATTTTTTGCACATATTTTGGGCAATTGAAAGCCATTTTTGTAGGATATAGATGATTTTCTCTGTTTTTTGTGTGTGTTAGTCCATGAACATTTTGGTGATATGGCTTCCGGTCAATTTTCCTGCAAAAACTTTATGGAACCCTCTGTAGGGAATTGGGGAGAAGTAAGTGAAGCCTCACCATTTTTTGCACACATTTTTGGCATTTTGGAGTCATTTTACAAGAATTAGGTGGTTTTTTTAGTTTTCTGTGTGTGTTAGCCCATGAATATTTTGGTGATATGGCTTCCTGTTGATTTTGTGCAAAACCTTTACGGAACCCTCCATAGGAAGTTGGGGGAGAAGTACGTGAAGCCTTACTTTTTTTTTTTGCACATATTTTGGACATTTAGGAGTCATTTTATAGGAATTAGACCATTTTCTCAGTTTTTCGCGTGTAACGCCCATGCATATTTTGGTTATATTGCTTCCGAACGATTTATTTTGCAAAACCTTTATAAAACCCCATAGGGAGTAGGAGAAGCAGTATGTGAAACCTTTTTTTTTTTTTTTTTTTTTAACCGTGGTTTCCGGGCGTCGCTTTGCGAACCCGACTAGCTGTACCCACCGGGTCCCGCTGTTTCAAGGCGGGTCCACCACGGTTAGTTCCACGGGGCCCTGGAGACGCGGCCGGTTTGTAATGCCTCCAGTGGCCCTGCTGGGGCTCGAACCGGCGACCTGAAGGACTTTGTCCCAGGCCTTTACCAGCTGAGCTACCCCTCAGGGTTGACAGTATGTGAAACCTCACTAACTTTTGCACATATTTAGGTATTTAAAAGCCATTTTACAAGAATTAAATGATTTTCTCAGTTTTTCATATGTGTTAACCCATGTATATTTTGATTAAATAAATATTATTCTGCTATTTGATGCATGTTGAGTTTGTCTGTGCGGGCAACGAGACAAGGGTGATTTAATTGCATGATTGCTTGAAATAACTTATTATAGAGGATATGCCATGCGTACCTAATGTTTTACTGATTTATATCTCTATGCTCAGAGGCGGATTCAGGATTTAAAGGGTGTGGGTGCCATATCGCCTTTAAATAGACGTGTTCATTAAATCGATCAAATATTTAACTTAATTTGACCTTATAAATAGCAACTTGGAATTGTTGCTCGATTATTAAATAAATAAATAATGACAACTTGGCGCAAAGAAAGAAACTTCCAACAATATCCTCTATGATTACACTTGGTGAATTTTCACATTCTAAATACACTGAATAATGATATAGTTATTTATATTTATTAATAGTTCACACTCTATGTAACAGACTTAAATAAAGTGGTTAGAATTATTGTACATGCATAATTTCAGTAACAAAAATGAAGTCTTATGTTGATGTTTTGACTCACAACAATAAAAATCTTAAAACACCAATGCAATCATATGAGATTTTACTATAATTTTCATGTCGTATTTTAATGCAACAAGCATTTTATTTTGTAATTTTAAATTCTCGATAAAATTTAAATTATCATATTCTAAACTACTTTTTTTCATATGCATTCAAATGATTCAGATAATAGAACAAAGGGTAAGAGAAATTTGACATTGAGTTTCAAAACTTTTGACAAAAAGAAAAGAAAATTTTGAAGGAGAATATCTAAAACAAATCTTAGTCAATATATGACCATAAATTATTTCATTAAAGGCAAAAATGAGAATTATAAATTAAACTAGTTTCTAATAATAGAAAAGTAATATTCTTTTGAAATAATCTAAAAAATAAAGTGTATTACATAAATTTAAAGAGTAAAATTTTATGTCTAAAATAAAAAAAGAGAAAAAAACGTCAAACGAATACAATTTTGACGTCCAATTATCAATACACACATGCCCCTCTCACTAACGTCCCCTCATTTTGGACACGTGTCTTAATCCTAATCAATTACCATTTTGACCATTCTTTTTAACCCATATACTAAAAACCCGCCCCATAAACCCAATACCTACCCAACCTCTTTATGCTGCCAACCTCTCCATTATTTTGAATCAAATTAGAATGCTCCTCATGAACAACAAAATGCAACTACATAGACCCTAATACGGATGCCATAGAAGGAAACCCCCAAACAGGGAATGTTGCTCATGAAGTTAGATAGAAAATTATAAAAGCAAAAGTAGGTAGGTAGCTAGCTCACCATCTGATCTCTGTTTCCGAGTACGTGGACGGGGCTGGAACTGGACAGGAATATAGAGATTTGGGGCAACTCTTTCTCTTAAACTGCACCTTTTACCAGAAATTTCATTAACAGACCCAACTTTCCTCTTATCATCTTGCATGTAACTATCATCAACACTGATTCTTTTGCACAAAATTTTTGTAAACCCAGGTGGAATTTCTATTGTTTTTGACATTGATATTGTTGATTAGCTTCCTTCTACTGCTTAAAAGGGGATCTTTAAATACATGAAAAATTAGCTCAATTTTGAAGAGGAAGAAGTTCAAGAGAGATTAAAAATGGTGGAAAAATGGAGCTAATGATTAAAAAAAAAGGTTAATAGTGGAATTTTCTTATAGTAAAATTAGCTCAATTGGGTTTATGGGACGGATTTTTAGTATATGGGTTAAAAAGAATGGTCAAATGAGTAATTGATTAGGATTAAGACACGTGTCCAAAATGAGAGGCCGTTAGTGAGAGGGGCATGTGTGTACCGATAATTGGACGGCAAAGGCTTATGTGGACGCAAAGTATAACGGAGGGCATAGGCGTACCATTTATTAAAGTTCGGGGGTAAATTCGTCCCTTTACCCTAAAAAAAAATATGCAGTGACCTTCAACATGAATAGATTTATTAAGTACAACTTATTGCAAATTCCATTTAGAACATAATAAGTAAAAGAGATGAACATATAGAAGAATGTACAAAGTGCAATTAATTCTATTGATTTAGCAAACTTATAATGGGCAACATTCAAAGGAACAACAATCAGACAAGTCACTCCCCTCTTTGTGAGCACATTCAAGGCAATAAAAGGAGCAATATGGTGTACAATCTCCTGCATTTCCAATTTTGCAACAAATTGCAAAGAATAAAATCATCACCAAATATATTATTAACACTAATTGATTGCTTATTTTCTTTGACATTTCTTCCTCTCAATTCTTGAACATTGTATATATCCATCCCCTAGCTCTCCAAATTTATACATGGAGAAATGCATCCTTTCACCTACAATATATTATAAAAAAAATAAAGTAGATTCTTGACATAATTCATAGCACGTTGTTCATAATTATAAATAATAGACTCGATCATACATAATTTTATACTAGTATATAAGGAATTATTCCACATGTATTGTATTTTTTTAGTGCAACTTGCAAGTATTAAATACAATTTTGAATACTCTTCCATCCAAAAATATAGGTATATATAAATACAATTTGTCCCTCCTTTCTTCTCTAAGGTTGTTTCCTTTCTCGTTGAAGACTTCATTACTTGCCCCTTCGACATATTTTTATGACAAGGGAAACTCGCAGTCGCTATCCTTTGGGTGGGCACAGGATAAAAACCCCCACTCCTCCTGTACAATAGCTCGCAAACCACATAGGAGAGATAACCCGCACTAGACAAGCCTGCAGGTGCAACCCAAAAGGCAAACCCCTAGCTAGCAAGGGGTTTCGAACTTAAGACCTCCAACATGGAAGTCCCAAGACCAAACCATTGGGCCACCCTAAGGGTCTCAATATTTATGGAAAGAATAATTAATAGTATTATTACAACTAACAAGCAAGCATTAATCAAAAAAAGGCAAAGTCAAAAACATCCAAGTCTTCTCTCTGAATCTATCAAACACAACCTTATACTACATGGATAAGGAATAGAATAGGTAAGGAATCTCCAAACTATCCGGTCAGAGTACACACTACACGGCTTTTCACATTGTTAAATTAACACGCGATAACTGTAATATCCATGACTTGCATAAATATCCAACAATATCCTCTATGATTACACTCGGTGAATTTTCACATTCTAAATACACTCAGTAATAATATAGTTATTTATATTTATTAATAGTTCACACTTTATGTAACAGACTTAAATAAAGTGGTTAGAATTATTGTACATGCATAATTTCAGTAACAAAAATGAAGTCTTATGTTGATGTTTTGACTCACAACAATAAAAATCTTAAAACACCAATGCAATCATATGAGATTTTACTATAATTTTCATGTCGTATTTTAATGCAACAAGCATTTTATTTTGTAATTTTAAATTCTCGATAAAATTTAAATTATCATATTCTAAACTACTTTTTTTCATATGCATTCAAATGATTCAGATAATAGAACAAAGGGTAAGAGAAATTTGACATTGAGTTTCAAAACTTTTGACAAAAAGAAAAGAAAATTTTGAAGGAGAATATCTAAAACAAATCTTAGTCAATATATGACCATAAATTATTTCATTAAAGGCAAAATGAGAATTATAAATTAAACTAGTTTCTAATAATAGAAAAGTAATATTCTTTTGAAATAATCTAAAAAATAAAGTGTATTACATAAATTTAAAGAGTAAAATTTTATGTCTAAAATAAAAAAAGAGAAAAAAACGTCAAACGAATACAAATTTAGAAGTTTTATGTTATTTTTAAGATATTATATAGTATAATATATAACATCGTAGATGTCCATAGCCTAATGATAATAGTAATTTTATAATCCCAACAACATTGCAAGTTCGAATCGTGGTGGGGAACTTCTTCTTTTTTTTGCAAAATAAAAAAATGCAGCGTATCTATGCGGAATCGATCTCGTGTGTCTGGGGAGTAAAACTCAACCTTCCACCACTGGCACCATGTGGTTCATTTGTTCTTTGGGTGGCAAGTTAATATTTATCATATATACTATACATATATACATATATAAACGAAATTTCAACCGAGATCACTGAGTGTTGTGGCACCCCCACGGCTATACATAGATCCGCCCCTGACCACAATGTACTCGTGACGTGACTTGATATGCGTAAAGACTCTAAACAAAAAAAAAGTTGAATAATCCTGCCATATATAATGTCATACCTAGCTTTATTGAGTTCCTTTTTTCATAATTATAGAATCTATAGCCGCACAAACATCAATAGCAGAACGAACAACTTAAGTTGAAGTGGCAATCGACTTCTACGATCCCCTACCCGCCAGCTCGATTTTATTTACTAATCACCCCAACAAATGGCATAACTCTAATTGTACATATGATTCATTTTGAATAGTTGAGGGTATATTTGACCTTATTCACTATATACTATATGTTGAATCCTATGAACTTATTCATGACTTTACTCTTTATATTTGAACGCTAGTAAAAATAAATTCTATTGAGACTGAGCTAGTATTAGGAGTGTTCACCGTTGACATGAATGGTTCAACGTGCCAGCTAGGCTCTCTTCTAGAAGAGTGACAGTCTAGTCTGATTCCCGGGGTTCTACAAAAAAAAATATTGCAAGGTATGCTTTTTTTCTAAAGGAAGAGAAATTGAACTCACACACCTTACTTTTAAAGTTAATATACATATATATTTATTTAATTTTCTAATATAAATACAGGATCTACGAAAAAACATTGTCTCACACGACATCCATGTAACACCTATCGACAACGTTAACCCCATAAAATTTTAAGCAAACCCCCAATTCAATTTCACCTGATTTAATTAAACTCAGAAAACAAAAATGCGATCTTGATTTCAAAATTAAAAATAAATAAAATAACAGCAAGTAAAAACTAAAAGGAAAAAATAGAGAAGAAGATGAACCTGATGAGGACGAATGTGAAGTACTCCTATAAAATTCTCTTTCTGTTTCACACATTTGAACTTTTTTTTTATAAAAAAAAGTATTTATTCAAAAGAGAATAATTTTTTTGTTTTTGTTTTAATCAAGAAAAGAATAACGAAAAAAAAGTAAAGGAAATTGAGGAAATGACAAACAGAATATATAGTAATATTTTTCTACACGTACAAGCAGAATAATACTCCCTCTTTTTCGCCTTTACTTGTCGTTGTTCGACTTGATATACATTAATAAATTAATTATTGATATATGTATTTTATCATACTATTTCTACTAATTAACATTTAATATTGGATCTTAAAAATGATATAGAGATAATATTTAATGCTAAGAGTAAAATATAGAAAAAATAATTATATTTTCTTAATATGTCAAAAGTGGCAAGTAAAAGTGAATAGGGGAGTATTTTTCTAAGTGAAATGAAATTAATACCAATTTCGTTTTTTATTTTGTCATTTCCTTATTGGCAGCATATATGCTAGTAGGGGTGTACAAAATTGAACCGAAAATCGAACCAAACTGCAAATTGAGTCAAATCGGAAAAAAAATCCACCCGACTAGTGGTTTGGTTTGACTTGGTTTGGTATTGGAAAAAAAAAAACCCGACTATATTTGGGTTGATTTGGTTTTAACTAAAAAAAACCAATCCGAGAATAAACCAACCCGACATTATATATATGTAATTTTAAAATTTAATTTATACATAAAAATATTTACTTTGATATAATTTTAAAATATTTCTTATACTATTTCATAGTTTTTATCTTTTAATATATTATTTCAAGTTTAAAACTTAGAATTCGGAATGGTCCAATAAAGATTATAGTTCATAGATGTTGATAATTATAATAAAACTTAAATCAAAATCAAATTCATACTAATGCAATAAAAAAATCAATTCAACACTAAGAATGACAATAATATTGAATATTTATTCTTTAGATTTACATTGGTTTAGACAATTAAGATACATAATCTAATTTTAATTTTTCTTAAAGATTTAGTATTTTAACTAATACTTATTAAACTTATTTTAGCATGATTTAGTACTTTTAAATTATGATCATTTTCATTATGACTTTGCAATATTTATTTTATATGATGATTTCATTATTATTTTTTATTGAATATTTTAGTGTCATCAGTATTCATCTCATATTTTGTGTTATTTTCTTAAGAAACACCTTAGATAATTGTATTTTGGTTGGACTAAAGAAATATTTGGAGCACAAGTTAATTGTATGTTTGTATGCAAACTTTACCGAAAAAATCTGAAAATCTGAAAAAATCCGAGGTTTATTAGTTTGGTTTGATTTATAAATTTAAAAATTATACACAATGGTTTGGTTTGGTTTGGTATTTGAAAAACCCAAATCAACCCGAGGTTGAAAAACCCGAAAAAATCCGAATTTTATTAATTTGGTTTGGTTTATAAATTTAAAATTTTTACACAAATGATTTGATTTGATATTTGAAAAACCTGAACCAACCCGGTCATGTACACCCTATATGTTGGCAAAAATTTTGTTGCGATCAGTTCGCTTTTTCTTTACGACCATTTCTTTTTCTTTATTTTATGATTTTTTTTTAGTTTAATTATGTTTATTGTTCAAGTCAAGTCTCCACAAATTGGTAAACTTCCACCCCAAAATCCCAAGCACGTCAAATTAAATACACTGTTTGTCCCTAAATAGAGTTAAAAAATACATGAATTTTGGGAGGAAAAAAAAACTACATGAACTTTGAGATAGAGAAAAATTACAATTTATAATATTTTTGTTTTGTTTCTGAATTTAAATCTAATCCAGTTTAGCTCCAAAAAATTAAAATTGAGAAAAATACAACTTATAAAACTTTTTATATAATTCTGAATATGAAATTTTAATTATAAATCTAATCCACAACAATATTTGTGGTTGCTTTTAACTTGCCATATTGGTATTGATCCAGATCTTATATATGTATTAGTTTTAATAATGATTTAGGAGGTGTTTTAATTAAATAGATTTTGATCCTTAAATTTAAAAATGAACAGGTATAATTAGATTAGCGATACTCTGGACAAACAAGGTAGTAAATCTAGTGAGGTGAGCCACTTCCCTTGTTTAAAAATATTTTTTTAATTTTTTTATATATTAACTAAGAATTGAAAAGTAAAACGTATCACATAAATTTAAACGAAACACTAAAAAAAAGTTAACAATGTAGCTGTAAAAGTATAGAATTTCCTTTCACACCCACAATTAAGGTCAGAAACCAAACCCATATGCTAATTGCTAACAACCTTCCTATAAATATAATGTAAATGTATATACTTCTTTCAATTCACATTAATTGTTAATTTTTCCTCTCAAGTTTCTGATTACGTGTAACTAATAATATCATGTAGTCCAAATAATTTTTAATGTACAAAAAAATAATTATTTTAATTATTTATATATATAAACATAAACAATATAAAAAGATGATCATTTTAATTGTTTATGTATATTATGAAAAGCAATAGTCTTGATTAAGATATTGTATTTGATGTTTATTGTTCCATAAATGAGTCCCTCAATCTTAAAATCCATATGTTTTCATGCAATACATTTCAAGTACTAAATACCAGTTTAGTCAAATTTTAATAATTCTTACAAACATGATAATAATTATAAACCATCCAAATTAAAACAATGTCTTAGTATTTTATTTTAAAAATGAATGACTATATTAAATGATATACATTGTGGTTTATTATTGATGTTATTTTCTTTTTACTATAAGGAATAACTTACACCAAACTATAATTAATTTGATACCAATTATAAATCATTAGACGTAAAACAATGTTTATCTATTTTAGTTAAAAAATAAATATATTAAATGGTGTACATTATGAGTTCGTATTGGTGTCCAATTTCAATTTTAAATTATTATAATGAATTACTAACACCAAACTATAATCAATTTGATACCAATTATAAATCATTAGACTTAAATTTAGTTTATCTATTTTAGTTTTTCAAAAAATAAATATATTAAATAGTTTACATTGTGGATATTGGTGTCCAGCCTTTTTTTAACCATATAATGAATAACTTACACAAGTGACCAAACTATAATCAATTTGATACCAATTATAAATTGGACGTTATAAGTTGATTTTTGTTATATGTTACAACTTTATAATATCTTATAACATAATTTTATAAAATATATATATCAATATTTTATTATTATTAAATTAGTAAATAACTACTATATCAATATATAAGAACAAATAACCAGTGTTGTTAAAAACTTTATTCGTATAAAAAATAATTTACAATGTGTTGTATCGATGGTGTTGCTTTACAAACTACCAACACCAACGTACCAAATATTTGCACCAAAATACAAATACAAAATATGATTTTACATTTTTCTTAAAAAACTCATTCAACTGATATTATTTTCTTCCGCAAACTAATTTATTTTGCGACAGATTTTAATTAAGATTTTTATATGGGTAGCGTCATCGATCTATCTATAATTATTGCAATTGATGCAATGCAAAAACATTTAAAACAATCAATTTTAAACATAATTTGAAATAAAAAAGATGAACTTTACAACTATTTAGTCTAACAATTCTTTATTATATGTGAAATGGAGATAAGTATGGAAGTTAAAAAAAACTGGGAGAAATTTAAGTAATAAATATCTATTTATTAACCGTACCTTCTTTTTTTATAAAAAGAATTATGATGTTTTTATTCTTTTTATGTTTTATAAAGATTCTACTGATATGTTTGAAAAAGAAAAAAATATTATTATATAGGGGTTATTTTGTTCTTAAATTATATATTTATGCTTTTTTTTCATTTTTTAAATTGGATAAGTAAAATAAGATATTTATTTTTAGTAGAGAGGCCAAATAATATGAAATGGAGAGAGTAATTTTATTAACTAATTCTTGATACAATTGTTTGCCGAGTTAATTAAGTAATTAATGAAAATTCGTATAGTCTTGTTTTACCAAATTAACTACAAAGGAAACCTTTCAAACTTACACATCTCACATACGTACAAGCAAAGAAATTAATACCCTCTCGATTCATACGATAAAAGAATTAGTATGTACTATTAAAACGTAGATAGAAAAGAATTAACATAATCCAATAATTCAAAATTTTTCTTTTTGAGTACCACCTTAGAATTTCATTCAATGTATACATACCTTCCGTATGATCCACTCTCTCTTGATTATCCCGAGGTAAATTTAGAATGTAAACTTACGTGTTTTTCAGTAATACATAATCAGATAAAAATCGCTACTAAAAATTCCCCATTTGTTAAATCTTGCACTTCTCCATGCACATATTCATGCACAATATAGCCTATATATACCCCTACGTAAGTAAAAGAAAAACATAAACCCTATAAGAAAATGGCTTATTCTCCTAATTCCAAAACCCTTCATTATTTTTCGTCATGGAAATTCATATGCTTGATTCTCACACTATCTCTTGTTCTTGACCATGGTAGTGCATGCCCACCGACGGCGTCACGGATGCCGAGGCGTTTGAAAGAGGAAGCTTCTAGAATGTTTTCCGATGAAAAGAAAGAGTTTCTCAAGAGTATTAAATTGTTCGATATGCTACCAAAAGGGGTTCCTATTCCTCCTTCTGCACCATCAGAAAGGTGCAATTAATATGTAAACGAGAAATCTTAGCATTTCGATTGGTTATAAACTTATACCTCAAGAGTTCGATTTCATATGTTATATATAGTTATTGAACAAATCAAGAAGTTATCTAGTACTTTCAAGTTGTATTGAATTTATATTATATGCAAATGAACTTTAAATTAATACCATAAAACTCTTTTACTGATCATTTATTTTCCTCCTAATTTTTTCCCAGATGTTTACAAATATTAATAAAGTAAAAATATATATTAATCAATCATGATTATGTAATAATTATATATACATTTAAATGTAAAAGTCTGGTATGAGTAAATTTATACCTGTATGTGTTGGGAGGAAAAAGAAAGTGCTATAAGGGAAGAAGATTTTGGCTGGCAATCAATAATTTTGCTAAATACAGCTTGTAAAAAGTATTGTAAGTAAACCTAATTAAAAATTCAAATTTTCTTATTGCAATGAAAGAAAAAAATTAATTTTTCTAAATAGCAATATGACCTTCGAAAGTATTAATTAAACTGCAAGCAAGAGAGATAAAAAAACATAAATGCACAAAAAGAGGATCAGAGTACAACATCCAACCATACACGGCAAATGTGATGTAATTATATTTATTTTTAGATATAAAATTACAAATATCTCTTCTGGAGCTGATTGGGATTTTTAAGACATTTACGTAATCGTTGACCTCTTACAAATCGATTCCAAGTAGCTTTATCGAGATCAAAAGCAAATTGTGCAGAGGTTTTTGATTTCATAAAATACGCTAGTTCTAATTTTGGTTTACAAACTACTTGTTTCATGACTTTTATTTGAGTTACAGACCCGATACTATATAGATATTAAGGAGTACATACTAGCTTTCTGGCAAATTAATCATTTCATTTAGTTTAATTCCAATGTACTATGTTACTCAAACTCTTGGAAGAAACTACGGGTGATCAGATCCTCCAAAAGTAATGCATTTTAGGAGGATCCGATACTGGTGTGGTAATAAGTGTTGGGTTTAGCAAGGTGTGAATGGGAAATAAAAGAGAAAATGGAAAGTGGAAGAACCAATGAAAGTGGGGGAACCAATTTTGGAGGGAAAATGAAAAGTCATCATTGCAAAAGTGCAAATGAAAGGTCATTTTTACCATATCGGTAGAAGAAAGGAAATTGTTGTCCTTATATTAGGAAACACTTCCTTTAGTTCTTAAAGGGTTAAGAAGAAGGTGCCCCATCGCGCCGTCGTCGTCGCTCGCTCGGCTTTGGATTTGGCAAATGATTGATTGATAATATTTTTGGACAAAATTTATTTAATCAATCTTGTTAAATCATTTTCTTTCTTTTATAAATTAATTCTGAACAAACGTTCCTTGCTGCAAATGGCTATAAATAAGAGGTCTTTTTCGTTTTTTCAAACATTGAAATTTTTCCTCTCTGCATACATTTTCTTACATAAATAAAATTGTTGATCGACTGAGTCTGTGTGTGCTCTTGTTGCTGTTCTTGCGTTTGCTGAAGTTATTGAAGTTTGAGGTACCGCTACTTCTTTAACAGATTAATCCGTTTTATCTTGGGAGGAATTAATCTGCAACCTCGGGTACAGTGAGGGGATTAAATTTCTTAAGGAAACACAGTGGTTTCTGTGGACTCGGATTAAAAATCATTCTGTCAATTTCTTCTTTTTTTTCTGTTTCTGTATTTTTGACTAACCTGAATACAGGAGATAACAATAAGTAGTGTCTAAGAAACATAGAAGATGGTAAGAAAAGCAGAACAAGAAGCAACTTATTTTCACAATGCCATATTTTCTACTACAGTATTCGAACATATAAAAGTTTCTCCGATGCCATCGATACATCGTCTTTTCTTTTGAATTAATCGAGCCATTACCTTGAAGCAGAATTTTGCTTCCTAAGCAGGAAATGCATTTGCATTTCATACTTTCTGCTTACAAGTTCGTTTTCTGCTGATTAACCTATTCAAACTTCTTTAGCCTGAATTTGCTCGTGGGGAATCTGCTGAGAACACGATGATCCAGCTTTTGGTAATGACATTGAAACTTTTCGAGGGCATTGTATACGAAGCCATCGACTTGATCATCATACCTTTCATACAGCACGGGAAGCACATGCGCAGCAACAAAGCCTAAGACAATTAATATCACAAGCATATTCAAAATTAAAACTTTCTGGATCTTGACGTGATATCCGGAGAAAGATATGAATATTCTTAATATAAAACCTTGAAAAGAATTCAGAACAAATGCATAATCTATAGTTGCACCAGCAATCCAGATTATGGCAAGAAAACTTACCAATGTACAGAACAGTAAAAAAATTGCACCAGCTTCCAATAATAGCAGCAACCCACAAGCTCGCCACAACCTAGAACAAATCCCATGACGTTAATTAAGTAGTCATCAGAAAGGCTCGGGATCAGATGATTTGATGAATTCATATTTCAAGAACCAAGTGCTTAAAGGTCAAAGCATCCCGAGAAGAGACTCCAATATGAACAAAAGAACGGTATCTTCTTCGGTTGACTATGTTATCCACTAAATATACCAACCATTTAACGATAGGACTTCAGAGCAATACAGATTGTCCTCGTAACAATTAATAAAGAATAAAATTGTTTGCAAAAATTCAATGAAGTGACGTAGATTCTTGCAATTGAATTAAAGGGAAAGGGAAATTTGCTTGCATTCTTTCTGGTATCTTTGACAGCGTAAATGTTGTGCTTCTTGCATTCCTTTTCACCAAGTGAACAAGCCACAACAGTGTTGTGACAATGTAGCTTGTCCTCTTAGTGAAAAGAAAGGATAGAAGCACACCTCTCGACATTTATTACTATCAATAATTTCCTCGGCACTATATAAACAGAACGGAAAGCTGTCTGGAACCAAAAACATAAGGAGAGCCGAGAGGTAAAAAATAATACATTCTTTACGTATTGATGTTGTTTCAGGAATTAGGAAGAGAAATTCTAGAACAATTAGATTGCTCAAGATACTTGGCAAATGCTGAATCAAAGAAAGTTTACTAAAGGGTGAGAGGCCCATGACCTTAGCAAAAATATTTGGTAAAGTTGATGCAGAGGAAGCAAATAATTTTGAAAAGATCACGCTTGAAGAAGTCCATGCATATAATACAAATCAAATGCATAGTAGTTTGTAACGAGAACTCTTGAAATTGGATCTGAGGAATTTTTTAAATTTAAAATAAACTTATCTATTTAAAAGATACTAACAAAAAAAAAATGATGATTTACCACTAAGAATTGTTTGATGTTAGTCCCACAGGCAACATCTTGAAGGAAGCCCAAAACATGGTTTACGTCAGCTCCTATTGACTTGGCAATGCTGATGAAAAGGTCATCACGTAAGACAAGACGAGGGACCTTAGCTGGAGACCTGTTTCCAAAGAGATTGTACATTCACTTGATTCAAGAATATCATACCAATTAATGAATGAGATTAAGACAGGAGAATAGCATGACGCTCAGGAAGCAGGTTAAGTTGCATTACCTGTTTATCATGCCAGAAGCATTTTTCCAAAGAAACTGAATAATCATACCAATGACAAGAGCAAAGCATAAAAGTGAAAGAAAATTGTAGTTCAGCCACTCAAATAGCACCCAGATGGCTGTGGCACTGGCTAAAACACCAGCTGAGATTTTCTTGTTTCTCCATAACAGGACGTCAGCAGCTACAAAAACCGATGAAGCATATAAAGGATTGTAATACAACCATTGTAAGGACAAAGAAAAGCTAAGGTATAAGGTGGCCTACATTTGCCTCCACCTAAAATGTGGTGTACTGGCTTTTGACGGCCAAATAGCCTATTGAGCTGAGCATTAACTGAGCTTGATTTCTCCTGTTCAAAGAAAGACCCTGACGTCTGCTTTGACAGAGACTTCTGCTTTGATAGCCCATCAGCAATTGATTCCACAATGTTGTTCAGAAGATCCTCAGCTGTAATTCTCTCAGGCATTTTCCCACCCTTTTAAGATGCACAAGAGATTACGTCAGTCATCAGAAGAATACACTAAAATACACAAAGTCATCATAGACAAGTGCAAGATTCATTTAGACCAAAAACTGGTGAAAATCTAACAAGCAAAAGACAGTTTTTGATGACTATTATAACAGTAGAACAACATACATGATTGTCCAGGTTGATACAAGGCTGAAAAAAGTTTGATCCTAATTAAATCCAAAATTTTGCCTTTCCACTCATGCAGACTCAATCAACTTCCCTTCCCACTAATCTAGACATTCTTCTTTTTCTTGTTAACAGTTTTTTCTTCTCGTATTTCCTCTGGAAGAAGGTAATTTGTTCCTCTATGAACTGCATATTGCTAATCTGACACAGAACTGGCACTAATTTACTATAGTTAAAGAATGAATTCGAAAGCCCTATCTGATATCTCCTCTTTATCATAAAATTAGCTAAATCACATCCTCATAATCCTTCTCTCTACTAGCAACCTGAAGCTCATCCTTCATCTAAAAGGGAATCAAATGTTATATGTCCAAGATAGAGCATTGTAGTCATCAAAACGAAAGAAAATTACAGTTGAGATATGCATATGGTGCTACCCTTATACTTCTTTATTCTCTCCAGGACCTGTACATCATTATTTTTCAGATCTTAGACTATTCAACAACTTTAAGACAATAAACTTTTGGTGGTTTTCCAGCTAGAATCCAGGCATCCAAAGAAAGGAGAAGGTGAATTAAACAAATTCGAATAATTACGAATCTCTCTCCCATCACTCAGCAAACTCTACTCATTTCTCAAACATTGATAATGATAGCAGTGAAACATTTATACATACAATTATATAATGATAATCATAACCACAATTATCAAACCAAGGAAACGTACATGAGTCATGACTATAGGCAGCTTAACAATTGCTTTTCAAGTTAAATCAAAATAAGGTGTTCCCTTTTTAAAACCTGTCCAGAGTCTTGATTAAACAGCTCAATCACTTCATACACAGTGGAACAAACTCACCACTATACAACAACAACAACATACACAGGGTCAGTGGCGGATGTAGGATTCTAACGTTGTGGGTGTTCTTGAAGTGGCGGAGTCAAAGGGCTCAACAACACTAAAAGAACCTTAAGCACCCACCCAAGAGCCAATGGACCAGTCAAATCATTTGTTCATTGGGTGCTCTATGCCAATTTTATACAAATACTTCTTAATTTCTACATAGATATATATATATATATATTCCGAGACGAGGTCAATGGATGCTCGAGCACCCGGCGAACTCTATGTGGGTCCAGGGTAATCCCACAAGTTGGGTCTAAGGAGGTAGGATGTATGCTAAACCTTACCCCTCAAAACAAATGTAATCTAATAAAAAAAATAGCAAGATAAACAGCAATTTACAAAAAGGAAACCAGAAAAAGTAAGGCAAATACTGTGCACAAAAGTTCCTTTTTCTTTAATGGTAGGCCAATGGAGGCAAAAGAACAACAAATCTGACGGCAAAAGCATATCTTGATTTGGGGACTGATGAAAGATTTAACATATGAAGCAAAATATCACCAAGGA
Source organism: Solanum verrucosum (assembly GCF_900185275.1). Classification (NCBI taxonomy): domain Eukaryota; kingdom Viridiplantae; phylum Streptophyta; class Magnoliopsida; order Solanales; family Solanaceae; genus Solanum; species Solanum verrucosum. Next base: position 498,967 of record NW_026020323.1, read on the forward strand.
TGAACAAAAAAGAGTGTTCTTAGATAAAAATTACTTTCACCAGTAAAAAGAAGCAAAAAAAAAAAAACCTATGTAGCTCTAATCAAAACACCATCCTTGTAAATTGTAACTGTACCTCTCATCATCATCATCATCATAGCCCATAGCACAGAAAATTAAAGAACTGGAAACTCCACAAGTTTAAACACAGAGTGAAGGGCAAAAGGCAAATCAAACAATCTGCAATCATGCATAACAATGGGCAGCAACAACTGCTAATTCCATATGGAGAACGGCAGTACAATAAGCATAAATACCAACAACAAACGAAACAGATGAATCCATCAGCCAACAGAAGTTACATTACTTAAAAGGACATAACTTTAAAGTGGGGCAACTCCATAAACCACCAAAACACAAACTCCAACAAAACAACCCCCAAAATCAGGTTTATACATTACCAAAAAGACCCAATTTCTTGATTTCGTACAATCAGAGAAAGCCAGTACAGAAAAATCTAAAACAAGCAAACCCCAGATGCCAAATATCAGAGAGAAAAAAAGACTCACCCAAAATGCAAGAACAAAGCAGCAAGCAACAGAACCAAACCCGAAAAGCCAAGAAATGCAAAAGGGTTTTGGCTGAAAGAGATACTTTTTGGGGTTTGAACCCTTTTTGTGAGGTATCACTATTGTATTTACCTCTACACTTGTACGTACACTGACACAGTTGGTGGAAGTGATTTATTTATTGGGAATTGGAGAGTAGGGATTAATGTAGAATTTGAATTGGGAAATGGGACGAAGATGATCACAATCTATAAAAGATTGTTTGTCTCTACATAACGGCACATGCAACACAGTCACAGTCACAGTCACGCTCGATTAATTTAAATTTATGTTGTATAGAGTTCATTTGCGAATTGCAAGAAATATTTTTTTCATATTTTGAACTTAAAATTGAAATTTATAATTAAGAGAAGCAATTATCGCCACTTGTGTTAGTGTTGTGCGATTATTCAAATACCCTTTAATTCTCTGTTTTGCCGCCTTCAATTGCTAGATTCTTATGGGTGTGTTTGGTATTTTAGTCCTAGATAATTGATTCTTGTGTTATTTCATTAATCACGTTTTCGTTCATCTAGTTTTCATTGTTTTGATTCTTAGGGCCCGTTTGGCCATAGGTTTCCCAAATAATATTTGGGGAAAAATTTGACAAATATTGTTTGTCCATACATTTTGCCATTATTTGACAAATATCCCAAATTTTCAAATACTAATTTTTTCTAGTATTTGGGCCAAATCTCATTATTTGGGATCTTTTGAAAATTAAAATTTCACACCAAACTTTTATCTTTTACAAAATCACCCTCTATAGTAGTTGTTTGTGTTGTATAACATAATTTTTTACGTGAACACCAAAATGGTGATGAAATATTTAGTGAATACGAAAGTGATGATATGGTTGTTGATGAAAATGATGAACAATCGGCTCAGGGTAGCAAAGTCATGTGTTTTGTCTACTTCACGATGTATGGAATGATGTTTGTTGCACTCACTCCAAACTACCACATTACTCTAGTGTCATGGACACTATTTGTTATTTGTTGCAACGAAGATCCAATTGACTTGTAATATAAACTTATGGTTAGTTTTGATAGTTTTTATAACTCGTGGGTATAAATCATATTTTTCTAAAAAAGTGAAATATATTTCCCAAATACTATGGCCAAACACATGGTAAAATTTCACCCAAATTTTCACCTAAATAATATTTGCCAAGAATATTTGAAAATCTATGGCGAAACGCTAGCTTAATTCGTTGGTTCTCATTTACAAATTGCAATATGTGATTCCGGTAAAATATACAATGTTGAAGCTAATAAGAAAGTAAATAGTGAGTTAAACCAACACACAATTGTCATGTTTTGTTAGTGCGTCAAATTGTTTACAAAAAAAATGGTTTAGTTCGAATTTGTATGAAGTCAAGGACATACATTTTAGTTTAGCTTGTTAGATTCAACTATTATTAGCAGTTGAATATATTAATAAATATACGTAAAATCGAGATAAGAATAATATAGTAAGTGAATGGAAGTCGTATGAACTTTTAGAGATTTGACGATGAAAGGTTGTGTGGGATCTAGGGTTGATCGAGTGTTCTAAGCTTTGAATCTGAAAACGACATATATAGTAAGTAAATGTTATGAGACAAACTTACTCATGAAAATGGAAATATTGCTATTATATTCCTTGATTTTAGATGTCTTATAATAGTGTCAAAACTACTTTAAAGGTTATAAAAGTAATATATAATTCACCAATAGCAAAGTTTCATTTGTGCCCTGAAGTACTACGACTAATTATTCTTATCTACGTGAAAATGTCGTTAGTGGTGCCAACTAATATTATTTTGTAGTGATCAGCGTGTAATAACTTCAATTTCACAAAAGAAACAACATTCAAATATTATAATCACTAAATTCATCAAAATTACAATACGAAAATAGAACTGACAAAGAAATTGTAGAACAACAATGGACTAGTTAAAACAAAAGAATTGTTGAAGAAGATAACTAGAAGGGAGATGAGAAGCTTAGACTTTGTGAAAATTAAAAGGAATTGTTAGATTAGGTCTTAGGCCTAACTCACACCCCAAAAGCTAGCTCAAAGGGAGGAGAATTACTCAAGCCTTATAAGGAGTTCATCCATCTCATTAACCACCGATGTGGGACTTTTGTCATTCTTTAACACCCCACCTCACGCCCAGTGCTTAGCATCTGGTGCGTGGGCAATTTTTTATTTTGGGGGCCCCAACATCGGGTGAGACGGGCCCTGCTCTGATACCATGTTAGATTAGGTCTTATTCCTCCTCCCTTTGAGCTAGCTTTTGGAGTGTGAGTTAGGCCTAAGACCTAATCTAACAGGAATGAAAGGACTAGACATTTTTTTTCTCAATAATTTGCATAACCGTTCTTTCTTATTCGTACCTAGTTGTACTTAATTGGGCCATGAGTCCCAAATCTTTGTGAAAGCCTTCTAATTCTGGTATTTCTTCTCAACCCAATAACTAATTATGTGGCATCTGTAGATATCCACATTGGGCCGATGCTTGTTCATAACCTGCATAGTGTATTACCCGTAATTACTTTTTTGTAATCACGCTATCTAACTTAATTATTTTCTTATTAAATTGTCAATTAATGGGTATTACATTGTAATTACTTAATAAATAATTCAATTAAATAAGTTTTTTTTACAATATGATACATATTACTTAAAACTAAACACATATTAGATACCAATCAAAATATCATGTTTAAAAATCTCTCTTCAAGAGGATTTCCTATTATTATTCATGTGTTATTTCTACACTTTACGTGGACACTAATATCCCCCAAAAAAAAATCCTCTATGTTTTTTTTCCTAAAAAATGGAGCACAAAACTTAGAAGCTATAGAGCTCAATTAGACTGAGAAGGACCAGTGTAAACTGGTAGATACTATCATCTTCAAAAAAGATAAAAATTACTAAGAAATGCACAAAACTTGGGAGCTAGGGTAGTCCCGTGCACAAAAAGATCCCGTGTTAATTGTCAGAGTTTGGAGAAGAGCCGCATGTTGATATATCCTGATGCAAGTATTAGTAACTGCTTTTACGAGTTGAATATATATTAATAAAGCTCAAGCAGTCTGAGCTCCAGCACAGACAGGTGGATTCTGCTTTCCTACAAAAGTAGGCTTGACATTCTCACAACTAGTCTTTGCTGGTCCTTCCTTTCCATTATAGGTAATGTCTATATCTCCAACTTCCACTCCTTCACATGGTACTCCTTTACTACATAATAGTAGTACTGCATCTTGTGTTCTTGATGTACCCTTTACATTTTTTATGCTCACTTTGCTTATCTTCACTAGTGATGGCAACTGCAAAAAAGTACAAAACAAAAATTAATCTACAACTTATATTCAAGGAGCTTTAGCTTTTATACACAACAACAAACAAACAAACAACGTAGAATCAGAAATTTCACTCAGGGTATTCAAGATTTGAGATACATATATAAAAAGTAATACTTCATTGACTTATATAAACAATATTATGTCATAGTTTGACTTCAAATAAAATTCACTTAAAATGAAGTCTTTTGAAACTTGTTTTAAATATGTCGTGGCATTTATGTTGCAATAAAACTTTTGAAACTTATGATCATATATAAATATATCGTAGCATTTGTGTTCCTATAAGAACTTCTCATTAAAGAAATATAGGAATGTGTCATTCTCTATGAAACAGATTAATTAATAACGAAATATATATAGTACTTTGCACATCAAATAAAGTGAAACAACGGGAGCATGGTTTTTCGTCAAGGAAGGTTCAACTAACCACCTTTTGCCAACCATATTATAACTTTACCCTTATTAATAATGTAGAAGAATTTCCACACTATCATATCATTTTAAAGATAAGTGCACGTAGCACCTATATATACACTATCAGATCATTTAAAAGAAAAATGCACGTAGCACCTACACATTATTAGATCATTTAAAAGATAAGTGCACTTAACAACTATCAGATCATTTAAAAGATAAAGTGTATACAACATCTACACACTATCAAATTATTTAAAAGATAAGTGATGAATAAGAGTGCTTACATCTTTGTTGCATTGATTGTATGGGCAATAAACTTGATCAATAACAATAGGGTTGCTAACATTTTGCACAATAATATCTTCATAATGCAACTCAGTAACAACACCTTGATGTGAAGCTGGCCATGTCTTGACCCTAACACCATTATCAGTATTAATAAATGTGCAATTTTTGACATAAACTCCCACTACAGGCTTTTCACCAGGAGTCTTTCCAAGACTTCCAACACTAATACCATGTCCAGGTCCACAAGTAACTTTAGTAATATGAAGTTGTTCCAATTCATCACCAACAGAGATACAATCATCTCCTGTTCCAATTACACTATCTGTTATGTTCACGTTTTTCGATCGAGCAACGTGAATACCATCAGTATTGATGCTTTCCTTTGGAGCTGTGATAGTAATTCGGTTAAATGTCAAGTTGTTGCAACCGTTAACATTCATATGGAAACTTTTGCTGTCTTTTGAAGTTATGTCTTTGATTGTTGAACTGTTAAGGAAGTTGAAGCTCAAATTCTGTATCAATCACCACAATTTATTTACATAAGAAACATATAATATGAAAAATAATTATAGAAAGTTCTGATTATATATGTAAAAAAGTACTTACATAGGGAAGATGTGCACACTTGGTTTTGGCACAATCATTTTGAGCCCATGCAGCTTTACCTTGTCCATCAAAAATACCAGTACCAGATAATGTGAATTGATTAAGATAATTAACAGTAAACCATTCACCTTCAGGGAGTATTTTAGGATCTGGAGAAGCTTGTAAAGTGCCTTGTAATTGAAACTCAAGAGGTGCCTTGCATGGACCTTCTAATTTTACTTGTTTCATTTGGAATGTACCTTTTGGGACTATTATTGTACTTGCACTTGTTGATGCACATGCCTCTTTAAATGCATCCAATATTGCCTATGTATTATATTCATATTCATCATCAAGATAAAAGAAGGGTTAAAAACTTAAAAGGGATAAGGGTCTGAAAAATATCCCAACTTTGGTCGGATTTGCTGTTGCGATACTAAACTTTCATAAGGACATATTACCTCCCTAGACTATTTAATACCATATTTTTTAACCCCTGAACTATTTAATAGTGTATTTTAAAGGTATATATGTGTCCACGTGGACACATTACTATTTATAATTTTGCATTATTTTTTATGTTCACGTGGGCAAATATATATGTTTAAAATACGGTATTAAATAGATTAGGAAGGTAATAGGTCCTCATGAAAATTTAGTATCGCAACAGCAAATCCGACCAAAGTTGAGGTATTTTTCAAACCCTTATCCCAAACTTAAATGTACAATTTAAGCACCTAAATAACCCTTATATAACAATAATTTAACTTTTCACCTACATAGCAATAATTTTTTTTACAAAAATAAAACAAACGAAAAAATAAATCGGTATATGATGATATTTAACTGGTCGATCACAAAGTTAAAAGGGGAAAAGAACTTTTAAACATGTGGCTTTAGATATGTTATCAGATTTTTGTGACTATAAAAAAAATATCATAAAAAGTAAAATGAGAAGTTTAACTAGTGAATTGTTTCCTAAAATAAGAAGGTGTCATTCTTTAAATATTGGATTCACTTCAAGCAATTAAATTAATACGGTGATATTTGGTTGAATACGAAATTTAAGATTACTTTTTTTGAAATATAATTAATCTAAAACATATGATGAGATTTTAATTTCTAACTATAAAAGTTTATCATTAAGAAATTTTAAATTATTTCTAAATGTATAAACACATCTTTTTTTTTTCTTTTTCTTTTGTGAAAACATACTTACTTATTCTGTCTCAAATTATTTGTCACGATTTACGAACCTTACTAATATCTCCATTAGGTGTTGCGCCAAATTTGGTAACATCAAACACTCCTGACTGACCTGCTGGTGCCTGAGCCGCTCCAAGTCGTGCTAAAAATAACATTAATGTAAATACAAATAATGTCTTGATATTTAATTCCATTTTTCTTTTTTTCTTTTCTTTTTTTAATTTTTTCTTCTGTATTTTATTTTATTGTGTTTTTTTTTATTGCTTTTGAAATGATAAAGTGAAGGTTGAAGCCCTTTTATAGTGTCATTAACATGAATTAAGACCATTAAATTTGTGTGAGTATGAATAGGAATTTAGTGGTTCATTTTATGTTTGATATTATTAGCCTTGTGACTTATTCTTATTAATTATATTATGCATAACCAATTAATCTCTTAAATTAGATGGTAAACATGAGTTAATCTTTTATGGAGTAGCTTCTCTATTGGGAAGGAGGAAAAGATTAGGATAATTAATATGCGAATACAAATAATTAATTTATTAGGTTGTGTTGAAAATTTTAATTCCTTTTTGCCAAAGAACCAAGTTAGGAAGGGTATCTTTTGTAGTTATAAAATGTAATCCTAGTCATTAATTGATTGTCATAATTTATCTAGCATTTTGGGACAAGATTTTTTTTTTTTAAAATATGGATTTAAGTTTCTCTGCCAAAGGATGTAGTGCAATAAATGTGTTGTCCTTTTGTTATTAGAGGTTTCGAATTCAAGTCTTGGGTAGAGAAAATTCTTGGTAGAAAACACTTCCCCTCGAATGAGGCCCTATGCGTCATGAATCATAATTAATTGAGCTTCAATGCGGATATCTGACACGGTGCCACCGAATGAAAAATCAAAAAATATCTCAATGCCCTCTTAATTTTAAGTAAATTTTATATACTAATGTTTAAAGTTTACGACAAATTGACCGCTAATATAATATGTGACCTTCCACCTTCCATTTTCTAGATTGTACCTTATTATTAGGGTCGTTTTATGAGACAGGAGGAGATATTTTAAGACTAAAATAAATTCTTTAATCAAATAAAGTATATCAAATTTAATTTCAAATATTATATCATATTTAAGATCCAAATTTCAAAAAAAAAATAAAAATTTATTAAACTTGTACAAAGTTAAACAGAAACAAAACGAAATGGGCGACAGATTATTATTTATTTATAAATTTTTCACTTTTATTTTTATTTGCTATTCTGATAAGTGAAAACGTGAGTTAAACTAATAAGTTTTGATGGAGAAACATGATCAAGATTCATAATGTCAAACCAATTTTGGTTAGGACTAATATGTAATTACTATTGTTTATCACTTTCTATGTCCCAATTTATGTGATATATAGATTAACTTGACATGAAATTTTTTTTAAAAAAAAATAAAAGTTGTGATCTAAAATAAATCATAGATATTAGTGCAGCTCTAAATCATTTCATTAAGGTAAACTTGACATTTTAAAATTAAATTGTTACTAAATATAGAAACTTGTCATTCCTTTTTCGGAAAAGGATCAGAACTACCCTTAAACTATATTTCAGCTCAAAAATACCCTTCCCGTCAAACTATTGGGTCACACCTACTAGTTAACTGAAGTATCCATGTGTGTGTTAAATGCCACATGGATGCCACATGTGCACGCCAATCAGACCCCACCTCCACATAGACGACTACGGAAAAGGGTCAAGACTACCCTTAAACTATTCGAAATAGCTTAAACATACCCTTAAACTATATTTCGGCTCAAAAATGCCCTTCCCATCTAATTATTGGACCACACTTCCCCTTCTGTTTAACAAAAATATCCATGTGTGTGCTAAAATGCTACATGGACTCCACATGTGCACACTAAACACACCCACCTCCACATGGATACTTCCGTTAACTAGAAGGATAGGTGTGACCCAATAGTTTGACGGGAAGGATATTTTTGAGCCGAAATATAGTTTAAGGGTATATTTAAGCTATTTCAGATAGTTTAAGGATAGTTCTAATCCTTTTCCGTTCATTTTTTAAGAGACTAGAAAGAAAAATAAGTTACTAAATACTTGACAACATTAAAAGAAATTTTCAAGTTGATCACCTAATTCTAAAAAATTACTTACAAATCATCAAAGGCTACATTTGTAGCATTATATGTTGAAAAGAAGTGTGGTTGTAAAGAGCCTTAGTCCAAAGTAAGCCCCACTAGAATATGACATGGAGATTGCAAATGGAAACTAGAACAAACAACAAAATTTTGAATGTCCAGTTGGCACCAATCAAAGCCTCAACAACCTTATCCCACATCATAAATCTAATCTTCCCCCACATCCAAAAACTAAGCCAATTTCCCTTCACACATCACAAAATTATCTAAAACATATTGCCCCTCCCCTCCAACATCACCATTCTAACAAAGAATTGGAATCCAATTCCAAAACCAACAAAAGAGAGTAATTGTTGTTTTGAGTGTAAGTGAGCAATGGCTGCTTCCACACAATGTTTCTTGCACCAATATCATGCACTAAGATCTAGCCCTGCTAGAACATCATCTGTTTCATCCCCTAAGCCTAACCAATTGATTTGCCGTGCACAAAAGCAAGATGATGCCAACAACACTAGCAACGCCGTCTCTCGCCGATTGGCTCTTACTCTCCTCATTGGTACTGCTGCCATTGGTTCCAAAGTTTCCCCTGCAGATGCTGCCTATGGAGAAGCTGGTACTTTTCTCCAATATATAAATACATAGCATACTAGTTTAACTAATGATAAACGGTCTCAAAGAATTTTTACACTATCAGATCGAAGCACTTGAAAGGCAAACCATGTATATAACTTGTTATAACTAAGTTTAATGTGCCTATATAATACAACTATCCAGCCCCCTGACCTTTGTTGCTCGGATCCTCCAAAAATGTTGCCACGTCTATATCACTTTCTTTTTGTTGGAGGATCCGAGCAACATTTAATGTGAACATGATCTTAATGATGGTGTTTGTGATATATGCAGCAAATGTTTTTGGTAAGCCAAAGGAGAACACTGATTTCTTGCCATACAATGGAGATGGATTCAAGCTCCAAATCCCAGCCAAATGGAACCCAAGCAAAGAAATTGAGTTCCCTGGTCAGGTTCTCAGATATGAAGACAACTTTGATTCCACCAGTAATCTGATGGTTGCAGTCACTCCAACTGACAAGAAGTCCATCACCGACTACGGCTCCCCTGAAGAATTCCTCTCTAAAGTAATAATACTAAAAGCATGCATTTTATAGTTCAGCACAAGTAGTTAGCTCACAATTGAGTTTTCTTTTGTTTTTGAACAGGTGGACTATCTGCTAGGAAAACAAGCTTACTTTGGTAAAACTGATTCAGAGGTAAGTAATCATAACTACTAGCTGCTTTTCATATGAGATGAGTAAAGGTCACTAGCATTAAAGCACTCTGCACTTCTATAGAATGGTAGCTTCGAGTATGAACAAATGAGTCTAGAATTCAGTCAGTATGTAAGCTACCCTGTAAGTTAGTCCTCAAGTGGAAGAATCACTCAGTAAGATTATAATAAGTAATGGCTTTTGATCATACACCAGCTATGCAAGTAGTAAAATGTAGCTGGCAGCTTTTTCCTATAAATCAAATGAGGGAATGAATGAAGTACAAAACCATGTGTCAGTCCCAAGGAAGTTGGAGTCGGCTATATGGGTCCTCGTAGTCTATGTTGCTCTGCCCTGCAATTGTTTACATTTTGTTGGTAAAAAGCACTAACTGAACTAATGTATGGAAGAATTATGACACAAAAAATGAAGTGGGAATTTGTTTGTGCAGGGTGGATTTGAATCTGGTGCAGTGGCAACTGCTAACCTCTTGGAGGCATCAAGCGCAACAGTGGGAGGAAAACAGTACTACTACTTGTCAGTATTGACAAGAACTGCAGATGGAGATGAAGGTGGGAAGCACCAGTTGATCACAGCCACAGTGAATGATGGCAAACTTTACATTTGCAAGGCACAAGCTGGTGACAAGAGATGGTTTAAGGGTGCTAAAAAGTTTGTGGAGAATGCTGCCACTTCTTTCAGTATTGCTTAAGAATGGGAAAACTAAAGAAAACCATTATTTAAGTTTGTATGTACTTAGTTCCTCCCCCCTCTACAAAACATATGGTGCTGAGATGAGTTGCTTAATTGGACTTCTTTTTTGCTCTTTCCAACCAATCCCAAAAAAGTTTTTAAACATGTTTCAAATACTGTTGGAGGAAGCTTAATGTTAATAATTTCATATTTTCTTCGCATATATTTAACACCCTTTACCGCCTCCCCCCCCCCCCCCCCCCCCCACACACACACACTCTTCAGAATCCCAACATAGACAGATAACAAACTCAACATCTGTTGATGGACTACTCTCTGTATTAAAAAGTCTAGAACCACCGAGTGATGTCATAGAATGGATCCCTTCACTCTTTAATCAGAGATCTTGAATTCAAATCCTAGTAACATAGAAATTCCCAATAAGAAGGGCATCACCCTTAGATAGGCCTTACGCGGTACAAGTTTAGAGTAGTCAAGGCAAGTAAATTTCGGGTACCAAATAGTTGAATGAAAAAAAGATCATTTCAAGAAGAGAAGTTTTTTAACCTAACAACTCAACTCACAAGGCTTTAGTGATAGATGTTGATCTTGTGGAAATGGGATCATCTCAAAAAGGAAAACTAGAAGCTATATAATTGCTTATTGGATATAAGAGAAAACAAAGGGAGTTTCTCTTTTTGGGTTACAATTCTCATATGCAAATTTATAGTAGGACAGACCTGTAGACCAAAATTTTCCAGTCCATCTTACTCCTAAAGATGCAAGAGTTCCAAAAGCTGCTTTAGTAAAAAGGTTGACGAAAAGATTCAAAAGAATTGATCTGGTACAAAGCTTCTAGTTATATAGTGATACGTACTCATGTACCAATAAGGCAATAACATGCCTTAGTGAATAACGGTGACAACCCCTCTCAAACTTCCCTTCTCTCTACATTTTTTTGGGAAATAGAGCAAATGAAACTGCATCTAACCTGTTCAAACCATTAACTACCTACCCACCTTAAATAGCAAGGGTCAATAAAATAGGCAACAATCATTTAAATGGAAAAGAAAAACTAAAATATGGAGGAAGTACACGATTTATTAAATGGACTGAATGCAAATTTCACATTCTTGTTTGTCATAAATGTTGGTTCGACATGAACATACAGAATATACACAGAAACCAGTGATAGAGATGAAAGATATTTGCAACGTTACACGCTGCCCTTTTGCATCTCAGACTTCAACTTCGCCCATTGCAGCAGTTCACACCATTATCAGTGTCATGTTGCTTTGTGTTTACTCGATTATAGCCCCATATACGAATTGTACTATCATCACTCGCAGATGCCAGCATATGAGGATTTCTTGGGTTCCAGCTAACACAGTTCACCGTCCCTGAATGTCCAGCCAGTGTCCCAACAAGTTCACCTGAGCCTCTGTGCCATATATAAACCTAAAATATTGCAATAGACCGAGATCAGAATCTCTCAAGGATATAAGGCTTTATGGTATAGACTACCTTTCCCATACCCTACTTTGTGGAATTACACTGGGTATGTTGTTGTACTAGGATCAAAGTCTCTCTAGAAGATACAAGGTCAGCATCAATATCTGACAACATATTTCTGTGATTTGTGCCCAGTAATAGAGAGAAATGGGAAAAATCTTTTCACTATCAAAAATTTACTTCTCTATGGTACATTTAAATTTGAACCAACAAGTGATAGCACATAAACAATACAAATTACAACTAGTAATATTTTCCATCCCAAAAATACATTGAAGAGCACACCTAAAAAGATTGATATCCCTTCCGCTCCCCTCCAAACCTTTTCCTCAAAAATTAAGACTTGCCCCAAATAGGTATCTCTAAATACTCAAATGTGTTGTTTACACACTTCCTATTTCGTGATGTCCTATTTTACAGATTCAAATGAATATTATCCACAGCCATTATGAAGTACAACTCTACAAGTCAAAATGATATCTTAAATTTCCGTGGAGTATCACTTTCATAAACAAAGTTATTGCATATCCAAGTACTCATATATTAGCTATGATTTACAATTGGACTTATGAGCAGACTAAAAACTTGATTCCATGCACAGCATTTGGACATTTTGTGAGATACTATATCAGGAATATGCCATGAGATTCAGGATGTATTCTACACCAAAGCCGCCTACAAGCTTATCTAATTCCGCAAATCTTCTACAAATATAAAAGAATATATGACCACTACTGGCATAAATGCAGGCCATATAACATTCTGAGCTTTAAGGATCTCATTAATCTCATGAAAATATACTTGACGTGTTCATTATTCCTTAAGAAATTTCAGAAAACTTGAGTTTTCCTTCTTCGTTGCTAACTATTATAAATCTGTCTCACACTTCACATGGAAGTCATGTCCTGACAGCAGTAAAGAGCAGCATGGCATTGATGTAAACTCGTGATCATTGAGAGCAGTGGTTATCATAAAGGCAGCATGTGGGTCCAAATAGTATAAAACAATTCACTCAGGATAGAAGAAACTCAAAAATAAAATAAAATAAGTCAACAGATTAGCTGAGGCAATTATGAAATACTCAAACAATACATACAAATACAGAAGAAATAACTCTTTAGAGCATCATTCTACAAGAACCTTAGAAAAGGCAAAACAAACAACGTCACTTGCATGTACGAAGCATAAACATGAAATGTTATATGCTAAAAATGATAAACTTGTTAGCAGAACTTTTTGTGCAGGAAAACACAGTTTCCTGATTCAGGTAAATGAAAGATGCTTTTATGGTCAAAAGACAGACCATATGCAATATGCAACCCAATTTGAGGAATAGAATGTTAATTTATTCATGTGCTAATAAGCATAAAAGGCACCCCAACAAAAAAAAATCTGCAAATCAAATTGATTGTGCTTCTAGATCAACAAAAGAGGTAGTACCTGTGAGTCCTCGCTTCCACTTGCAATAAAAGCTTGATGTAGTCCTCCAAAGCAAGACCTCACAACGAACCGAGAACGTTTGTGCCCCTTATATTTGGCTACGAGTTTTACAGTTCCTTCTATATTCCAAAGATGAATTTCTTGGTTCGAAAGACTAACCAATACATACTTACTATCCATGGACAATACAAATGAGGTTATTGCTTGATCCTCCTGAATTACTCTCTCTACTTTTGATTCCCATCCAAATAATACTATCATATTTTCTTTACAAACAGAGACAACATGCTTCCCATCACTTGTTATCCCCAAGTCCGACATTCTAATAGTCCTGTGGCCTTTCCAACACTCAAGCTCTTTCCCTTCCAAATCCCACATGGTAATACTTTTGTCAGTTACACCACAGAATATCCTTTTTCCATCAGGAGCCCATCCGCATGAGATAAAACCAACGTTTTTTTTTCTCATAAATGTGTATACATTTACCAGACTCGACATCCCACCGTATGACAGTGTCCTCTTCACCACAAGTGAGAAGTTGATGGTCATCAGGACTCCATGATATATAGGAAACAGATGTCTTGTGACCCAAAAATTTGTGTTTCATGCAGACACTGCCATCCAATTTGACCTACAAAAAGCAGAAAATGAGGGATGAACTTACACTCCATCTATTATCATGATTAGTTCAAATCTTCATAATTAACAGCTCTCTTTTCTTTTGTTCCCAGCACTCCCTCCCCCCAATCCCACATAAACACAAACTTTTTCCATTTAATTTTTATCAAACATGAAATGCACCTGATATTAGGATCAAATTTGGAGAGTGGACCTTGCACATCATACTCCTCCAAAACATAATCAAGCACCAAAAGAAGAGGAAATGAACCAAATATTAATCATTTGATTAGCAAAAAGAAGCATTGTTCAGGTGTAAATACATTAAACTCTGATTTCCAACTTACAAAGCCAGTTGAATAAAGCACACCAAGACATCTGGAACTCTCTGACATTTCTTTTCTCGACAGTTTGTTCAAAATTCTTCATATGGTGAAGTATCATTAGCTATCAGCTTTCATGTTTTCTAAAGGCATGGAACTCTTCCATGTGTTTGTTTCTCTTAAAACTTAAAAAAGGAAGGATATCACTCTATGAAATGACTACCCCCCCCCCCATTTCATTTTATGGAAGGGTGATTGATTCAGCACGGAGTTTAAATATGTTAATCTAACTTATTTAATATATTATTGATAATGGAAGAGAATATTAAAGTGGAGGTGGAAAAAACAAGCAAACATCACATCAAAGTTGGAAGTGTAAGTAGTTCAATGAATCCTTAAAGTTATTGAAAGTTGTATAAAATAGAATGGTGTCAAACATTTTGCGACGCACCAAAATGGAAAGAGTGTCATATAAATTGGATTGGAAGGTGAAACTAAAATGGAACTAAAGCTAGAATATAAAATTTAACATTGATTTTGTATTCAACTGATTTTCCCATTCAAATTGAATGCTTAGTGCCAAGTATCAGTTAAAACATCACTGTCGTCTAGGTTAAAGAATCTAATGATAAATCCCAAATTAAGTTTTAGAAAACCTCCACTCAACCCAAAGGTTTGTTATTAATTCGATAAACCTCCAATGCAAAAAATGGCAGACAGGCAGCTTAGTAGTAACAAGGCTCTTATTTTTCATGTTATTTACTTTAGTAGCTTCTGCAAATCTGTCCACCAGATTTGTAATTTACTCATCCCTTTCATAGACATGCACATTAACGCTTAACATGCCATCCATAACTATTTGGCAACATGAATACCTTTAACCATTGTATATTCTCCATTTATTCCAGTTGTGATGGACTCTATTTCGTGGCTCCTTCCTAAATTTGGAGACTATTTAACTTAAAGTTTCCTCCTTATTTTGAGAAGGTAACTTACACTTCACACTTTACCTTTAATGACAAGCTTTTACAGCTACACAAATGTCATGGCACGTTTAAAACCACAAGTTTCAAAGGTCTTATAACCGCACAAATGTTACGGTGTAAATAAGACCACAAACTTTAGAAGTTTCTTCATTTCTAACTCCGTGCTCAGTCAAATAGGTTAAAACTATTGAAACTGAGAGAGTAATAACTTTGTTCTTAACAATGGAATAATAATGAGGCTACAAATTTAATTAGGATACATTGAACACCTCCCATGAAACTAACGCCTCGGGCCATATATAAAATAAACTTGTAACTGTTTTTTTTTTTGGGGAGGGCAAGTAAAAGAGGCATTAGGCATTATTGGTATAGTTCAAAGCTTTAGATGGAAAGTTGTGAAAGAAGTACAACCAAAAGTATAGTTACAGCTTTACCACCAAGAGTAAGGGTTATGGTGGGATGGATAGAATCCCTCCATCCTAAACCAGGAGTCTCGGGTTCGAGCCCTGGGTATGGCGTGGTAGGGAGCACTCCCCTCACCCCCAACCCCACCCAGGCCTTATGCGGCAAATCCGGATTAATCAGGACCCCAATGCGGGTAGCAGAAACAAGTAGGAATAAATAAGAAAGCATTAGTTATAACTTCGATATCATCTATTTTGTGTTGCACCAAAAGAAAGGAAAAGGAAAGCAAAATCATATCACTTTGATTACTCATTCTGTCTGGCTCTACAACAAGTACTCTCTTTTTTGCTTGATCCTAGAAAAGATCAAAATATTCAAATATTAAAAATTAAATAGTACAAGTCCATGCATGATAATAATTAATACAAACTCTCTTATTACACCATAATAACTTGGCAAAACACAAGGAAATATAATAATAATCACACTTATAACACAACAGAAACATTAACTGCTGCATAGTTGGTCACAATGTAAGGAAGTTCCAATTAGCTTTCAACATAACAGCATAAAAATTGGATCATACATCCAAGTCCTACTTGAATTTAACAGCAATACCAATCAGAAACCACAAATGCATCAGTGGTAGTCACTAGACTTTTTTTTTATATGGCAAGTATAATGTCACTGGACTTTTAACACTCGAACAATGGAAGACTACTTTTCTTCAGAGTGCAAAGTAGGATTCTTGATAAGTTCAATATTAATAAGCTGCTAATCATGTGGATCCGAAAATCAGAAGGATGAGGAGGCTTCACTGTTAGATGTAGACATGTAGAGTCGTCTCTGTGTCTGTCTAGGTTCGCATACAGATATGCATGTTGGACCCCCTAATTCCGAAATTCAGTGTATGGGTGGTTAACTCGGACCAATAGGGCCACAAACTATCTGATTACAGTCAATCCTAATACATCTCCTGTGGAAGTATCTACAACTAGCAATTATGGTGGTACTTTCTAATAATTACACCTCAATTTTAAACTAGTTGGAATATATTATATTTCTTTATTTTTTGTATCATGCTGTCCAGGAGAGCTTGTGTGCCTTGACTATTACACTGGGCATCCGCTACCTTCCACCAACATAGGTACTGGGTAACTCTACCCACCAAAGCTCAAGCAGATGGGAAAAAACTATTACATTGGGTGCCTGCTTACCCGCCAAGGCTCAAGCAGATGGGAAAAAATCACTTAGCAATTTTTGCCTCAAATTGAAACCTGAGACCTCATGGGAAGAAATCTTCTAGTTAGGCTATATGAATCCTTTATTTATTTTTATTTTTTTAATAATCATGGTGTCTTGGCCAGCTTGCACGCACCTCGACCTTGCCACCCCCCATCAGCAACAGGTACCAAGTAACTTTGTCCACCAAGACAAGAGTAGAAGGAAAGAAATCATCTAGTTTTTTTTGTGTCTGCTGGGATCTGAACCTCATGGTTCTCACCCCAATTCACTGACCACTTAGCCACACCATTGGGTGCTATATGAATCCTTTATATCCATTTAACTTCACTTGAGCCCATCTCATTCCGTTAATAATTTAAGGGTTCTCTGTAAAACTAGGAATTTATAAATCGCAAGCATATCCTTACATTTTTTAAACTGATATATAATCAAATTAAAAACATCCTCTTAAGCACCTGATCAAATGGAAATATGCCACAAAAAAAGGAATAAACCTTAATCTCAACCGGTTGATATCACTTCTAAAAATAATTTGCAATCACTGTATTCATTTTATATTACTATATGAGGTCGCGGAAACCACAGAAGTTTGAGCACCCATATGTGGCACTCCATGAGACTGTGAAGCATACAAGATACTGATCCTTCAAAGCAGAAGTAGAAGACCCTATGGAAGCAACTGTGACTAAGATGCAAAACGTGGAGGAAAAGAATTTCAATAAAAAGTAAAGTAGCAATTGATCTAAGTTGAAAAAAAACTACTGATATGACAACAAAATAAAGAGAACTTAAAATACCTCCCATACAATTACTGAAAAATCGGCAGATGACGAGGCCAAGTACTTTCCATTATGGGAAAACTCCAAGAACCAGACTTCCTTTTTGTGCTCACGTAATATCTGGTGCAGTAGAAGCAATGAAGAAACAATTAGCGCTTAAGGTGATTAACATATCGTATCTGCAAGAAATCAGACTCCACTATCAACGATTGCTCTAAAACGACTTATTACACAAAAAACAGCTCGGTGGTAAATGATAACAAGCAGAAAGCCAGTGAAGCTCAATTTTATCAAAGCACATTTACAACTCCTTGGCCCTTTAACCAACCCCTCCACCCCACCCCAAGGCCAATTCCTTCTGATTTCACTTAAATCACAGTGGATCCAACCACATCTCCTGGTTAAAATTTAAACATCCCAAATATAAGGTCAATTTCCAAATGGCATAAATAACATGAACAATAAACAAAAGTTACACCCCAGTCCCGAACAAAGCCAAAAATTAGAGGAAAAAAAGAGCATACTTGTTTACTCAAAAAACATATAATGACAAGAGAAAGGGAGACCCATTTCACAGTAGAACAAAAAAATGAGATGTTGTGCCTACAACTACTGACTTTTTCTTTGATTCAAAAGTTCGGCAACAATCCATGAAACATTTCATATTGTTGCGACTAAAGCCTCATGAAAGGGTGGACACAAGTTCACTAAGGACCTGAAGATCACAAAGCTCCCCAGAAACAAATAGTGCTTACCTATTAACTCCAGCATCTTAAGACATAAAAATAACATTGGATTTATTTTTTTCTGATTAGTAAATAAAAACTGCATTCATTAGCAAGCTCATTATGATAGGACAGCATGCATTCCCCGTATTAATTTGCTCATGGACCGAGGCTGCAATGAATATGCTTTTAGTTAGAGTTCCATTGTCAATAACTACTCAAAAGAAGCTGGCATTTTGGAGATCCACAGCATTGAAAGCTGGAGTTCAATTCTCTGTTCTTCATTTGTTATTTTGCTGAACAAAGCATTACATAAGCTTCTAGTCTTCTAGAGAGTTTATTTATGTACTTGTAATATATAGATACATTGAAGCAATTTGCATAGTTTCTTTTTCTGTTGAAGGCACTAACTTGTTGCATTATTAATAAGAATTTCTTTTTGAAAGGGAGCATAATGGTAAGAATTGTTTGGGTGAGACCAGGAGATTAATGAGAGCAACTTTTGGGCCCCATATCAATTGGAGGAAAAGTCATATTTTTCCAATTAATGATGTGAACAGAATGTAACATCTGACAGAGATCTTGGGAGGAGAAATAGGTCAACTACCAACAATATATTTGGGGATGCCTGTGGGAGACAAAAGCAAATCCGGAGAGATTTTGAATGGGGTGGTGAAGAGATGTGAAAGAAGACTATCTAAATGGAAAGCATAATATTTGTCTGAGGTGGAAGATTGGTCCTAATCAACTCAGCCTTAGATGTTCTACCAACATACTTGATGTCAGTTTTTCCTCTCCCAACTAGGGTAGAAGAAAGAATTGATGCTTTAAGGAGGAACTTTTTGTGGAATGGAAAGAAGGAGAACAAAGGATTTCATTTGGTCAAATGGAAGATTGTAGTTCTTTCAAAGAAACTAGATGGGTTAGGCATTCTGTTACCTTTGTCAAAAAAAAAAAAGATGGGTTAGGCATTAGAAACTTGAGGAAATAGAACAGAAGCTTAATAATTAAGTGGTTGGGGAGATTTCCGAAAGAGGAGCAGGCTCTATGGTCAGAGTGATTCAGGCCAAGTATGAGAAGATAGACTACTAGAAAGCTAAGGAAGTGGTGTCTGCCTATGGTATGAGCCTGTGGGGATCAGTCAGAATTTGTGGCAAAGTTTCTTTTTTTTTTTTTTTGATAAAGGTAATGTTGTATTCATCAGCATTAAGGATATGCTGGAGACCTCCAAAAATTGGTTTCCAACAAGAGAAAAAACAAAACAGGCTAATAGATTACAAAGTGCCTATAAAATCCAAAATTTGTGCAGTTTCTTCTATAAGGTAATGTTGTATTCATCAGAAAATTTGTGGCAAAGTTTCTTTGGAAGAACTAGATACAATCATCATCATATCATCATCATATATATATATATATATAAACACTTACACATTAAATATTTGAAGGTTATGAATATGAAAGACATGGAAGTTATGAATATGAAATAGGAGTTTGTTTTATCTTTTGTTCTTTCATCTTCTACAATGGTAAAGATACTGTTGCTGTCTTTTTATATTCCTTAGTTCACACACATATCAATTTGTTTCCTTTGTATCACATGTCTCTTTCTTTAATTTTTTCCACTTGCCATACTACCATCAGCAATATCATAGGTTAACTTTTTAACTTACCTTCATCTTTTTATTTTTTTATACTATTGTTGTGTATCTTCATTATTTACTGATGTCTCTAACTCATATATATTTTATGAATTGTTTTGTGTATGGATTAATGTGTACTGGTTAGCTTTCTGCTTTAACAATAATAATAATAATAAGGGACAAACGTGCAATGCACGTTCCCAAAGACTAGTGTAAACAATGGAAGGAAGATTTTGTTTTGGGATGATACCTGGTTAGGAAATGGCAGCCTCAAGCAGTTTTTTTCAGACATTTATCTGTTGAATCAGAAACAACAGGCCCCTTTGAAGAAGTTTGGTCCACCCATGGATGAAACTTAACATAGAGAAGGATGGTGCAAGAATGGGATGTGGATAGACTAGCTAAATTTTGTGGCACCCTAGACCAATTTGGACTTTTTTGGAGGATTGAAAGAGGAGAACACACTCTCAGGGGGATTCATCATAGCAAAGGTATTTTCACAGTTAGCTCTGCCTACAAGAATTTGAACCAGA
The DNA here is from genome assembly GCF_900185275.1 of Solanum verrucosum. Classification (NCBI taxonomy): domain Eukaryota; kingdom Viridiplantae; phylum Streptophyta; class Magnoliopsida; order Solanales; family Solanaceae; genus Solanum; species Solanum verrucosum. Next base: position 519,705 of record NW_026020323.1, read on the forward strand.
TAAGGACTCAACTCAAATTTTTGCCTTGGAAACAAGGGCGTATCTAGAGGGGGTGCCGTGGGTTCACGTGAACCCATGCTCCCCTAGTGTTATATTTTTAAAAAAATATTTAAATATAAATGTGTGAATCCACGTTCAAAGTATCATATAATAAGACGATGATGATTGGTGCACCTCTCTAAGTGAGTATATAAATTTAAATCTTATATCTATCATATCTTTTTGAGTAACACCTCTCCAAGTGGTTATTGGTGACACTTTTGGCGTTTCAACTATTTTTTTTTGGTTTTTTCCTTTAATCTTTCAAAATTTTCAAGTGTGTTACATTGAAAATTGCTAAAAATTTTAGCACTGTAAAATTTTTATATAATTAAATCAAATGTGTAATTAAAATTTAAAACTAGTAGTGTTATATATTTTTACCTATAATTTTTAAAATTTAATGGTTCATATTAAGAATCTAAAAGTCAAACCAATCAAATTTATATTTAAGATACATTTTTTTGTAATCGTGCACCCATTTTGTCGAAATTCTGGATATGTCTCTGCTCGGAAGCTTATCTAGAAAGTCAAAATTCCATATAAGGTGGCAAAAGAGACAACACTGACTCAGGAGAATCTCAAGAAGAGGGGAATACATATGTGCCCAAGATGGTTTTTTTTTGTGAGCAGCAGAGACAATCAACCATTTGTTTCTTCACTGTAGGGTGGTTAGACAACTTTGGAACCTGCTTACCAGCTTTAGGGGCATAAGTTGGACCATGCCCTAAGGGCAAGTCAAGTTATAGAAAGTTTTATAATAATAAAGGTAGTGGCGGTGCAGACAAAAAGCAGATGGAGAATTGTCCCTATTAGAATAGTAATATGTATATACAATCCTACTTAGAATAGGAATAGTAATAGTATATAGTGTCCTACCTAGAAAAGAATTGTATTGTAGTATCCTAATTGGAAAAGGTGTCGATTGTAGTGTCTATAAATAGGGTCTCTCTGTAATAATGTAGAGACAACAATTCAATAATATTCTTCTCCAATATTTCTCACATGGTATTAGAGCCTCTACGATCTTGGTAGAGAATCAAAGAGCTTCCGCTGCCGTCAGTCGGCTATTACCCATATATGCCGCCCGTCTGGCCAATGATTGTGTTAACAAAAGTTGGACCAACGATATATGCATGAATCCCATATTCAAGGGAAGAAAACTCAGTCAGACAGGTCACCGTGCGTCAATTTCCGATGACTTTCTAGGGTTGTTTTGTGTCAACCCCATATCCATTGGTATTTGTGTTAGCACCGTGCCATCTTTTCGGTGACTACTTTCTCATATTTTATTCATGTAGCACTGTGCCATCTTTTCGTGACTACTTTCTCATATCTAATTTGTGTAGCACCGTGTCATCTTTCCGGTGACTATTTTTTCATATTTAATTTGTGTAGCACCTTGTCATCCTTCTGGTGACTATTGTTTGCATATCTGATTTGCGTAGCACCATACATCTCTCTGGACTACTTTTCATATTCAATTTGCGTAGTACCGTGAATTTTTCCGAACTACTTTATCATATTTGAGTTGCATAGCACCTGTGTCTTTTCGGTGACTCCTCAGATTTGATTTGCGTAGTTACATGCGTCTTTATGGTGACTTCTCAAATCTGATTTGCGTAGGGTTGTGCCATCATTCCGACCCTACCCATATAATTTCTCTTTTTCAATAGGAACATGCCATCATTCCGACCTACTCACTATTTATATACTTTATACTAGATTTTGAGCACTTTCAGACGACCGCTACATTGTTAAGAAGTTTATATGGAGCAACCACCTAATTTTGTTGCTAGGGGGGTTTAGTAGCCTTGTATGTCGATTACGTAAGTCACCCTATGGTCTGAAACAGACTTCTCAAGCTTGGTTTGGGAAGTTCAACACTGTAATTTTATCACTCTATGATTTATCAACACTATGCATCAAATTCAGTATTTCATAGGAAGACCAAGCACATTGAGATTGACTGCATTATGCATCAAATCCAATATTTCATGAGAAGAAAAGCACATTGAGATTGACTGTCAATTTTGTGAAGTCGAGTGATCAACTTGCAGATATCTCACCAAGCCACTCATCGATCCTCGTATTAATTATATTTGCAACAAGCTAGATACATATGATTTGTATGCACTAACTTGAAGGGGAGTGTTAGAATAGTAATAGGTATATACAATCCTACTTAGGATAGGAATAAGAATAGGAATAGGGATAGTAATAGTAATAGTATATAGTGTCCTACTTAGAAAAGGATTGTATTTTAGTGTCCTAGTTGGAAAAGGTGTATTGTAGTGTCTATAACTAGGGCATCTCTATAATAATTTAGAGACAACAATTCAATAATATTTCTCTTATATTTCTCACAATCCCAACGGTGATTTGGTGGACCATATGGAAGGAGAGAAATTTGAGATGTTTTGAGAGCATTAGCAGTCATTTACACAAGATAAAAATGAGTTGCCTTATCACTTTTTGCTATTGGTGTAGTCCGAGTATGTAAATGATCATGTAGCTATTACAGATATTCTAGGATCTTTGTAAGATGAAGTAGGATCTAGTGTTTTTTAGATTTGTTGAGTCTACTCAACTGTTGTAGCTCTATGGTGTAAATTTGGGATCCCAGTCTTAAGTGCTGAAGATTTATATACAAACTTGTTACCTTTGTCAAAAAAAAAGTGTGGGCTTTAATGAAAAAAGGCGCAAAGGGAGAAAAAATACAAATATATATTTTCAATCCAAGACTAAAAAATATAAGCATAAATGGCATACATGAAGAAGAAATTGAAAAAATATTATGATACAGTGAAATATCAATTGTTTAATGTCACCTTTCAGAAGAGGCTCATTGGCAAGTAAAAGTATGTCTTAAAATCATGATGACGACAACGAAGTGCATATTAAGTAAGGCGAAGCGCACAACACATTTTGAGCCACGCTTCAGAGCTTAAGTGCGCCTTTAACAACATTGTGTAAGATAAGCCCTGTTTATTTTAATCACAACTTTAAAAATCAAAACAAGCCTTTCTTTAATGACCGCGGTGTCCGGACCAGTTTTTGCGCACCTTGACTAATTCCACTGGATACCTACCACCTCCACCAACAACAGGTACCAGCTAACACTATCAACCAAGGCTAAGACAGATGAGAAGAATCACCTAATTTTTTTTTTGTCTCCACTCATTGACCACTAGGCCACACCCTTGGGTGCAAATCTAAACAAGCCTTTCAAATGAACATAAGCAAATTGGCAAAACCTTCAACCATAAAGAGTTGAATGAAACAAAGCATGAATTTAATGAATGTTTTTCATCCTAATGCGAACATTTGTCATTCAAACAATGACATAAAATAGAAGAGGTGACGCTTTTAACAACAATGACAATGTTTAGAACGCAAAGGAACAAAACTTGATCAATATTTCCCATCATATTCATTCAACACCACTAACTATTGACTCAGATAATGATAGGACAAACTAGTGCATGATTACAAGACGAAACAACTAGTGCATGATTGCAAGACGAAACATGGAAAGAGTTTACTTTGTGTCTCACACAACTGACACAAGTTGTGTGAGGATTCTTTTTGTTTCACAAATTTGTGGACCAAAATTGTAAGACTAGGGTCCAGTAATTTGTAAATCAAAGCCTCACACAACTTGTGTCTGTTGTGTGAGGCACAAAATGAAGTTTCTATTGAACATGTCAGACTCAAACAATCAAGAGCAGAATCAAAAGGCTTGTATATCAAAAAACACCCAATTATTAATGTGATCTAACCTGCACTGTTAGAGATGGAATATGATCTATTCCACAGTGATGATCAGTGAGCAGTGACATTTCACCTACCACAGAGTTGTGAAATCTACAAGCATCTAGTTGCAAGTCAAGAGCCTGTTCAACAAGATGTACCAATCTCTTTTCTGGAACCATAACTGTTGGGGGAAGCAATCTTTGCAATTCCTCTAGTAGCTTTCTACGTGACTTTACTCTCACTATGCCTTGATCTGATATCCCAGGAAGAACCTGCTGAGAAGGTGATATAATGAAAAAGGAAAGCTGATGGACTCTATCATTGTTTATGCAAAGAGGTGAGATCTCGCCCCTCAGTGTCTTCAGAGCATCCATGACTTTTTCCTTGTGCAACAATTCAAAAAACTTCTGCTCCAATATCACAAACGATGCCAACTTTACAATTTTTTCATCCACCAGACCAATCTTTCGCAATGTGTTTAAACTTTCATCCCATTTACCATCAAGAATTTGCTGCATAAACAAATTTATGACAGAAGTGTGCAAGGGTATCCCTGACTCTTCCTCTAGAAGGGCTCGAGTCTTTTTGTAACCAAGAGAATCTAATGCCTCAGTTATAATCCGAACAAATTCAACTTTCTTGACAACTCCTTTTGTACCAACAACCTCATCGTCCCCTTGAAGAGTCAGGGGTCGAGCCATCGAGTCACCCAATGAACAACTTGCAGGATCTCTAACAAATGTCCCGTCTGAAATATCTACCAATTGACCGGAGGATACCTTCACACGTTTTGATGGTGGTTCATCATCGTCCTCAGCTCCCATGAAACAAACACCTCAGCCCATATATAACAGCAGGAGGAAGACAACTGAAAAGTTGGAATTGTAGGCCTAGATCCTGCAATTAATAAAAGGAGACTCTCCTATGTAACACCAGAAAAGGAAATAAAATAAAACTAATAAAAATAGAAACAGAAAAAAGAGAAAGATGGCAATCCGCAGAATCCACTTTCAATGATCTTAGATTAGAAATTGAAAATGATAGTAATGAGACAAGGAGCAAAACAGAGAGTTGAAGGAAAAAACTGCAACTAACAAAAGTAAACGCTAATCTTTTTTATACGTTATCATTTTATTGATGAAAATTGTCCAGCATTGAGAAAGAGCAGCGGCTGATACTAATATTGCATGCGAACGTACCCAATAAAATATATGAAAGTAAAATTGCTTGGACAGATTCGCAACAAATACAGCTGCCAGTTCCAAACAGGCAAGAGCTTCTAACCATCACCTATCAACACCTTAGACAGAATATTTAGAATTACCAGATTAAATGCCATCATGAGGTGCAACCAGTAATATTGCACCTGATGCCAGACACCAATAACTGCTTATGCTACAAATTGGTTTTGCTTGCTTAAGTTGAAACTCTATACATAAAGGGCTCCACCAAAACTTCCTTTTTAACAATTATTCGAGAGAGAGGAGAGGTAGGAAGGGTCAGCCTGAATTAAAAGCTTAATGAACATACGACCTAAATAGACATCATGAATTTATACTACTATTTATCCAACCATTGAACAGCCTGCCTAGTACATTGCTCCCACTAAGTCCACATTAACATCAAAGGCAGTGTTTTGGGAAGCGAGAAGCGGAAAAAAGTGACAAGGGCTCGCTTCACAAAAGCGAGAAGCGAAGCGCACGCTTTTTTTGAATAAAGCGATATTTAGTATAAAAATAAAAAAATATTAAATAACTGAATAGAGGTAATATATTCTTAGATTAAAAGTAAATAGATAGTCAATAATACTCATAAGTCATAACATATAAAGCAAAAAATCAAAAACATAATTAAATCACAAAGAATCAAACTCCTATTCTTCAACAAGAGCAGCAAAAGAATTGAAAAAAACAGAGCAGTAATATTAATTGAAAAAAAAAAAAAAGGTCAGTAATAGAGATTGAAAACAGAGCAGCAAACAGAATTGGAAAAGAAAAAATGCAGCAATAAAAATATAGAAAAACACCCAGCAGCAACCAAAAAAAAAAAAAAAGTAGCAGATCGCAGCAGCTTCGCAGAGAAGAAGAGAAGAAGAAGAGAACTTACAGGCTACAGCAGTCGCAACGAAGAAGAGAAAAAGTCGCAGCTTCTTAGTCGCGTAAGTATCTTTCAGAAATTAAAAAAAAAAAACTTACATTTTTTTTTAAAAAAAACCCTAATTGGCGCTTTTTATGAAAAAGCGCGCTTTATCGCGCTTTCGCTTTTCTTGCGCTTCTCGCTTCTACAGTAGAAGCGAGCGCCTTTTCAATGTCGCCTCGCTTCAGGAACTAAAAGCGCAGGAGCCTCGCCTCGCCTTGCGCTTTAAGCGCGCTTTTTACAACACTGATCAAAGGAGCATTAGCTACCGTTTTCTTTGAATAACCTATTCGGTCTTCTCAATACCAGCCTCCTGATCAAACAGCATTACCAGCTAATAATGATCCTCCCCAAAATAAGACAACTAATGCAAACAGAGAAGTTTCAATTCCTGCCAGAAGGAGATTACACAAAATACAAATGTTTTTACCAGTGTGCACGCTAACACGCAAGTTCTCCATTAATCAACACTCAAGCTACGCAATTACTGTAAATGAATCCATAAATTAAACTCTAAGATATGTCTGATCTTTGATATTTGAAATTCAATAGAAAAGAAAACACATCTTACATATGTTACCACTATTGACTTTATAGCTCTATCCAAAATAGCTTGGCCACTAATGAGAAGAGTCTAATCCTCTTACTCATATGTGAATATGACTTAAGGCCATAAATTGGGCCACAATAAAGCTGGAGCAATCAACAGAATTTCACTCATTAGTTGCAAACATTTGCAAGATCTAACTACACAAGGTAATCATACTTTTCCAAATAACAAACAAGGTTTACCCTATTTCTCTACAGGATTATGGATCGGTCATATCAGGATCCTGGAAACAAAGTTAATTACTCCCCTAGCAAAATATGATGTAGCATGAACCCACTGAGCCCCCTCAAACCTGCTATGATCAAGAATGATAGTAGGATACACCTATAGCACATGAGTCTTAAGTCTCTTAAACTTGCTATGATCAAAGATGAACTAATAAAGGAGAATTTCACTCCAATGCAATCACATTTACAGCAAATCTAAATTAGACCTCTCACCAACAGCACAAACTAGGGATCTTGATGAAAAGATCCGATCGGTACTAAAAGCATCCAATAACAAACTTAAAAGTTAGTAGATGCATCTGCTGTTAAGTAAACTTCTGCAAAAGCTAATTCAACTCAAAATGCATTTGCTGTCTACCTAGCACTAAAGTTCCAAATAGGCTAACTTTAACTTCTGCAAACAATACTCTTCTTAGTTAAATAAGCATATACTACAATTACCACCCAAAACCCAACTAGAAAAAATCAAATTTTAGATAATCCACTAACACCACTCAACAAATCCAACAAACAAAATCAAGAACAAGAATCAAACCAAACCAAGAAAACATTTCCGTAAAAGACAAGCAAAGAAAGATTACCAGAAAAACAACAAAGATTAGAGCAGAATCTGCAATACCCAGAAAGCAATTTGAAGATTCAGATCAAAATGGATACATAAACTGATTGAAAAACCAGCAAATCGTAAATGGTTTTATCCCAAATTGTATTCTTTATTCCCTTCGTTTGTCGGTAAGCTAAGACTAGTAGATTAGGTGGGTAAACAAACACTCGATTGAAAGGGGAAAAAAAGGGTATTACAAGAAAGCTAAAAAAAGGTATATGATTGATTTGTGGGAGTAAGAATCTTGTAGAGAGATTTGGGTATTTGTGTTAATGGAGAATTTGTGAATAGAGAAATGGAGGAAAGAGTTGTTTGGCATTTTACTCAACAAGGGTCCCCTTCGTAAAGGAGTATTATACTAATCTTTTTTGCGTGGATTGGAGAACCACCTCTCAAAGCTTCTAGGTGGCTTATTGTAGGTGTTAAATTGTTGAGTCTGATATGTACACAAATCTTATTTAGAAATCAGAGTTTATTTTTTATAGATTTTTTATTTAGTATATTAAAAGCTAACTTTGTAGAGAAAATATAATAGCGAAGGATGTTATACTAAAAAAATTATGGAGAATGAGATAGTTATAAACAACAAACAAGCTGATTAGTGAAAAAAAGAAAACATACGTGATATTAGATTCGAAGAATAAATTAGTAGAAGAATAATAATAACATTATTAATTAAGAAACTAGACAACACTTAATTACTTACTAACTTTTGAGTTTCATAATTTTTTATTTAGAATCATGTTTTCGATAAACAATAAATATGCTATTATAACACAATATACAACAAGCTTTCTTGACGGGTAAATTAAATTGTAATATTAATGGAAAGATTACATATACCATATTATGCTCAAGTATTACAGATTTACAAAGGTGTTAGTTTATCATGTATTAAAGTGTTGAAGCTTCTCTTAAACTTAAATTGTAATATTAATTAATGGAAAGATTTCATATACCATAACATGCTTAAGTATTATAGATTTACAAAGGTGTTAGTTTATCATGTATTAAAGCGTTGAAGCTTCTCTTTTTGAATTGATGAATTCAAATTCAAATGTTTTACCACGCTTCAAGTATTACATATTGACAAATGTATTTTACTTCATAAACAGAATTATTGAATTAAATTTAAAAGTGATGATTATTAAAGTGGTAATCATTAAAAATATGTTTTTACTTTATGAATGAGTTATTGATTTAAATTTTAAAACATGATTTAAGGACTTTAAACACAAAGAAAAGAAACATTGAATTAATATACCTATATTAATAAGAACACGATTAAAGAATGATTAAATTAATTATGTCATAATTGATATTGTTTGGGCTTGTATTGACACCTTGCTACTCGAAAGGGAGAGTAGTCTTTGAGAGTTGAATTAATGATTTTGATAAATTGCTATTGAAATGGCCTTCCTATTAGGGTTGCTATTTCGAAGGAAGAATAGTCTTTGAATGTAGTTGCCTAAATGAATTGATTTTGGAGTCGTTGATTTGCCTTAAAGTTTGACATGATGAATTTTGATTTGCTCATGAGTTATTATGATTGATTTAATTTGCTAGTAAGTTTTGATGTTTTGATTGTTTGCCTTGAGATTATCCATGTTAATGGAATGATTGATTTAACTTGCAGTTTCTAAGTGTTTGACACAGTTATTAAACATAATGACTGAAATCAATTATTTTATTGGTACTTATTTAAGTTTTATTGATTTCACCACCATATTTGAAAATTTAATTATTTCATTATAAATAACTTATTCTATGTATTATTATTATTATTATTTTATTTTGTTACTTCTGCCCTAAAACACTCATTAAATATTCAGTACTCAAACATATCATTATTAATTTTACGGAAAAGGGTCAAAATTGCTCCCGAACTATATGAAATAGACCATTTATACCCTTCGTTACATTTTGGGATAAAAAATGTCTCTGCTGTTATCCTAAGAGACCACAAATACCCTCAAAAGTGAACACCATAAATTTTTGTTACCACGTGGGACTAATCCTTCCACCTAAGCGTTGCCAACTAGGATTCACTACAAAAGAACTAGACCTTTAGCGGCAACAACAGTCGCCACAAAAGCCCAGAAAATCGTCACTAAAAGTTTTTAACATTAAATTCTAATTTTGTGTTTTTTTATTCATTGTTTTTAAAAAACCAAATATGATATCGATTAAGTAGGAGTTTGAAGACACTATATGTTTTATTTTTATGTCATATGTAAATGTATAAAATGTACAATGATGCATTATATATATATAGTAGGAGATTTGAATCGAGAAGTAATTTTGATTATTTTTCGTAATAATATTGGATGTTTTTAATATGATATTGCAAGTTATTTATTTTAGAAAATTAGGTCGCAATCGAAAATTAATTATCATATTTTTTTGTTGAAAAAATAGGTTTTACTAGCGAATGGTTATTGGAGCCTTAGTTGCCACTAAAAATCACTCATAACCTTTAGTGGCAATATTTTGGGATTTTGTGGTGACTTTGTCGCCACTAAAAGTCAAGTTCTTTTGTAGTGAATCTTAGTTGGCAATGCTTAGGTGGAGGGATTAGTCTCATGTGGCTTGCCACGTCACTAAAAAATTGGGGTGTTAACTCTTGAGGGTATTTGTGGTCTCCTGGGATAACTGCGGGGGTATTTTTGATCCCAAAATGTAATGGAGGGTATAAGTGGTCTATTTCACATAGTTCAGGGGCAATTTAGACCCTTTTTCGTTAATTTTATGATATGCTAGGTAACGAAGAATAGCAGGTAGGTATAGACAGATCTTGTGAAATAAGAGTACTTGTTGCTTTTCTTGGTGAATCTACTTTCTTATTCGAGGGACTTCAATAAATTCTTTACTGTTTTATTAGACTTTTAAACTGCGTCTCGAGTTAGTTTTTTTTTATTTTAATAAAGACTCCATAGATTGATATGGTGTCATGGATACTACATAAAGTCATTATTTGATTTATTAGGAAATATTGTTATGTTAATTGTTAGATAATTAATAACATCGTTTATATTATTCTTTCTTTTTATAATTAAATTATCTTCGTTTATATATAAGTATAACAAGATTAAGTAATAATGATGGGCCAACCATGTGAGGTTTCATATCTATAAGGTGTTTTTGATGTGGCTTTGTAGCATCAGATATTTGTTGTGTCACGATTGACATAGTTGAACTCCCACATGAATCAAAATTGGTTCTTAAAGAGAGACGCACCTTTCGTCATCCTCATCTCAACTAGTTTTCCGACATTTTCATAGTGTGACTTAGTAGCTTAATACCTTTAGGGGTCGTTTGGTTTGAAAATGAGTTATGATGGGATAAGTTATGTTGGGATAAGTTATGTTGGGATTAGTTAAAATGGGATAAGTTGTGTTGGAATTATTTTTTATTGAGTGTTTGGTTTGTTGTATTCAAAATAATAAATTTTAAGAACAATTTATTTGTTTACAAAAATGCCCTTCATTAATGTAAAAAGTGATATAACAAAAGGGTTGAAAAAGACATTTTTGTCATTTACCTATTTTATCCCGGGATAAGTTATCCCGGGATTACTATACCACCCAAGGAGAGGGATAACTTATCCCGGTACTAATTATTAATCCCGGGATAAGTTACCCCGAACTTGCCAACCAAACAACAAAATAAGCGGTACTATAATTTAATCCCGGGACTATTTGTTATTATACCTCACACCAAACGAGCCCTTATAGTTATTATAACTCTGAATATCACTCTTGTTCTTGTAAACTGGAATCATAGTACTCCACCTCCATTCCTCTGTTATTTTAATCGTCCTAAATATGACATCAAACAACTCAATCCACTTCATGTTTATTTCTCGTGGATTCTTCCAAAAGTTCACCGAGATCTCGACTGGCTTGGTCTCTCTTCTTCTCCTCGTCTTACAAATAACCCTCTTAACCTTCACAACTTTTATGCATCTACAATACCCATATCTATACGCCTCTTAAACTACTCTAAGGCCTCATTTGTTTGAACTTAATGGAGGTCTGAATCTTAATCATTCAGATTCAGCCCATTAAGTGTGTTTGGTTTTTAGGTCTGAATCTGAATTCAGCCCATTAAGTCCATTTGTTTCTTTTTTTCAAAACGCCTCTTAATGGACCTGAAAAGGTCTGAACGGATCAGATTTGCAGGAGAGTCTTAACACCATTCAGACTTATTTAATAATTTATAAAATAATATTGTATCGGCTCTCTCCGTCTTTGCTTGACTTTTTCTTGCACAACTACAAACTGTGTTCCTCTCTTTTCTCAATCAAACATCAATTTTTTCCTCTTGAACTGGTAAGTTTTCATAATCTTTACAAGTATTTTTTTTATGTTAATAATTTTCTTAGGGTGTATTGATGTTTGTCAAGAACACTTGTTGCAATAATATTTTTAGTGTATTGATGTTCATCAAGGTCTTTGATTGAAAAAAAAACTATTAATAATTAAAAATAATAACTATGTATACATATTTGAGGTCTCTTATTAGAATTTTGTCTTAGGCTAATAATTTTATTGAGACTCTTTGATCATCAACCTTGCTTGGTAGATAACACTAATATATTATTGTTGGTAAATTAGTTAGTGACAAAAATAATGAAGCTCGTAATAATTCTCCATCCCAATCTTCAGTTTCAGCTGGAAAAAAATGTTTTGGGGAAGAAAAAAAACTTATTCATATGAATTGAAAATTGATGAGAAGATGATTACTGCTCTGGAGTTATTGATTAAAAAAAATTGTGCACCTACAGTTGAAGAATAAATGAAAAAATTAGATAGACTTGGATGGGAAGAGTCATTATACAATACATGTGTTAGTATATTTTGTGAAAGTGTCCACTACAAAAAAGAAATATTGACGTTAGAGGTTCACAAGTTAGAGAATTGGATTAAGGTTATTGGAAAAAAATAAGATTTCTTTAGTTTTTTCTAATTAGCCAAAATATATGTTAGGCGTTGATAATGTGATACCTTATTTATTATTTTTCGACTAGTATCTATCATACTTATTGAACTTTTGTTATTATATTGTGCCTATAAAATATTTTTTATTCGTGATTTTTTATATGTTATGCTTGATGATTATGATTATTTTTTTTATCAAAAAGTACTATTTTTTGTTGAAATGAATTTTTTATAACATAATATTAATATAATGTTTGATTTCATATGCACATTCAAATATTGAAAACAAACAATAATCATACAGTGTTAAGATTTGGAGACCACATCTTAATATTCAAATGTGTATTCAAATCTAGACGCCTAGCTCTTAATGCAAACCTTAATATTCAAATTTATAGGTCTTAATCTTTAATGAAAACAAACAAATGAGGCTTAACTCTCCTAGCACAATATTCATGTTCCTCTTTTCATTCAGACTTGTAACTATTCCTTGGAGGCTGGAGCTACCATTCCACTGAAAATCTTGAACAAGGGGCTATATAGTTTTTAGCTCTCTAACCTATGAATTCTGTAATATGAATTTCCTTTTCTCCCCCCATCCTTCCTCCTCTTCTTTTTCAGATCAAGCTTTAAGAAAAAACAGAATATAGATAGAGCATCAAACAGCTTACGTATTTCTGCCACATATAGTGAAAGATTACGAATTCTTGTTCTCCAAACAAAAACTCGAGGTTATGCCTTAAAAGATTACAGGGTTTAACATGAACAGTATATCGCACTCTTCCATCATAGCATATCAAGGCCATGTGGTAGAATGTCAACTTCTGTTAATATAAGCTCAAAAATGTCTTATTCAGATAAACAGAAAGTGTAGAATGCGGTCATTATCGCTTTCCCCTTGCGCCAAAACTTCAACCCTAAGGTCTATGAGATATCTAGTTGTCAACAACCTCGATCAAGGTTGGCTCGTAATCGCTAGGTGCCTCAAATCCGTGCAGATTCATAAAGGTTGCAGCCACATTTGCAAGCCCACCGGTGGGGAGATCTGTGCGGAATCTCACACCAGGTAAGAGTCCAGGACCACCAATTGCAATAGGAACCTATAGAAGAAAAACGAGAATTATCGATTCAGAAATCATTCGACGAACCAAACCAGCAATAGGATAGCATTCATAACCATCAACTCTCCAAACAAAGTCAGGCTAGTACTTTTGATTATGTTAAAAGTATAACTGATGGATAAAAGCTCTAAGAACATGCTCATATGTTTACAAGTTGAGCAAGAGACTAAGCATGTCCAACAAAGCATCTACATCACTTACAAAAGACTGACTTGCACCAAAAAGATATCAAAAGAAAAGACCTATGTTTAAGGCTAAGTAAGCCTTCCTTTTTTCCTTCAAAAATTCGATGATACCTTTTCTAACCAAACACTCCACCAAATAACAGCTGGTATAGTGTTCAAATGTTCTCAGATTAGTAGTTGAAGTTCTCATGAATGAACATAATCCTCAAATTTCCCAACCACAAGTACCCTTCTCCTTTCCATCCCTGTACTGATTCTGACGTCTCTTTTCTCCCTATAGGTTTCTGAAGTACCTAGAACTGATGTACCCACTCAGGATAAACTAAATAGGTGTTCTTAAAAAACTGCTGGAAGAACTGAATAACGCATGCTTTTCTAGTTTTCTACATCTAAGAATGGTGGCAACGAACTAGTAATATAAATTTTAGGTCTGCATTGCTAAAATTGAATGAATTACTTACAGGTTCGAGAGTGTGAGAAGTGAGAATCTGAATGTTTCCATTCTTGTCGAGTAATGGCTCGCCCTTCTTGTTTCTCTTGACCATATCCTCAGCATTTCCATGGTCAGCAGTAACTAGAAATATTCCACCCACTTGTTCAATAGCTTCAAGGATCATCTGCAAGAAAGATGAGTCACAACCATTAGTGACGTCAATGACAGCCATCTTGATAAAATATGTTGGCACGAAGATGTCATCACTTAGCCTGAAAACTATCACCCACTACACAGATATCTGAAGTACCTTCAGAAATTATGTCAAGGATTGAATCTTAAGAGATGTAGTGAATGCAACTTAGAGTTTCAGTAGAGCCTCAATTTGACCCAAAAAAATTACTGCACATGACCAGAAATGCATGCTTCAGCCTCAAGTTCAAGAACTTCAAACCCATATATTGGTTCTATGCTCCAGTGATCAAGGCATGAAGTATCTTGGTAAAATAGAAAAGCATATTGATAAAAAAGAAAAGCATCATGGAAATCAATTCATCCAAATCTTGCAGCTCAACGAAAAATAAATGGCACGGCCTCTAAAACTTATGACACTCGGAACAATTGATCCAAGGAAGCACTATTACCTTGACGCCGTCATCAGCAGCCTTGCAAGCTTCAATTGTTGCTTTAATGTCACCAGTATGCCCCACCATATCACTATTAGGTATGTTCACCCGTACCTAATAAAATAATTCAGAAACCAGGGTAAGCTTGCTATTTAAAAAGTCTTCTGAAAACATAAACACTCACAAAGCAACATCATATATTACCTGGTCAAATTTGTGGCTAAGGATGGCATCCCTAGTCCTTTCAGCAATCTCCAGTGCCTTCATTTTTGGCTTAACATTAAATGTAATCCCACTGTCACTTGGAATTTCCACATACTCTTCCAATTTCTCGTCAAAATACCCAGAACGGTTTCCATTCCAAAAGAAGGTGACGTGACCAAATTTAACAGTCTCACTGTGGAAACAAGTATCGAAGTTGTTAATACTCGTTCAAAGAAAGTTCAAACTCTTATATATTAGAGGTTTCTTCTTGCAGTATATTTTATTATTTAGAATGGCATATTTATCTTCCAATAACCTCTTAATTCACTATTTTAATTAATTTTTTGAATACTAGAGGCTGGTTGACTTCCAAGACTTTACAATGTTAATAAATATAGCAGAAGCCTCTACAATAAAATCAGACATTTTGAGCAATAAGCAATTTCTTCAGCAAGGTATACCAAACAAAGGCACCAGAAGAGATATCACATCAACTCACCTGCAAGCAAAAGTCCTAACACCATTGCGCACTAGATACTCCCCAGATGTCCGGTCAATCTCTGGAGGAGAAACAAGGTATTTGTTTGGAAGCTTCAATTCACCATCATATTGGAGCATACCAGCATAATGGATTTTAGGGATTCGTACACGATCAAATTTGTCAAAATCTTCGTATTCAAGGGCCTTTGCAAGCATGACCATACGATCTGCTCTGAAGTTGAAAGTCACAACAGCATCACCATCCAAAATAGGCCCAACAGGCTTTCCATTATCATCAACAATCACAAAAGGGGCCAAGTACTGATCACTGGCATTGGGTTCCTGCCTCAACTTCTTAATTGCCTCAACGGGATCCTTGAAGTGGTGTGGAGCCTCACCAAGAACTTGTGCATCCCAACCTCTTTTTACGACATCCCAGTCATTCTGCATTAAAGGAATGACTCACAATTAACCATAGGACATGAAGAATGAAATCCCATATAGTTTGTTTTAAAGCAAAGAAATTGGTATAACTAATTAACAACAGTTGTGAGGGAAGGATAATACAAGATACTACAAGCCTGAAGCATCAGGTCAACTTGATCATATTGATCTGCTCAAAGTAGAAAGAAGTAACCGAAGAAAAAAAAACTCCGAAAGAATCAGAAGAACTGTTTATTTCAAAAACAACAGAACACATCTATGTTGAGATAGGACATGAAGAATGAAATCCCATATAGTTTGTTTTAAAGCAAAGAAATTGGTATAACTAATTAACAACAGTTGTGAGGGAAGGATAATACAAGATACTACAAGCCTGAAGCATCAGGTCAACTTGATCATATTGATCTGCTCAAAGTAGAAAGAAGTAACCGAAGAAAAAAAAACTCCGAAAGAATCAGAAGAACTGTTTATTTCAAAAACAACAGAACACATCTATGTTGAGATAGTATGTAGTATGGTGGTGCCCCAAAAGTATTTGCATCTTGGAACTCTACTTTTTTCCATTTTGATAAGCAACTATGTGTTTACGGTGTCTGTCAAGAATATTATTATGTAAAAAAGTGTAATTGAGGATGATACTGTATATATCACTTAGATCAGTTAGGAAGATTGTTAGTATATAAGAGGATCCTATGATGTTGGCTCTGATTATACCCTATTTTAGGATGTTCCTATACACCACTATCTAAACTAAGAGAGCTTCATGTTGTTTAGTCCAAGGCGTACCGCGTGTTTAAATGTCCCACATCAGATGCGGCAATGGGTTGTAGTCTCTATAGTTGGATTTTACCTCACTTCAAGAGCTAGCTTTTGAAACTGAGTTAGCCCCAATTTTCTTTAGGAGACAACAGCTGGTAACAGACATGAAATGTTGATTTTGGAAAGAGTAGAAGGGGTACAACAACAAACAACAAAGCTATGATTGGAGTGTGATGAGTAGAATTACTTCTTGAGCAAACGAATTATGACAGCAGACAGCATCAACAAAAACTTATTCTGATTATCTTATTCCACATCAAAGACATACCCAGCCAAGTCAAAGAAAATATAACTCGACAAAATTCTATCAAGCTAATTTTAACCAAACAAGTCAATGGATTAATGAAATGAAAGCTGCTCTATGCTTTATGTGGGGCATTAGAAGTTTCAAACAGTATTAGGTGCAGGAGCCAACATTATTGAAAACAAAATCTAACATGGTGCATATCTAAAAGCCACAAATTTACCTCATAACGATCCATGGTAACATACATGCGACCTCCACCAGATGCAACCCGGGCATCAACACCTTGTTCACGTAATTTTGCTAGATCATTCTCGAGGGTCTCCATGAAGCCCACACTAGAACCATCCAGAACATCACGTCCATCGGTGAGGGCATGGACACGAATTCTTTTGGCACCGCGCTCAGCAGCACCTTTCAGCAACAACTGCAACCAAAAGCAAGATTATATGTTGCATATCTTTTGGCATTAGAAAATTTGATTAATTAAATTCAAGGGAAAACAGAACTTTTTATTGATTTTCGAAATGAGTGACAACATTAGGGATCTGCAATACGTAATGAATCATGACACTATTTGTTTAAAAACTGGCAGGCGTACCAGCAATTGGTCAAGCCTGGAGTGGACACCCCCATCACTCACGAGACCAATAAGGTGCAGAGTTCCTTTCTCAAAACATTCTTGAACGTATTTGAAACCTTCTCCATCATAGATTTTCCCAGAGGCAAGGGCTAGGTCAACAAGCTTTGCACTGCAAGGAAACACATTAGAGACAATAATAAGCAACTATCTACACTTTTGGACAACAAAATACAAACCCGTGTTAAAATAGCTTCCCTAACCCAGAGATCGCATAAAATCATCTGGAATCAGGCAAATAAAAAAAGAGGTAGTCGAGCACGATTGGTGCTAGAACTAGGAAGTCCAAAAAAATATTCTATTTGCACTCTGATGTGGGAGTAGTACAAAGGTACAGCAACAGTGGAGCCAATAAAGGAGTGAAAACAATTAAGGATCTATTTGTTTACTAATAATATATTGATAGGAAGTATGGGCATAGTAATAACTTGGTTGCATTTATTATACTACACTAAAACATTAAGCAACCCATTTTCCAACAAACTTAACAGATAAGAATCCAAAAATAACATTTTCAAAAGGCAAACAAAAGATTATAAGAAAAGAGCTCATACCCTTGAGCAAAGATCCTTCCAGCACCAAGAGCATTGTGACCAACTTCACTGTTACCCATATCATCCTCTGTGGGAAGCCCCACAGCATTTCCATGTGCCTTAATCAATCTCCAATGTTCAGGAGCACCCTATAATTAATTTTAACAAAGACCCAGATAAATAAACAAGTCATAAATCCATAAAGCAAGAATCTTTAACAAAAAAGAAGGAAATCCAATCCAATCCAATAGACCTGCTTGAGGGAGTCCATAACAGGAGTTTCAGCAACAGAGATAGCGTTATACTCATTAGGTTTAGCCTCACCCCAACCATCCAAAACAATAACAGCAACAGTCTTTCCTTTAGGAAGCTTAGGATGGTCCTTCAATTTCCATGCATCTCCTGAACTACCCATATCTCAGATCTTAAAAATTCTTCACACAAAAACAACAAAAAATTAGTAAATCAATCAGATCTACACAACAAAAACTTCAGCAATTTAGAGAAAACAGAGAGAAGAACTACCTTAAGCGGTATAGAAGAGAAGAGAGAGCAAAAAGGTGTGTAGTGGAGAAAACAATGGAGGAGTGAAGGAGGGGTCTTTATTGGATTGTTGGGCTGAAATACCGGAGGCCTACACTTGTTGATATTCAAAGAAAATCAAGAATATTATAGAAATTGAAAAAAAAAAATGGGGAAAAGTGAGATGTGTTAGGTATTTCATGTGAGCTTGCACGTGAGAATCTAAAGATGCATGACTTGTGCACCAATATAATATAAATGTCGTTTGGTAGCTGATTTAGACGTGAGTTATATGGCATGTATCATGTATGTATTGGATTGATGTATATATCAGGTACGAATATATTTTACTCTTATATAATTATTAAATTTTTTTTATTAGAAGATAAGTTAATTGTGTATAAGATTAATTTGATGTTTGATTTTCTACTTAATAACTTACCTAATTTGCTTAGCTCGTTTTGTCACGCGGAGGGTACGAGCTCTTGTACCTGTGATACAGTCCAAACATTTCCAGACGGTAATATTCTACCAAACAATCTCAATAGAATACGAGAGTCAAACTAACTAATGTTCGATGTAAATTTGAATATAAAACCTTTTTTAAAAATATTTTTTTTGTATTAAAAGACTACATGAAAATACTATAAATTATAGTAATTAATCGTTTAAAATACTATGATCTTAAAAAAATATTTTTTAATTATTCAAAAATAAGACAAATAAATTGAAATATCGAAGTTGTTAAAACTTTTACGTAAGTTTAAAGAAAGAAAAAAATATTCCGGGCGAAGAAAGAAAAATTAAAAACGGAAGAAAAGAAAAGGTTAAGAGGAGAATAGTGAGGCATCACTTATAATAAAAATAATTATTAAAAGCTGAATTATTGGTTTAAGTCAAAGGGGAAAAGGATTTTCTTTGATAAAAAAAAAAAACTAGGCGTGAATAGTGATGAATTATGTTGTTTTTTTAGAAAATAATTATAAAAAAATATATTATTGATTGATGCTTTGTTTTTCTGTTTTTTTATTAATAAAATAAAATAAAGGAAGGGATATGCTAATATGTCAAATTAGTTATGCTTAAAGTGATGTTTTGAGGCGGCTTGGCTCACCTTCGGGCCGTGGCGTGGTCCGGCCTTCCTTTGGGTCTGGATTATTTTCTCAAGGTAATAGACATATAACCCAATCAAGATCATTATTTCAAGTATAATTAAAGCAGCGGTGTACATAATCGAGCTGGTTTCAGTTTTTCAAATATCAAATCAAATTATTTGTGTTAAAATTTTAAATTTATAAATCAAACCAATTTAATAACACTCGAACATTTTGGGGTTTTCAACCTCGAATTTTTTTGGATTGGTTTAGATTTTTCAAATACAAACCAAGTCATTTGTGTCGAATTTTTAAATTTTTAAATTAAACCAAAGTAATAAACCTCGGATTTTTTCATTTTTTTAAAATTTTTCTAGTAAAACATTTATATAAACATATAATTAAATTGTGCTTCAAATATTTCTTTGACCATCCACATTATAGATTAATTATCGAGTTTTTTTAATTTTTCAAATGATTTAAATTAATTTGTTTTATGAAATTCAAAATATATTTAAGTTATTTTTATGTAATTTTGTCACATTTGGAATCTTAAAATAATATATATATTTTTTATTTAGTTAATATTAAGAAGCTTATTAATTAATTTATATTAATTCATCTTATTCGACTCAATTCAGCTAAGTTTGCAATCGAATTGGACATTTTCCTAAATTGCAAAATTAACCAATTCTATTTTAGCTGAATTTGAGACAAAAAACAGGCCTAGAGCAACTCATTACTTCCACCATAAATTAAAATTAAAATTGTGATTTTAAAATATATGATGCAATTTCTAATTTTCAATTTAAACCTTTTTTTAATTTGAATTTCAATATAACTATAATTACACATAATATGCTTTAGGAGATAAAGTTTAAATCAACAGTCTCTCATTCACATCCATATATTTTTTAATACAATTAAAATTAAAATTTAATATATCCAGTACATACATTGAGTAAATCTAATATAGTGATTGTATTTCATATTTTTACACAAAATTTATACAATAAATAATATTTTGAATCTTTTAATTTTGAATAAAACATATATAAAATGTATCAACAATTTATTTAATCTTATGATATCAAATATTTCATATGGAATATTGTAATTAATAAATTATTAACATAATTTTATTATTCAAACGACATAAAAAGAATAAAGTACAAACAAGTAAAATTATTTGAAGTATTTGATGTTTGATCAAGATAACATAATTATAAAATTAATAGTATCCTTAAAGAATGCCAACGTAATATATTATAAAACTAAAAGCGTAGTGTATATATATATATATATATATATATATATATATATATTAATACAATAAATTAAAGGGGAACTTTCGCGTATAGCCACTCAAAATTAGTTTAATTTCGCTCCATAACTATAGTTTGCTAATTACGATTAGTAGCTACATGTTATAGGGAGGATAGTGGCGAGAGAGATTGGGAGAGAGAACAGAGGCAAGCGAGAGAGAGTGGGAGAGAGGTGAATTGTATATGTATATCGTTTAGATAATTGTGTATATGTGACTGATATACATATGTATTTGTATATCCGGCGAGCAAGATTGGGAGAGAGAGGAGAGAGGCGAACGAGATTGGTAGAGGGAGGAGAGAGGAGAGCGAGAGAGGGAAATAACTTGTATAATTCGCAGGTAAGTTTATATAATTCACGTGTTTTTGTATAATTGAGTAATACAAAGTCTGGAATTATACAAATATAAAACTCAAAATAATGAATTGATACAAACATAAACATATGAACTTTAAACCGTTATACAAATTATATTATACAAATTACATTATAAAAATTATATTATAAAAGTTTGAAAACTACATGTTTATACAGACTTGAACAAGTTATACAAAAAGTATTGAATGTATATAGTGATAAAAATGAAAAACCAAAGGAAATCATCGTCATATACAAATACAAATCATCATATACATATACAAATCAAACGAAGAATTGTTAGTTGTGAATTATACAAATGTGGCGAATAATACAAATGTGACTTATTATACAAACTCGAAGTCAGCTCACGTAATTAATGATTAATGTTAGTCGTGAGTGGTAATCATAGAAAATTATAGCTATAATGACTAATTAAGTAGTATAAATTTGCTTAACCACGTAATTTTACCTAAATTAAATTGGGTACTAATAATATTAATTTAGTATGCTCAAATAAATAAGTTAATTATTTGTATTATATTATAATAATAATAATAAATTAAATATATTACTAAGTGCATAATATATTTTGTTTGTTATTTTTAATTATAAAATTATTACATTTTAAATCATCCGCGCAATGAGTGACCATGTATATTAGTATAACTAATAGTGCAGACAAGTAATACTTGAGTCGTGCTGGGCACTGTCCTAAGAAACTATTTCAACGGTGTAAAATATTTCCCCATGATTAAACAAGTCTTTCCTATTTAAATAGAGGATACAAAAATCAATAAATTAATTAACATCACCAAGTTATTAGGGGAATAAAGTAACAAAGCCAAAAATTTAATTAACTAAAGAAGCTAAAAGAGAGAGAGACAGAACGAGGGTGAGAAGAGGGAGCAAGAAAGTATTGTAGTATTTTTGTGATGATTATTATCAATAGGCTAGAAGAATTGCCTTCTCTTTGACAAGTGTCAAGGGAGAGGGAGGTGGCATAAGCAATGGCATACTACTGCCAAGTATTTCATTGTTGCCATTTTCCCAAGAAAGAGAACTTAAACACATTATTTACTTGGCTTGTCAAATACATATTAAAAAAAAAGTTCTTTTAGGGCATGTTTGGAAAGTCACCTGATAATTGGAATTGGTGTAATTACTAGGGTAGTAATTACCAGCCTAGTAATTATACTGACTTATTTGATTGTCACAGTGTAATTACACTGTAATTACTCATGTCTTGTTTGGATGTCACAATGTAATTACACATGTTCTGTTTGGATGCACAATTGCAATCATAAAATTATATTAGATTTAAAAATTATACTAGACAAATAAAAAACTTTATAAATGACATTAAATTAAATATTTAAGATATATATATATATTAATAAAAATAAACATATATTCTTTAACTAATATTATGAAAAAATAATTGATTTATATCTTTTCAAATTAATATATTTAAATTGAATGGATCATAAAAACTAAAAGTATGAAGTTTCTACGAACATCGTGAAATGCATGTTTGATAAAAAGATTAATATATAAATAAAATGCCATAAATTATTAAATGTTTGACAAAAAGATAATCTATCAAGTCTAATTAAAAGATGACGTGCAAGGTTGAGAACAAGAAGAAAATGAAATATTATATAAAAAATAAAAAATTAACTTTTAGAATAATTATAAAAAAAAAAGAATTTAAAACAATAGAATTAAAAAAAAATTAAAAAAAGAAATTAAAAAGTAATCAGTTGGTAATTACACCATGTAATTACCAGCAATTCACAGCTTCTGCCTAGGGCTGGCAAGGGGACGGGGACAGGGACTGGGGACGGGGGACTCCGTGACCGGAATTGGGGGAATAAAAATTCGTCCCACCCCGTCCCACTATATATATGGGATGGGACGGAATGGGACGGGACGTGGGATTTTTATTTTTTTTATATGTTTATTTATTTGTATTGAAATTATATGTTATTGAATAGCATTTTTAGTTTATTTAGTTAATTAGTTTTCAATAACATTTTTAGCTAATAAAAAATGCTTAAGTTTTCAAATTTCAAATTCAGTTTCAAATTTCAAATTTCAAATTTCAAATTTCAAATTTCAAATTTCAAATTCAATTTCAAATTTCAAATTTCAAATTTCAAATTTGAGAAGTTCAAATTTGTATTTTAAATATTTTAAAAGAATTTAACTTGAAATTTCAAATGTCAAATTTCAATTTTTAAAATTAAAATGCAAGACAATAGTTATATAAAAAAGACTTGAATAAAGCCTTTAAATTTATTCAATAAAATCTACTTAGAACTTAGAAGTTACAATTTACAAATATTAGTAGAGTAACTAATCTACGCAATCACCTTC